>NC_092043.1:23005267-23328599 GCF_003086295.3 Arachis hypogaea | reverse complement strand
CAAAAGAATCACTGGATTCTATTCCAATCTGATTGAGAACCGACAGATGAATAGTCGTGCTGTGACAGAGCGCGTTGAACATTTTCACTGAGAGGATGGGAGGTAGCCATTGACAATGGTGAAACCCTACATACAGCTTGCCATGGAAGGAGCCTTGCGTGCTTGAAGAAGAAGACAGTAGGAAAGCAGAGATTCAGAAGATGGAGCATCTCCAAAACCTCAACCTGTTGGCCATTACTGCAAAACAAGTACTTATTTCATGTTCTTTTACTTTTCTCAATTAAACCTGATAATTATTGATATCCTGACTAAGAGTTACAACATAACCATAGCCTTCTTCAAGCCGACAATCTCCGTGGGATCGACCCTTACTCACGTAAGGTATTACTTGGACGACCCAGTGCACTTGCTGGTTAGTTGTGCGGAATTGCAAAAGTGTGATTGCAATTTCGTGCACCAAGTTTTTGGCGCCGTTGCCGGGGAATGTTCGAGTTTGGACAACTGACGGTTTATCTTGTTGCTTAGATTAGGACTGTTTTATTTTTGTTGGTTTAGAGTCTTTTATTTGAGTTTAGTTTCATATTTTAAGTTTGGTGTCAATTGCATGCCTTTGTTTTCTTTTAATTTTTCGAATTTGCATGTTCTTAGTCCTTTCTTGATCTTTAAAAATTCTAAGTTTGGTGTCTTCTTTGTGTTTTCCTTTAAAATTTTCGAAAATTTGTGCTTGATTTTCAAAAAATTTTAAGTTTGGTGTCATTTTGTTGTTTTTCTCTTTCCTTATTTCAAAAAATCAAATCTTTTTCAAAATAATTTTCAATCATATCTTTTTAATTGCTAATTCCAAAATCTTTTTAATTAATTAATTGATTTAGTTTTCAATTTGCTTTGATCATATTTTCTTTTAGTTTTCAAAATTTTATTTTATTTTCCATTTGTTTTATTTTATTATTTTCGGTCATTTAAAATATATATATATATATATATTTTATACTTTACTTGTGAATCCATATCATTTCCCTTTCTCCATCATGAACCTAAGTGGAATTGAGCAGTCCAGAAGGACTCTGGGGTCATATTCTAACCCCATTACAGCTGCATATGGGAGTAGCATCTGTATACCTCCCATTAAAGCAAGCAGCTTTGAGCTAAATCCTCAATTCATTATCATGATGCAGCAAAATTGGCAGTATTCCAGTCTTCCACAGGAAGAACCTATTGAGTTTCTGGCACAGTTTTTACAAATTACTGACACAGTACGTGATAAAGAGGTGGATCAGGATGTCTACAGATTATTACTGTTTCCATTTGCTGTAAAAGATCAAGCTAAGAGGTGGTTGAATAACCAACCCACAGCAAGCATAATAACATGTAGACAGTTATCAGACAAATTCCTGAATCAATTTTACCCTTCAAAAAGGATGACACAGCTAAGGCTGGACATCCAAGGCTTTAAACAAGAGGATAATGAATCCCTTTATAATGCCTGGGAGAGGTATAGAGGTATGCTAAGAAAATGCCCCTCTGAAATGTTTTCAGAGTGGGTACAGTTAGACATCTTCTACTATGGGCTTACAGAAAAAGCTCAGATGTCTCTAGACCACTCAGCTGGTGGATCTATACATATGAGGAAGACGATTGAAGAGGCTCAAGAACTCATAGATACTGTTGCTAGAAATCAACATTTGTACTCTAGCAGTGAGCCCTCTACAAAAGAAGAAGCTATGGCAGTAGCTACTGATCCTAATCCTCAAGAACAGATTGTTGAGCTTAATCAGCAATTACTCCTGATGACAAAACAGTTGGCAGAATTTAAAGAGATGCTCCAAGAAACTAAAATTGCCAACAAGAACATAGAATCACAGTTGAATCAGACAAAACAGCAGTTATCTAAACAGATAACAGAAGAATGCCAAGCAGTTCAACTGAGGAGTGGAAAGACATTGAATAACACTGCTCAAAGTAGCAAAAAGCCAAGAAAGGAACAATTGACAAAGGATAACCAAACCACTGCCCAAAATCCCTCTGAGGACAGTGAGAGCCCAGAGAGGAATACCCCTGGCGTTCAAACGCCAGAAAGGGGGGGAAGCTGGCGTTAAACACCCATTCCTTGCCTAGTTCTGGCATTCAAACGCCAGAAAAGGGGGAAAAGTTGGCGTTAAACGCCCATTCCTCACCCAATCCTGGCGTTCAAACGCCAATGAGGAATCAGACACCTGAGAGTGCTGATAGTAACCCCTCTAAAAAGGCTTCTCCAACCACCTCTGTAAGGAATAAACCTGCAGCAACTAAGGTTGAAGAATATAAAGCCAAGATGCCTTATCCTCAGAAACTCCGCTAAGCGGAACAGGATAAGCAATTTGCCCGCTTTGCAGACTATCTAAGGACTCTTAAAATAAAGATTACGTTTGCAGAGGCACTTGAGCAAATACCTTCTTATGCTAAGTTCATGAAAGAGATCTTAAGTCATAAGAAGGATTGGAGAGAAACTGAAAAAGTGTTTCTCACTGAAGAATGCAGTGCAGTCATTCTGAAAAGCTTACCAGAAAAGCTTCAAGATCCAGGAAGCTTTATGATACCATGTACATTAGAAGGTGCTTGCACCAAGACAGCCATGTGTGACCTTGGAGCAAGTATCAATCTAATACCTGCATCTACTATCAGAAAGCTTGGGTTGACTGAAGAAGTCAAACCAACCCGGATATGTCTCCAACTTGCTGATGGCTCCATTAAATATCCATCAGGCATAATTGAGGACATGATTGTCAAGGTTGGGCCATTCGCCTTCCCAACTGACTTTGTAGTGCTGGAAATGGAGGAGCACAAGAGTGCAACTCTCATTCTAGGAAGACCTTTCCTAGCAATTGGACGAACTCTTATTGATGTACAAAAAGGGGAAGTAACCCTGAGAGTCAATGAGGATGAGTTCAAGTTGAATGTTGTCAAAGCTATGCAGTATCTAGACACATCAAATGACTGCATGAGCACTAATATAATTGACTCTTTGGTGGAAGAGATCAATATGATTGAAAGTCTAGAATCAGAGCTAGAGGACATCTTCAAGGATGTTCAGACTGATCAGGAGGAACCAGAGGAAATAAAAGAATTTTTGAAAATTCCTCAGGAAGAGGATAAGCCTCCCAAACCTGAGCTCAAACCACTACCACCATCCCTGAAATATGCATTTCTGGGAGAGGGTGACACTTTTCCAGTGATCATAAGCTCTGCTTTAAATTCACAGGAAGAGGAAGCACTAATTCAAGTGCTAAGGACACACAAGACAGCTCTTGGATGGTCCATAAGTGATCTTAAGGGCATTAGCCCAGCAAGATGCATGCACAAGATCCTATTGGAGGATGATGCCAAACCAGTGGTTCAACCACAAAGGCGGCTAAATCCTGCCATGAAGGAGGTGGTCCAGAAAGAGGTCACAAAATTACTAGAGGCTGGGATTATTTATCCTATTTCTGATAGCCCCTGGGTAAGCCCTGTTGGTGCACGAAATTGCAATCACACTTTTTGCAACCCCGCACAACTAACCAGCAAGTGCACTGGGTCGTCCAAGTAATACCTTACGTGAGTAAGGGTCGATCCCACGGAGATTGTCGGCTTGAAGCAAGCTATGGTTATCTTGTAAATCTTAGTCAGGATATCAATAATTATCAAGGTTGATTGTGAAAAGTAAAAGAACATGAAATAAGTACTTGTTTTGCAGTAATGGGGAACAGGTTGAGGTTTTGGAGATGCTCCATCTTCTGAATCTCTGCTTTCCTACTGTCTTCTTCTTCAAGCACGCAAGGCTCCTTCCATTGCAAGCTGTATGCAAGGGTTTCACCGTTGTCAGTGGCTACCTCCCATCCTCTCAGTGGAAATGTTCAACGCACCCTGTCACGGCACGGCTATCCATCTGTCGGTTCTCAATCAGGTTGGAATAGAATCCAGTGATTCTTTTGCGTCTGTCAGTAACGCCCAACCCTCAGGAGTTTGAAGCTCGTCACAGTCATTCAATCATTGAATCCTACTCAGAATACCACAGACAAGGTTTAGACCTTCCGGATTCTCTTGAATGCCGCCATCAGTTCTAGCTTATACCACGAAGATTCTGATTAAAGAATCCAAGAGATATCTACTTAATCTAAGGTAGAACGGAGGTGGTTGTCAGGCACACGTTCATAGTTGAGAATATGATGAGTGTCACGGATCATCACATTCATCCGGTTTAAGAACAAGTAATATCTTAGAATGGAAGCAAGCATGATTGAATGGAAAACAGTAGTAATTGCATTAATCCATCAAGACACAGCAGAGCTCCTCACCCCCAACCATGGGGTTTAGAGACTCATGCCGTGGGAAGTACACAAAGAAACGTGTAAAATGTCATAAGGTCTAGATACAATGTCAAAAGATCCTATTAATAGTGAACTAGTAACCTAGGGTATACAGAAATGAGTAAATGACGTAAAAATCCACTTCTGGGTCCAATTAGTGTGTGCTTGGGCTGAGCATTGAAGCTTTCATGTGTAGAGACTTTTTCTGGAGTTAAACGCCAGCTTTCATGCCAGTTTGGGCGTTTAACTCCAATTTTTATGCCAGTTCCAGCGTTAAACGCTGGGAATTCTGAGGCTAATGTGCAACGCCGGTTTGGGCCATCAAATCTCGGGCAAAGTATAGAGTATTATACATTTCTGGAAAGCCCAGGATGTCTACTTTTCAACGCCGTTGAGAGCGCGCCAATTGGGCTTCTGTAGCTCCAGAAAATCCACTTCGAGTGCAGGGAGGTCAGAATCCAACAGCATCTGCAGTCCTTTTTAGTCTCTGAATCAGATTTTTGCTCAGATCCCTCAATTTCAGCCAGAAAATATCTGAAATCACAGAAAAACACACAAACTCATAGTAAAGTCCAGGAAAGTGAATTTTAATTAAAAACTAATAAAAATATACTAAAAACTAACTAAATCATACTAAAAACATACTAAAAACAATGCCAAAAAGCGTATAAATTATCCGCTCATCACAACACCAAACTTAAATTGTTGCTTGTCCCCAAGCAACTGAAAACCAAAGTAGGATGAAAAGAAGAGAATATACTATAGACTCCAAAATATCAAGGAAACTTAGCTCCAATTAGATGAGCGGGACTAGTAGCTTTTTGCTTCCGAACAGTTTTGGCATCTCACTTTATCCTTTGAAGTTCAGAATGATTGGCATCTATAGGAACTCAGAACTCAGATAGTGTTATTGATTCTCCTAGTTAAGTATAATGATTCTTGAACATAGCTAGTGTATGAGTCTTGGCTGTGGCCCAAAGCACTCTGTCTTCCAGTATTACCACCGGATACATACATGCCACAGACACATATTTGGGTGAACCATTTTCAGATTGTGACCCAGCTTTGCTAGAGTCCCCAATTAGAGGTGTCCAGGGTTCTTAAGCACACTCTTTTTGCCTTGGATCACAACTTTATTTCTTTCTTTTTCTCTCTTTTTTTTTTGAATCACTGCTTTTTCTTGCTTCAAGAATCAATTTGATGATTTTTCAGATCCTCAATAACAGTTCTCTTTTTCCCTCATTCTTTCAAGAGCCAACAATTTTAACATTCTCAAAACAACAAAATTCAAAAGACATATGCACTGTTCAAGCATTCATTCGAAAGACAAAAAGTATTGTCACCACATCAAACTAGTTCAACTAGTTTCAAGGATAAATTCGAAATCCTGTACTTCTTGTTCTTTTGTGATTAAAGCATTTTTCATTTAAGAGAGGTGATGGATCGATAGGACATTCATAGCTTTAAGACATGAATTTTAAATTTTATTAATTATGAATTAAGAACAAGACTCAAAAATAGATATAAGATGAGACAAAAAAAATTAGAAAACAAAAAATTTAAATAGGCTCCTAATGATAGAGGTTTTCACAGAGTTAGGACTCAACAACCTTGACTTTGAGAAGTGGATGCTCCCTCAAATTGAGGGGAGAACTTTTGGCGTTTCAGTTCTTGAAGTTCACGCCCCTGCTTCTCTTGTTCCTTCAGCAATTTGCAGAGCATGCAGTTCTGATTCTGCTGTTCTTCCTTAAGTTGCTCCATAGTTTCTTGCAATTTGGTGATAGATGCTTCTAGGCTGGCCCAGTAGCCAATTTCAAGAAATTCAGGGAGGAACTCCTGCGCCCTCCTTTTGATAGAGTTGTCTTGCATTTGTCCTTCCATTGACTTCTTGGTGATTGGATGTTCAATGGGTATGAATTCATCTACTCCCATCTTTACCCCAGCCTCTTTACAGAGCAAGGAGATCAAGCTTGGGTAAGCCAGTTTGGCCTCAGTGGAATTCTTATTTGCAATTGTGTAGATCTCACAAGCAATCAGATGATGAACCTCCACTTCTTTTCCAAGCATAATGCAATGAATCATCACTGCTCTCTTGATAGTGACCTCAGAACGGTTGCTAGTGGGCAATATGGAACGCCCAATGAAGTCTAGCCAACCTCTTGCAATTGGTTTGAGGTCTCCCCTCTTGAGTTGGTTTGGGACACCCTTTGAATTGGTTATCCACTTAGTTCCAGGGAGGCATATGTCCTCTAGAACTTGATCCAACCCTTTATCTGCTCTCACCATTCTCCTATTAAAGGATTCAGGATCATCCTGCAGTTGAGGCAATTTGAAGATTTCTCTTATTTTGTCCAGATGGAAGTAGATAACTTTCCCTCTGACCATGGTTCTGTAAGTATGGTAAGCAGTTCCAGTCATTCTCTGCTTATCTGTCAGCCACAGATTTGAGTAGAATTCCTGAACCATATTTCTTCCAACCTTTATCTCAGGATTGGTTAGAACTTCCCATCCTCTGTTTCGAATTTGCTCTTGGATCCCCGGATATTCATCTTCTTTCAGATCAAATTTAACTTCCGGGATCACTGACCTCAGACCCATTATTTTGTGATAATGGTCTTCATGTTCTTTGGTTGAGAACTTCTCTTGATTCCAAAGATTCTTTGGATTATTTTCTTTCTTTCCTCTTAAATTGGTTTGTTTTCCCTTAGGAGCCATGATCTTGATGAATCTTGGCTTAGTGATCACGGAAAAGCACACCAAACTTAGAGGTTTGCTTGTCCTCAAGCAAAAGAAAGGAAAGAAGAGAGAGAGGAGAAGAGCAAATTCGAATGGTGTGGGGGAATGGGGAGGCCGAACGTATTTTTATAAGGGGGGAGGAGATTTCGAAAAAAATTGGAAGGAGATTTGAGAAGATATGGAGAGAATTTGAGAGAAGGGTGAGTTTTTGAACAAGATTTTGGGATTGATTTGAGAGAGATTTGAAGAATGATTTTGATTTTTTAATATTTGAAGGTGAATGATGAAAGGTTGAATTGTGTTTATGTAGAAAAGTATGGGTCAAAGAAGGAAAGTTTGAAAAAATTTGATCGGAAAGCAAAATCTTGGTCCCCCACCTTTCTGGCGTTAAACGCCCAGAATGGCATCCATTCTGGCGTTTAACGCCCATTTGCTAGCCAATGTGGGTGTTTAATGCTCAGCCAGGTGCCCTGGCTGGCGTTAAACGCCAGAATTCCCTTTGTCACTGGGCGTTTTGCTAAACGCCCAGGATGCTACACACCTGGCGTTAAACACCCAGAATGGTGCCCATTCTGGCGTTTAACGCCCAAAATGGCACCCTTACTGGCGTTAAACGCCCAGAATGGTGCCCATTCTGGCGTTTAACGCCCAAAATGCCCCTTACTGGCATTTTTTCGCCAGTAAGCTCTTTTTCTCTGCTTTTTGCACTGAATCCTTCTGTAACTCTGTGAATTCCTTCAATTTTGATAATTGCCTCTGTAGAAATAAAACATATAACCTGCTAATGACTGGGTTGCCTCCCAGCAAGCGCTTCTTTATTGTCTTTAGCTGGACCTTTACTGAGGATCATTCCAGCCTCAGTTTTGAGCATTCCTGCTCAAAATTGTTTTCAAGATAATGCTTGATCCTCTGTCCATTAACAATGAACTTTTTGTCAGAATCAATATCCTGAAGCTCAACATATCCATATGGTGACACTCCTGTAATCACATACGGACCCCTCCATCGGGATTTAAGCTTTCCTGGGAACAATTTGAGCCTAGAGTTGAAGAGCAGAACTTTTTGTCCTGGCTCAAAGACTCTGGAAGACAATTTCTTGTCATGCCACTTCTTTGCCTTTTCCTTATAAATTTTTGCATTTTCAAAGGCATTGAGTCTGAACTCCTCTATCTCATTTAGCTGGAGCAATCTTTTTTCACCAGCTAACTGAGCGTCCATGTTTAGGAACCTGGTTGCCCAGTAGGCTTTATGTTCCAGTTCCATGGGCAGATGACAGGCCTTCCCATACACCAGTTGGTATGGAGAGGTTCCTATAGGAGTCTTGAATGCTGTTCTGTATGCCCACAGAGCATCATCCAAACTCTTTGCCCAATCCTTTCTTCGGGCTATCACAGTCCGTTCTAGGATTATTTTTAGCTCTATGTTAGAGACTTCAGCTTGCCCATTTGTCTGTGGATGATACGGAGTTGCCACTTTATGGCTAATTCCATATCTGACCATAGCAGAGTATAGCTGTTTATTGCAGAAATGAGTGCCCCCGTCACTGATTAGTACTCTGGGAACACCAAACCTGCTGAAGATGTGTTTCTGGAGGAATTTCAGCACGGTCTTGGTATCATTAGTGGGCGTAGCAATTGCTTCTACCCACTTAGATACATAGTCCACTGCCACCAGAATGTAAGTGTTTGAGTATGATGGTGGCAATGGACCCATGAAGTCAATTCCCCATACATCAAACAATTCAATCTCTAATATCCCTTATTGAGGCATGGCATATCCGTGAGGCACGTTACCAGCTCTTTGGCAACTGTCACAGTTACGCACAAACTCTCGGGCATCTCTATAGAGAGTAGGCCAGTAGAAGCCACATTGGAGGACTTTAGTGGCTGTTCGCTCACTTCCAAAATGTCCTCCATACTGTGATCCATGGCAGTGCCATAGGATCCGTTGTGCTTCTTCTCTGGGTACACATCTGCGGATCATTCCGTCTGCACATCTCTTAAAGAGATATGGCTCATCCCATAGGTAGTACTTGGCATCTGAAATTAATTTCTTTCTTTGCACTCTGCTGTACTCCTGGGGTATGAACCTCACAGCTTTATAATTTGCAATATCTGCAAACCATGGAGCTTCCTGAATGGCAAAGAGTTGCTCATCTGGGAAAGTCTCAGAGATCTCAGTAGAAGGGAGGGACGCCCCAGCTACTGGTTCTATTCGGGACAGATGATCAGCTACTTGGTTCTCTGTCCCTTTTCTGTCTCTTATTTCTATATCAAACTCTTGCAGAAGCAACACCCATCTTATAAGCCTGGGTTTTGAATCCTGCTTTGTGAGTAAGTATTTAAGAGCAGCATGGTCAGTGTACACAATCACTTTGGATCCCACTAGATAGGATCTAAACTTGTCAATGGCATAGACCATTGCAATTAACTCTTTTTCTGTGGTTGTGTAATTCTTCTGTGCATCATTTAGAACACGGCTGGCATAATAAATGACGTGCAGAGGCTTGTTATGCCTCTGTCCCAACACGGCACCAATGGCATGGTCACTGGCATCACACATTAGTTCAAATGGCAATGTCCAGTCTGGTGCAGAGATGACTGGTGCTGTGACCAGCTTGGCTTTCAGGGTCTCAAATGCCTGCAGACACTGTGTATCAAACACAAATGGTGTGTCAGCAGCTAGCAGGTTGCTCAAAGGTTTTGCAATTTTCGAAAAATCCTTTATAAACCTTCTATAGAATCCTGCATGCCCCAGAAAGCTTCTGATTGCCTTTACATTGGCAGGTGGTGGTAATTTTTCAATTACCTCTACCTTTGCCTTATCCACCTCTATTCCCCTGCTTGAAATTTTGTGCCCAAGGACAATTCCCTCAGTCACCATAAAGTGACATTTCTCCCAGTTTAAAACCAGGTTAGTCTCTTGGCACCTTTTCAGGACAAGTGCTAGGTGGTCAAGACAGGAGTTGAATGAGTCTCCATATACTGAGAAGTCATCCATGAAGACTTCCAGGAATTTCTCCACCATGTCAGAGAAGATGGATAACATGCATCTCTGAAAGGTTGCAGGAGCATTACACAGACCAAAAGGCATCCTCCTGTAGGCAAACACGCCAGAAGGGCAAGTAAATGCTGTTTTCTCATGGTCCTGAGGATCTACTGCAATTTGGTTGTAACCTGAATAGCCATCCAAAAAGCAGTAATAATCATGACCAGCTAGTCTTTCTAGCATTTGGTCTATGAATGGTAAAGGAAAATGATCCTTTCTGGTGGCTGTATTGAGCCTTCTGTAGTCAATACACATACGCCACCCTGTGACTGTTCTTGTAGGAACCAGTTCATTTTTTTCATTATGAACCACTGTCATGCCTCCCTTTTTGGGGACAACTTGGACAGGGCTCACCTAGGGGCTATCAGAAATAGGATAAATAATCCCAGCCTCTAGTAATTTAGTGACCTCTTTCTGCACCACCTCCTTCATGGCTGGATTTAGCCTCCTCTGTGGTTGGACCACTGGTTTGGCATTATCCTCCAACAGGATCTTGTGCATGCATCTAGCTGGGCTAATGCCCTTAAGATCACTTATGGACCACCCAAGAGCTGTCTTGTGTGTCCTTAGCACTTGAATCAGTGCTTCCTCTTCCTGTGGATTTAAAGCAGAGCTTATAATCACTGGAAAAGTGTCACCCTCTCCTAGAAATGCATACTTCAGGGATGGTGGTAGTGGTTTGAGTTCAGGTTTGGGAGGCTTATCCTCCTCCTGAGGAATTTTCGAAAATTCCTTTGTTTCCTTTGGTTCTTCTTGATCAGGCTGAGCATCCTTGAAGATGTCCTCAAGCTCTGATTCTAGACTTTCAGTCATATTGATCTCTTCCACCAGAGAGTCAATAATGTCAGCGCCCATGCAGTCATTTGGTGTGTCTGGATGCTGCATAGCTTTTACAGCATTCAACTTGAACTCATCCTCATTGACTCTCAGGGTTACTTCCCCTTTTTGTACATCAATGAGGGTTCGTCCAGTTGCTAGGAAAGGTCATCCTAGAATGAGAGTTGCACTCTTGTGCTCCTCCATTTCCAGCACCACAAAGTCAGTTGGAAAGGTGAATGGCCCAACCTTGACAATCATGTCCTCTATTATGCCTGATGGATATTTAATGGAGCCATCAGCAAGTTGGAGGCATATCCGGGTTGGTTTGACTTCTTCAGTCAACCCAAGCTTTCTGATAGTGGATGCAGGTATTAGATTGATGCTTGCTCCAAGATCACATAGGGCTGTCTTGGTGCAAGCACCTTCTAATGTGCATGGTATCATAAAGCTTCCTGGATCTTGAAGCTTTTCTAGTAAGCTTTTCAAAATGACTGCACTGCATTCTTCAGTGAGAAATACTTTTTCAGTTTCTCTCCAATCCTTCTTATGACTTAAGATTTCTTTCATGAACTTAGCATAAGAAGGTATTTGCTCAAGTGCCTCTGCAAACGGAATCTTTATTTCAAGAGTCCTTAGATAGTCTGCAAAGCGGGCAAATTGCTTATCCTGTTCCGCTTGGCGGAGTTTCTGAGGATAAGGCATCTTGGCTTTATATTCTTCAACCTTAGATGCTGTAGGTTTATTCCTTACAGAAGTGGTTGAAAAAGCCTTTTTAGAGGGATTACTGTCAGCACTCTCAGGTGTCTGATCCTCCCTTGGCGTCTGAACGCCAGAATTGGGTGAGGATTGGGCCTTTAACGCCAACTTCTCTCCCTTCTCTGGCGTTCGAACGCCAGAATTGGGCAGGGAATGGGCGTTTAACGCCAGCTTTCCCCCCTTTTCTGGCGTTTGAACGCCAAAAGTGCTCCTCTCTGGGCTCTTACTGTCCTCAGAGGGATTTTGAATAGTGGTTTGGTTATCCTCTGTCAATTGTTCCTTATTTGGCTTCTTTTTACCTTGAGTAGTGTTATTCAATGTCTTCCCACTCCTTAGTTGAACTGCTTGACATTCTTCTGTTATCTGTTTAGATATCTGCTGTTTTGCTTGATTCAACTGCAGTTCTATGTTCTTGTTAGCAGTTTTAGTTTCATGGAGCATCTCTTTAAATTCTGCTAACTGTTTTGTCATCAGGTGTAATTGTTGATTAAGCTCAATCATCTGTTCTTGAGGATTAGGATCAGTGGCTACTGCCATGACTTCCTCTTTTGGGGAGAACTCATTGCTAGAGTACAAATATTGATTTCTAGCAACAGTGTCTATAAGCTCTTGAGCCTCTTCAATTGTCTTCCTCATGTGTATAGATCCACCAGTTGAGTGGTCTAAAGACATCTGAGCTTTTTCTGTAAGCCCATAGTAGAAGATGTCTAACTGTACCCACTCTGAAAACATTTCAGAGGGGCATTTTCTTAGCATACCTCTATACCTCTCCCAGGCATTATAAAGGGATTCATTATCCTCTTGTTTAAAGCCTTGGATGTCCAGCCTTAGCTGTGTCATCCTCTTTGGAGGGTAAAAGTGATTCAGGAATTTGTCTGATAAATGTTTCCATGTCTTTATGCTTGCTGTAGGTTGGTTATTCAACCACCTCTTAGCTTGATCTTTTACAGCAAATGGAAACAGTAATAGTCTGTAGACATCCTGATCCACCTCTTTATCATGTACTGTGTCAGCAATTTGTAAGAACTGTGCCAGAAACTCAGTAGGCTCTTCCTATGGAAGACCGGAATACTGGCAATTTTGCTGCACTATGATAATGAGTTGAGGATTTAGCTCAAAGCTACTTGCTTTGATGGGAGGTGTACAGATGCTACTCCCGTATGCAGCTGTAATGGGGTTAGCATATGACCCCAAAGTCCTTCTGGACTGCTCAATTCCACTTAGGTCCATGAAGGAGAAAGGGAATATGATATGAATTCACAAGCAAAGTATTTTTATTTTTTTTTTTTGAATTAACCGAAAAACAAAATAAAAAAAACAAAAGGAAAATAAAAATAAAAATTCGAAAATTAAAAGAAAATAAGATCAAAGCAAATTGAAAACTGAATCAATTAGTTAATTAAAAAGATTTTGAGATTAGCAATTAAAAAGATATGATTGAAAATTATTTTGAAAAAGATTTGATCTTTGAAATGAGGAAAGAGAAAAACACAAAATGACACCAAACTTAAAATTTTTAGAAAATTAAACACTAATTTTCGAAAATTTTAAAGGAAAAACACAAGGAGGACACCAAACTTAGAATTTTTAAGGATCAAAAAGGGACTAAAGACATGCAAATTCGAAAATTAAAAGAAAAACAAAAGCATGCAATTGACACCAAACTTAAAATATGAAACTAGACTCAACTAAAAGACTCTAAACCAACAAAAATAAAACAGTCCTAATCTAAGCAACAAGATAAGCCGTCAGTTGTCCAAACTCGAACAATCCCCGGCAACGGTGCCAAAAACATGGTGCACGAAATTGCAATCACACTTTTTGCAACCCCGCACAACTAACCAGCAAGTGCACTGGGTCGTCCAAGTAATACCTTACGTGAGTAAGGGTCGATCCCACGGAGATTGTCGGCTTGAAGCAAGCTATGGTTATCTTGTAAATCTTAGTCAGGATATCAATAATTATCAAGGTTGATTGTGAAAAGTAAAAGAACATGAAATAAGTACTTGTTTTGCAGTAATGGGGAACAGGTTGAGGTTTTGCAGATGCTCCATCTTCTGAATCTCTGCTTTCCTACTGTCTTCTTCTTCAAGCACGCAAGGCTCCTTCCATGGCAAGCTGTATGCAAGGGTTTCACCGTTGTCAGTGGCTACCTCCCATCCTCTCAGTGGAAATGTTCAACGCACCCTGTCACGGCACGGCTATCCATCTGTCGGTTCTCAATCAGGTTGGAATAAAATCCAGTGATTCTTTTGCGTCTGTCACTAACGCCCAGCCCTCAGGAGTTTGAAGCTCGTCACAGTCATTCAATCATTGAATCCTACTCAGAATACCACAGACAAGGTTTAGACCTTCCGGCTTCTCTTGAATGCCACCATCAGTTCTAGCTTATACCACGAAGATTCTGATTAAAGAATCCAAGAGATATCTACTTAATCTAAGGTAGAACGGAGGTGGTTGTCAGGCACACGTTCATAGTTGAGAATATGATGAGTGTCACGGATCATCACATTCATCCGGTTTAAGAACAAGTAATATCTTAGAATGGAAGCAAGCATGATTGAATGGAAACCAGTAGTAATTGCATTAATCCATCAAGACACAGCAGAGCTCCTCACCCCCAACCATGGGGTTTAGAGACTCATGCCGTGGGAAGTACACAAAGAAACGTGTAAAATGTCATAAGGTCTAGATACAATGTCAAAAGATCCTATTAATAGTGAACTAGTAACCTAGGGTATACAGAAATGAGTAAATGACGTAAAAATCCACTTCTGGGTCCACTTAGTGTGTGCTTGGGCTGAGCATTGAAAAACAAAAAAATGACCCAAAACATGAAAATTTTGAATCAAAACACAAGATGCATGCAAGAACACTATGAATGTCAAGATGAACACCAAGAACACTTTGAAGATCATGATGAACATCAAGAACATGATTTTGAAAAATTTTTGATGCAAAGAAAATATGCAAGACACCAAACTTAGAAATTTTTAATGCTTGAAAAATATGAATGCAAAAATGCACATGAAAAACAACAAAAGACACAAAACAAGAAATCATCAAGATCAAACAAGAAGACTTACCAAGAACAACTTAAAGATCATGAAGAACACCATGAATGCATGAATTTTCGAAAAATGCAAAAAAAATTTTTTGATTTTTATTAATTTTTTTTCAAAAATAAAGTTTGGAAAAACGAAAAAGAAAAGAAAAATTTTGAAAAAGATTTTTGAAAAGAAATTTACCTAATCTGAGCAACAAGATGAACCGTCAGTTGTTCATACTCGAACAATCCCCGGCAACGGCGCCAAAAACTTGGTGGACGAAATTGTGATCCTCAAAGTTGGTCTCTTTGTATTTGTATGAAATCAAAAATACCCCAAAGAGATCATGGTGTGATAAATTGGGATCTTAATAATCCCTGGTGTGATTATAACTCCGTTCAACTTAACCAGCAAGTGTACTGGGTCATCCAAGTAATACCTTACGTGAGTAAGGGTCGATCCCACAGAGATTGTTGGTATGAAGCAAGCTATGGTCACCTTGTAAATCTCAGTTAGGCAGATTAAATTGGTTTATGGTGAGTTCGAAAATTAATAAATAAATAGAAAATAAAAAAGGATAGAAATACTTATGTAAAGCAATGGTGGGAATTTCAGATAAGTGTGTGAAGATGCTGTGCTCCTCTCGTATCTCTATTTTCTTATTATATTCATCCAATCCTTCCTACTCCTTTCCATGGCAAGCTGTATGTAGGGCATCACCATTGTCAATGGCTACATCCCATCCTCTCAGTGAAAACGTTCCTATGCTCTATCACAGCATGGCTAATCATCTGTCGGTTCTCAATCAGGTTGGAATAGAATCCCTTGATCCTTTTGCGCTTGTCATCACGCCCAGCCTTCAGGAGTTTGAAGCTCGTCACAGTCATTCAATCCCAGAATCCTACTCGGAATACCATAGACAAGGTTTAGACTTTCCGGATCCTCATGAATGCCGCCATCTATCTAGCTTATACCACGAAGATTCTGTTGGGGAATCTAAGAGATATGCGCCCGGCCTAGAGTAAAACGGAAGTGGTTGTCAGTCACGCGCGTTCATAGGTGTGAATGATGATGAGTGTCACGGATCATCACATTCATCAAAGTTAAGTGTAACGTATATCTTGGAATAAGGATAGAAGAGAATTGAATAGGAAGTAATAATAATTGTATTGAAACTTGAGGTACAGCAGAGCTCCACACCCTTAATCTATGGTGTGTAGAAACTCCACCATTGAAAATACATAAGTAAAAGGTTCAGGCATGGCCGAATGGCCAGCCCTCTCCATGATCAAGAGACTGAATAGTCAGAAGATTAAACCGTCAAAAGATGTCTAATACAATAGTAACTTATCCTATTTATACTAGACTAGCTAATAGGGCTTACATGAGTAAGTAATTGATGTATAAATCCACTTCCGGGGCCCACTTGGTGTATGCTTGGGCTGAGCTTGATCTATCCACGAGCTGAGGCTTTTCTTGGAGTTGAACTCCAAGTTATAACGTGTTTTGGGCGTTCAACTCCGGATCATGACGTGTTTCTGGCGTTTAACTCCAGACAGCAGCATGTACTTGGCGTTCAACGCCAAGTTACGTCGTAAATTTCCGAAAAAGTATAGACTATTATATATTGCTGGAAAGCTCTGGATGTTTACTTTCCAACGCCGTTGAGAGCGCGCCATTTGGAGTTCTGTAGCTCCAGAAAATCTATTTCGAGTGCAGAGAGGTCAGATTCCAACAGCATCAGCAGTCCTTTTGTCAGCCTTTTTCAGAGTTTTGCTCAAGTCCCTCAATTTCAGCCAGAAATTACCTAAAATCACAGAAAAACACACAAACTCATAGTAAAGTCCAGAAATGTGAATTTAACATAAAAACTAATGAAAACATCCCTAAAAGTAGCTTAAACTTACTAAAAACTACCTAAAAACAATGCCAAAAAGCGTATAAATTATCCGCTCGTCAGTGGGTAAAGAGTCATAAAATCCTCTAAATTAAGCACAAGATAAACCCTAAAAATGGGGCTTAACAGACTGGATCACTATTTCTTTGATCATTATTTACGACACTGAGAAATCCCAATGTTGGGTTTATCTTGTGTTGAATTTTAGGGGATCTTATCAGCTTATCTCACATTTATTCAATGAAATAGCATAGTTTTGTGAATTTCTCCTAATTTGTGCTTAAGAGTGAAAACATGCTTTTTAGGCTTTAAAATTGCTAAATTTAATTCACTTTAATTCCATTCGATGCCTTGATATATTTATTAAGTGATTTCAGGATTAGAAGGCAAAGATTGAGTTGAAGAAATGAAGAAAAAGCATGCAAAAATGGAGAATTCATGAAGAAATAAGATTTTGATAATCTGCCAGTGACGTGTGTACATAGCCCATGCGTGTGCGTGGGAAGAAAATCTGCCAGCGACGCGTGTACGTGGCCCATGCGTACGCGTGATAAGGAAAGTTGCCAGTGACGCGTACGCGTGACCCATGCGTATGTGTGACAAGCGGCATGTGACCTCATTAAAGGCAATGTGCTGGGGGCAATTTCTGAGCTCAAGGAGGCGCAAATCCAACTTATTTCTAATGTTTTTGAACCCAAGAATTGGAAGGGAATGAGGGGGAGTAGTCATAGTGTAGTTTTCATCTTGTTTTAGATTAGGATTCTAGAGAGAGAAGCTCTCCCTTCTCTCTAGAATTTAGGGTACTTTAGGTCAAGTTTTCTTAGATCCAACTTTTAATTCTTGTTTTTAGTTCAACTCTCTTTATATTTTATTGTTCTATTGTCTCAACCTTCTTAGCTTTCCTTGTTAATTTCCTTATTTTGCCATTTTTACTTTCATGAACCCTTGTTAGATTTTTATTTTCTTTTAATGCAATTTTATGTTTTCATGTCTTTTTATGTTTGTCTTAATTTCCATTGTTGATTTCTTGCTTATATTAGTTATAGCTTTTATTAATTCTTGCATTTTATGATGTTTTATTGCACTCTAGGTGTTTGATAAAATATTTTCACTAGTTATAGAGTAGTTTTCTTTACTCTTGACCTAGGCTAAGAGAATTAGATGACCTTGAGTCATTGGGTCTAATTGAATTGGTGATTTGATAACCCTTAGTGGTCAATTTGATACCCATTAACACTAGCCTACTACTAAGTCAATTAGTAGCTAGGTTGGGACTTATGGGTTGATGTTCATCAAGCCTATTTGACTTACTTCAAGCATAGAAGTAAACTTGATGGGTTGGTCCCTCATAATTGTCAATATATGGTTTGTAAACAAGAATGGTGATCACAATTTCCAAGCCTTAGCCAAGATTTCTTTTCCTTTCTTTTATTAGTTAATTGTCATTTACTTTCTTATTATTTACTTTTCTTGTTAATCACCAAGTCAATCACCAAGTCAAACCTCCCTTGCCGGTTTAGTTCCAAGGTGCACGAAGAGCACTTTCACGAGATCACTAGTAACAAGAAAGTAAGCCCATGCAAGCCCAGCGGCCAAAGCCTAAGCCCGGTGTCCCTCCTCAAATTGAACATAGAAGCCCAACGTCTCCCATAGAAGCCTGGCGTGCAACACTCCCTGGAGGTGCAATTTGGGCCACACCCACATTTGGAAAAGCAAGCCTGGCGTGCCTCTAGCCTCAACTCCCAGATTCAATACTTTAACACTTGACAAGGCCCAAATGCATTTATCAAATCTTTAGAAGCCTTAATCACATCCGAAGATAAATACTCAAGAGAATAGTTATCATTAATTCCTTCAAGAAAGATGAAGATTTGATTGTTAGGATTTATTCTAGATTAAGATTTGAATTATTGTTTTTATTTGAATTTGAAGTAGGAAGTTAGCTATCTTATCTTTCCAAAAAGATAAATATTAAGGTTAGTTTTGAATTTAAATTCTAGAACTTAAGATATAAATAAGTGAACATTGTTCACAGAAAGGAATCAACCCTCTACCAAAAGATCAACTCTCATAATTAGGATTAGTTTCTTTCTTTATCATGAATTACTAAACCTCCCCGTTGAAGGTTAGGAGCTCTGTTTGGTTTAAAGTTTAATAATGTAAGTATTTTCTCTATTTTAATTCATGCTTCTTTACTTCTTTATGATTGAGTTTTCTTCTTCATCAATAAAGGTTAGAACTATTGGAAATTATTCTATATCTATCCTAGATTCTGATTTTATATTTGGAAAAATTAATTTCAGAATCAGCTTAAAACTCATCTTACAATCTTCACTTATCTAACTCTAGTTCGAATACGTGACTTAAGATTCAGCTAATGACAATTCTTGAAGGTTGTGTGGCTTAAGAATCGAAATCATTCTTCACCTCTTCTCTCGATTAGTTGACCAAGGGATTGGTGATTAATTGGGTTTAAAGAAACTAAATCACTAAGAGATTGGGTTTAGTTATAAATGATTTGATGTGAAAATTTTTTTGCATGAATTATAAAAAAGCATAAGCATTGTTCTTCCAAGATTCCAATATCTTCGAAGCCTTCGACATTCTTATCTATTGATTTCCTCTCAAATTCAAGCATTCTCCCTATTCTCATCTTCTCTGTTTCATCTTTTATTTAAGATCCACAATCCAATTTCTAAGGTTTGATCGATCTAATTAGACATTGCTTGCCTCAATCCCTGAATCCTCGTGGGAACAATATCCACTCACCGTGTTATTACTTGAACGATCCGGTGTACTTGCCGGTATCCGTGAGCTATAATTTTTGCTCATTTGAAAATCAAGTAAATGAATCATTAAGAAGACTATTCTAAAAAATAAGTTATCTTCATTGTTCTCTTTAGTCTTCACCAATGTCGTCAACTTGCTAGCAGCTGCTCCTTCTTGACTATTCTTTCTCCTCGTTGCTGCATCAATAGCCACCGTCACCTACGACTTATTGTTCTTCATCTTTGTTGCTCACAAAAACAGACAAGTGCTTTCTTCTTCTATAAGTGGTGTTGCTGTAGCTTGAAGCTTGCTACTGCTTTCTTCAAGTAACCTTTTACTCAGGGTAAGATTGTGCAATGTCGGAGCTTCCAAAAGTTGAGGCGGCTAGGAGGGCCGTCGAAGACAACTACATCGGAAAGAGGATAGTGAAGTGCGTCATTAATGATGATTCTAAAGTGATCAATGTTGTATTTCCGTCATAGCTCCAATCTTCCATGGTCGGCAAGAACATCGTTGCAGCTCGACAAAAGGAAAAGAACATATGGCTCCAGCTCAATTAACCTCCTTCCCCTTTCTTCCAATTCAGTATTTGTTGACTTTTTCTATAAAATCGAGAAAGAAAGAAAAGAGGGAGATAGAGAGAATCAACAAGAAAATTGATTTTTAAAACTTAAATTTAAATTTTCTCACCCAAACTCTAATTTCAAATGCTCATATTTAGAAGTTTAAATTTTGGTCCTAAAAAAAAAAAATTGCTCCCTTAATCACTTCTTCTCGGCTTTAAAAATTTGAATTCTTTCTTGCTCTCTCATTATGCCACTTGTCATGCAAATAAACCAAACACTTGTTGAGCATATAATCTAAACACTTGAAAAATAAATCAAGCACTAATTACTTATTATATGTTAATAGATTTACTATATAAAAAAAATTATTTTTTAATTATGATTGATTAATTTATTATTTATTTTAACAGAGACGTCGTCTCCTACTTTCTAGGCAAGTTAGCCACACCCTTATACCATCAGATATTATTCTCCCTTATTTGAAGGAGCTAATCTTTAACAACATAGTATAGTTCAAAGACTTTGTGTTTGACAATACCTTGATTTCTGCATTCGTGGAGCATTGGTGTCTAGGGACCAACACTTTCTACTTGTCTTAGAGTGAATGCACATGCCGTACCACTTTGGGTTACGCATTAATGGAGAGCTAGTGAGCAGTTGCTTGAGAGACTTTTACACATGGTACTAGCACCCGACGTGGGGATTGAGTATAGAAGCTTCTCGGTGCTAGACTTCCTCATACTCAGTAGAAAGGGTAGAGAAAGGAGTCGTTTTATATCAAATTGACATGGTTTAGGAAAAGAGTGCAATATATTTTAGTTGGGATAGATCCGGCCACTCTCGCCCAATACATAAGATATTACATTTTGCTATTGATCAGAGTTACCTAATAATAGATAAGTCGAACAATCAGATTTACATCAGATGACTTTTCTTATTAGCCGACGTTGATCAATGTCGTGGTTTGTTTTAGGAATCCATCATACTTGCATGAACGTATTACTCGTTGTATTGTACAACATATCGATCGACTACAAATATTGCAGAATATATACTGCTACTAATGTCATAGTTATACTATTATTTTTTAGTATAGTACCCATCTGACAAATAGACACTGGCGTTTCTTATGTTGCCTTTCTTAATAGTTAATACTTTTTTTGCATAGAGTTATATATAACTTGTTATTGTTGCACATAATGGTAGGGTAATAAGTAATAGAAAAAAATAGATGATGTCTAAATTATTTATATCTGTAAATAAAAATATTTATTTAAAAAAACCCTTTATTTCTTTTCTTTACCCACTAAAGCTATCTTGTCCGTTCAATTTAGTTTTTATTATCATAGCTATTACGAAAATGATACCAAATCTAATTGATTAATTCCAGGAAATATCCTTTTCTCTTGGTTACTTACATCAACAATTCTTTTCTTTTTTTTTAAAAAAAAAAAAGAAAAAAAAACACCGGTGGTTGGAGTTTGCGATTGGGGACCGTGGAAAGTTGCATGAGTTGTTGGGAATTAAAAAAAATTAGTTCCATCTTGAATCAGCAGTTAGGCGGATCTTTGCGGCAGTTAAAAATCATCTGAAACGGAGTATACGAAGCGGACAGAATGAGTAGCAGCTGGCGAAGAACTTTGGGGAACGTGAGGTCCTTCGTGGGCAATTCCATGGGAGGCCTCAGAGGAGGAAGCAGCCTCGCTTCCTGGGTGGTCGCCGGAACTCTAGCCTACTTCCTTTGGGTCAAGCCATCTCAGGATCTCAAACGCCAGCAAGAGGAGCGAGCTGCTCTCGCCGCCTCACAACCCGATCCTTATCGATACGTTGAGAATCGAAAACCCATCCCTGACCCTCAGGTCAGTTACCTTACCTCGATTCCCTATTTCCTCATTCTAGATCCTTCCACTTACCTTTTTTTTTTTTTCTTTTTGCCATTTTCTATTGCAGGTCACCGGTTTGGTATATGGCAACAAAAACAAGGATAATCAAACTAAACCGGATAATTAACTTTGTAAGTAATCTATCTTCCTTGCTAATACCCTTCTAGTGGAGGAGTTGTGTGTTTAATTTGTTGACTCATTTCTAATGTTATTTCGCAGTGAGGTGTGAAAATAGCAACAAACGAGAGCACAAAATGGAGTCACTTTCACCATGCCATTGTCCTACATAACTGATTACTTCATATATATACTAAGTTCACCATTTTGTTCTATTAGTGTTGGTGATATACATATAGTTATTTAGGGGGTTAGGTTCTTGGTTTTTTCTCCCTTCATAGCGGCAATAATCTTCGTATGTTATACTTGTTTTTACTTTTTACTTTTTGAGGTTTGGGAATAAATTTTGTAACAGATGGGCACCATAGAAGCACCCATCATAGAAACAGGCTATCCTTATAGAAAAACTAAGCAAAACTTGATGCTTGCTCTTGTGCATTATGTCAGCATTTACTTATTTATTTTATTATAAAGAAGCCTGAGGAGTTGCTTTGCATCATCATCATCATAAGAGCTTTAATATTCTTTACTTTTTTTCCCTTGTAATTCCACAAAAATGGCATTTGGTAATCATTGTCCCGAGGACTTCAATGAAACTTAAAACATTTGTCATGTTAAGAACATGTTGTTTGATATGATCTTTTATCTACAACTTGCAAAATACACTGGCTACATGCCAGTGAAGTGATTGAACTCATATCCCCTGATTTGTTGCTCTGAACTATAGACTGTCTATTTCTGTTTGGGACATGGAACTCCGATGACCACTGAGTTTTATGTTGGTAGTTGGTACTACTTCTGTGGCTGGTTGAATATGCACTAGAAGTTTAAATTTAAGATGCTGTAATAGATTTGGCATTTAACTTAAATCTTCCTAGCATGAAACAAAGGACCTTTACTTATGTCTTTGTGCTGTTGAACTTGAAAATGGTGCTGTCAAATTCAGCCTAGTACATTGAAGATGTTGTCTTACTTACTAGAGAACATAGAAAGAGTGGATAACAACATTGAATTTGGGAAGTTATGTAAGAGTAATTACAGAATGATTTATTTTTTGTGCATTCCTTAAAACTCATCATTTTATCATTATAAGATGGAGTTAAGGCCTCAAGATAAAGTGGGAACTAGCTCCACTATATCATGATTAAGTGAAGAGTATCCAGTGAGTATTGACCTTTTTCCCTTCTTACGAAGAATGCTACAATAGCAGAACGAGCTTGTACAGCACAAAAACCTGCCGCCCTCCATTTGTCCCTGTTGCCTTCATTTTGTTTAATAAGGTATGTCTCCTCTGGTTATTCCTTTGGTGAGAAGAACCGGCCATGTTCGCTGACTTCTTGTTAAAGCAATGTTTTCTTTTTCTGTCTTTCCTTAAGATATAAATTGTCGCCTTGGTCATATATTTTATAGTCGTAAAAGGGCAAACGCTGAGTCTGGTTTTAACTTTTAACTGTTCTGTTTATTTTTTTTTCTTTTCTGAGTTGTTGATGAACTAATCCATCACTATCAGCACAAGCTACTGCCACTTTTCCTTAATGATTTAAAAACTGTTTGGGGATAATTTTTCCTCGACTTTTTCTTTCAATGTTTCTTAATGTTAATGATAAGAGACTGTTGAAAATAATAATAATATAAATGGTTCTTCCGTGATTGCATGCATAATGTAGCACCCTTGACAGACATGAGAACTATTTTGGCATCTTGCACGATGCACCTATATATATTGTTTTTGCCATTTGCTTATGGATGCTTATCAGTTACGCCAGGATATCTCTCGCATGGCATTCCCTTTGATTATTGTGAGGCATTGAGCTACACTGTCCCATTAGTGCCGTGCTCACAGAAACCAACTTTATCAATGTGTAACAAAGCTTTAAGCTTTAAGTTAAAACTTTCAACTGTAACAAAGCTTCATTATGCATTTACCTAGAATGTAAGAGGAGCGCCTTATGTTTATTTGTTTTAAGTTTATTTGTTTCTTCTGAATCATGAAGAATGTCATAACTCAATTATGGTCTTCTATCACTTTTTTTCTACACCCTATACAAGATAGGTATATATGTATGTCGTTTGTTGTTGTAATAAGAAAATAAGTAATAAAATATAAAAATATAATAATTTAAAATTTCATATAAATGTAAAAATCTAATCTGCATACGAATTACTTTTTCTATAATTTTTCTTTTGGTGAGAAAGCGGGGTTAACGCCCAAGATTATAGATCAACAATGTTTCGAGGTAAGGTGACCCCTCTCATATCATCAGCTACAATCTGTCTTGAGCCTATCGAAGGTTGGTCAATAAAGTGAAAGCCAGGATGAACATTCAATCCTTTTCTAGCTAGCTAATTTGCGTACTTATTTACCTCTCTATTTGTGTGAACAAAACTGAGGCTCCGATTCCTTGTAAGGTAGATTGCAATCAATCTGACAAAAGCATTTGGATGTTCTTCCATCTTTTGCCTTTGATTAACCACTCTTACAACAGCCTCTGAGTCAGTTTCGATAACGAGCTTCTTGAAGCCTAAGTCCCATGCTATTTTTTAGCCATGTATTATGCCCCGAGGCTCATCTTGAAAAGCCTTGCAATTAACCATATAACCCGTTACCCATCTTCTCTGCTCATTTCGAAGCACTCCTCCATACCTCCCATACCTCCCAGGTCCTGGGTTTACTCGAGACTGCTCCATCAGTATTATCTTGATCCAATTCTTAGGTGCTTGTTGCCATTTGATATGAGCTTCAATCCTCCTAGTAGGCGGTTTCAGCAACTTCTTCTGGTAAGCTTCATTAATGGATAGAATATATGCTTCTATCATCGCACCTGCCTCTCTAGGCCTCTTGGATAGTGGAGAGAAGATCTCTTTGTTTCTCCACCTCCATATCCACCAACAAGACACCATAATTTTGTTCTCCATGGTGTTTGTTTCATTTTGCGAATGTTCGCTGTTAAATTCCAACGAATCCATACATCAAAGGAAGCTTTATAGAAAAAGTTTGTATGGTTAGGGAGGATCATACTGACCCAAATCTTGGACGCTTTTAGGCACTCTCTAAAGGCATGGATTATACCGAAGATCTTATTCCTTCTTTGTGATGTAATTAATCTCTTAGGTGTGAGCATCCATATCAAATATTTTTTTGTGGTCCCTGCCATTTTCAAATTATGTTCCAAACTTGGTTTGATTCTTCTTCATGGTTCCTGAGGACTTGATATGCACTTTTAACCGAGAATGCACCATCTCTTACAAGTTTCCATGTCAATTTGTCCTCTCCAAGGGCCGCATTAAGGGGGTGGGTAGCACGGATTTCGTTAATAATCTCTTCCTCGAGATAAGGTTCAAAGATGGACAGGTTCCATTTACCATGAGGCTCTCTGTTGACCCATGCATCTGTGGGAATGAATCCTCTCAATTGTTAAAAAAAATTGAGTGTAAAGTGTGATCTCTAACCCTTCATTGTTCTCTCTCTCATATTTATTCTTGGTCCCACTTATAAAATTAATGGTGAGAGATCACACTTTACTCCATCAGTTGTTAAAAAAAATTGAGAGGATCCATTTCCATGCATCTATCCATATTTTGACTCCAACACCATTTCCCAGAGAAAAGGATATGCAATGACTAAAGACATCCCAAAGCTTGCTCATATTTTTCCATAATGGAGAATCTATTGCAGCAATAACCAATTTCTGGAAGTTGGCTTATGTGTAAAAGTTGACTTAACAAAGCCGTTGATGGGAATATATATGATCAAGGGAGAAGACTTCCAGGTGGAATATAAAGGGATACATCAGATTTGCTTTACCTGTTGAAGAATAGACCATGATCACAAAAATTGTACAATGAAAAAGCAACAAATAAAAACAGTAGCGCATCAAAATAAAGAGCAAAAAATAGGAACTGAAAAAGATAAGCAAAATGACACAAACATAGAACCGCCAAAAGGAAGTAAAGAAGGAAATGGGAACACAAACATGAACGATAAAGGAAAACAAATAGTGGCAGATAGCAAGGAAAATTATGGCACTTGGATGGTTGTTCAAAGACCAAAAAGAGGAAAAAAAAGGAAGCAAAGATGAATTTAACAAATATGGAGGAGAAACCAGCAAAACAAAAGAGAACCAAAACATCAGAGAAAATCATACAAGATTTGGAGTTCTACAAATAGAAGAATCAACAATAGAGGAAGAAGGGAAGAATAAGAATGAAAGCCAAGAGAAGGACAAAGATAAAGGTGAAATTATAGGGAACCAAAATCCAACAAACAAACAGAAGAAAGAAAATAAAGGCAAACAAGTGCAAGTAACAGAAAGAAACTCACAAGGCAGCGTCGAAAAAGGAACAAAAAATAATACAACAATCAGAGAAGAAACACAACACAACCAGAAAAATAACAAGGAGCATAACAGAAGTAAGGGAACACAATCCCACAAAGATATCACCAAGAATGTATCCAATACTCATTATGAGGAAAATTGGGTTGAGAAGACTATAGCTACCCAAACTCAAATGAAAGAGGAAATAGAACACTCAATCCAAACAATGCTACAAGAAGGGAAACCACCTGATCCAACAGCTATGGAAGAGGATGGAAAGGAAGACATGGAGATGGAAAATGGGGAGGAAAACCAAGCAGAGAGTTTACTAGAAGAAGTGGATTTTACCACACCAAAAATCAGTGTTCTTAGAGACACAGAAATGCAAATAAATTGACCTGATTTATTGATCGGGTGAGGGTTTTTTTTCCCCTTCTCTTATCCTTTTTTAGTCTCTATGATTAGTCTAGTTTGGAACGTGAGAGGTGTGGCTAGCGATGCTTTTAGGCGTACCTTCAAGGATATGACGAAACAACATAAACCAGATTTAGCTATTTTGTTGGAAAATAAATGCAGCAGTGATACAGCAAAAAAAGTAATTCAACATTGGGTTTCACTAATTTCATTATTGAAGAAGCTCAGGATTTTGCAGGGGGTATTTGGATTTGTTGGAATAGAAAGAACCTTAACATACCTAAAGTAGAATCACATCGACAATACATTCATGTGAAAATCCAGTATCAAAGAGATAAGGAATGGTTTTTGACGGCGGTGTATGCTAATCCATGTAATCAAATGAGAAATCAACTTTGGCCTAAGCTCCTAAACATAGCAAACTCGATGGATAGAGATTGGTTGATAGCCGATGACTTTAATGAAATTAAGGATGCTTCGGAAAAAAAGGGTATAACGGCTTTGGATATGAGAGCATGTAGCAACTTTGGAAATTTGATCAATAGATGTGGGCTGATTGGTTTAGGATTCATAGGATCAAGATTCACGTGGAAGGGTCCAAAATGGGATGCGCAAGATAGGGTGTTCAAATGACTGGATATGGCACTCTTTAACCCTATGTGGAGAACCAGATTCCAATAAGCAACAGCTGAAGTTCTTACTAGAACCAATTCTGACCATCACCCTCTTCTTATCAAATGTGAAAAGGAAAGAAATGGTAGTTATACTAGACCGTTTAGATTTGAAGCCATGTGAGAGTTACATCCAGATTTTCAAAACTGCCTAAGAACAAGTTGGAACAAAGAAAACTCTCTACTGACAGCTATTGGAGAAAATAAAAAAGACCTACTGAAGTTGAATAAGGAAATATTCGAGAACATCTTCAAAGCTAAAATAGACTTCTCAACAGGATTGCGGGCATACAAAGAAGTAACACGTACGTATTAAATCCTTATCTAGACAAATTGGAGCAAGATTTGAACAAAGAACTGAATGAAATTCTAGATAAGGAAGAGACCTTTTGGATGCAAAAATCAAGACAGGAATAGATAGTAGAAGGAGATAGAAATACAAGATACTACCACATTAAAACCATCATCAGAAGGGGGAAAACAGAATTCAAAAGCTTCGAAACAAAGAAGGAAACTGGATCGAAGAAGAACAGCTAAAAGCACATGTCCTCAAACACTTTCAAGACCTATACCAAGAATAGGTAAATATTATTCCAATTGATAATTTATCAAGTTCGATGCCTAATTTCAGTACCTCTGATTGTAGGAAACTCATAGCTATGCCAATGCAAATGGAGATAAAAAGAGCTATTTTCAGCATCGGATCGCTCAAAGCACCAGGAAGTGATGGACTTTCGTCTCTCATCTACAAAAACAACTGGGAGATAATGAAAGGGAAGCTGTGCAATTTCATCTACACCTGCTGGACTGAACCAAAACAGATAAAACAAAGCAACACTACCCTCTTGACACTTGTCCTTAAGCTCAACAACCTTGAGTTTATAAGTCAATTCAGACCTTTTGCTCTTTGCAATGTGTGCTACAAAGTTATAACTAAGATCCTGGTTGATAGAATAAAGCCTCACCTTAATGACAGAATTGCGGCTCAACAATCTAGCTTTGTTCTGGGAAGGAAAATTCAAGACAACATTATGATTGCCAAGGAGATGATGCACACCAGGAGAAGAATGAAAGGAAAAAAGCAATTTATAGCCATTGATAAACGAAATTTTAGCATGTCGATTTAGAATTCAATGATGAATACGATCGTGAGTATAGTCTAACCGACACTTAAACTTCGCATCAAACAATCCTACAATCTATAACCGAGAGTACTAGTCTCCCGAGTCATCCTCCCTTGGAATTGCTAGAGAATGCATCTTATTGATTAGGAAGTCTTGTTATGATTCTTTGAAGGTTTAGCAAAATAGGTGACAAACAATCAATCTTTAGAAAGCTTGGCCTAGGGTTGGCATTAGGAATCCTATCCCTATAGTTCCTTCAATGATGATAACAATTAGGCCTTGCTTCATTTAGTCAACCCCTAGGTATAGGGGAAAGTCAAATGAGAGTAACTAACTTGAGTCACAAGTCCTAGTTTTACCTTAGGGAAATCTAGCTTTAGTGCACTCCAAGTTAATTAGCAATTTCTAATTCCAAATCAACAATTGACATAAACTATTCAACTCTTCCTAATGGTCCAAACCCTATGCCAAGTAAGAACTTTTACTCCATAACTAGTGTTGGCATTTTATCAAACAAGTGATGAGCAAGAATGAAAGGCATAGTAAAAATGAGAAGAAAGTAGAATTGAAAGTGCTTCAACACAAGGAACTAACAACAATTAACCAAGAACAACAATGGAAATAAACTTCTCAAAAATTGATAGATTCCAAAACCACAAAGTTGAATCTAAGATCTATGAGAATTGATCAATTACAAGCACTAATTGAGATTAGAGAAGAAGATCTATAATAGGAACAAAGTAAATTGAGAATTGCAAATTGATCTCACCAAAGAGTGATTGAGAATTTCAGAACTTGAAGAAGATGAACCCTAATGAGAGCTTGAGATCTCTCTCTCTACCCAAGAGTGTAACTACCACAAGGAGAAAAATCTAGAAACATGTAAAAATGAGCTAAAAGTCCCTTAACCCTTCAACCCTTGGTCTTCTTAAGCCCTTCCCGCCAAGGCACTTCCCCAAGATGAGATCTCCAACTGTCTCCACACCCAGATCACGTGACTTCTAAAAAAATCATATTCGAGCATCGGCGTGCACGCGCAAAGCACGCGTGCGCGCCACTGGGATATCTTGCAATGCGAGCGGAGGCGCAACGTACGCGTGCGCGCCCATGGAGATTAGGGCCCAGCTGCTACACATGCCGGCTCATGGCTTGGCTTCTGGCTTTGACTTCTAGCGGCGCAATCCACGCGGGCGCGCCAAGTGCGCGCACGCGCCCTTGCTGAAGTTCCCAAAACTCAATTTCTCATGCTCCTTTCCTTTGCGCCCATTCTCCTTCTCTCTTCCGGTTCGTCCCTGCCCTATATCCTGAAACCACTTAACACACAGGTCACGGCATCGAATGGTACCAAGAGAAGATTAGAAATGTATCTAATTTAGTGCAAAATAAGCATGTTTTCATTCATGAGGCAAAAATTAGGAAAGGAACACAAAGCCTTGTATTTTCATGTGAAGAGTGTGTGGAATCATTGATAAAACCCCTGAAATCGACACAAGATAAATCCTCAAAATGGGGTTTATCAACCTCCCCACACTTAGATTCTAGCATGTCCTCATGCTTAGAGAAATGCAAAAGAAACGCAAAAGACTGAAGGATCATAAAGGTATAGGACTCATGAAGTGCAACCTACTTACATGAATGCTACTATGACTAGTGCTACTATCTACTTGGTTAGGAACAAATCAACCTTCCTAAGATACATGCAAGCATATAGGGTACACTAGTGGCCAACATATGGAACTTGCCAATCTTTCAGGCATCAAGTGCAATATATGCAACTTTGCATGAAGAATGCTCGTGAGAGCCGGGAATCATGAATTAGAGCCTTCGAACCCTCACCGGAAGTGTTTGCACTCTAGTCGCTCGATGTTTGGGGTTGATTCTCTCAATTCTCCCCTAATCATGATTTCCAAGATTTGTTTTTCTTCTAACAATCAACAATTATTCAGTGCATGCATACATGTATCATGAGGTCTTTTCTTTAGGTTGTAATGGGGCTAGGGTCAAGGTTGGATCATATATGGCTAGTGGACTTAGGAATTGAATCTTTGATTAACTTAAACTTTCCCACCTAACCTATATAATGACCTATACAATTAAGTACTAATCTAACTACCCATTCCCCACTTTTTCACATACTCATGCATTTTCTTTTCATTTCACAACACTTACGCATTGATTCTTATTGAGCTTCACTTTGGGGTATTTTGTCCCCTTTATTGCTCTTCTTTTTTTTCTTTCTTTTTCTATTTACATTTTTTTATTTTCTTTTCTTTTTTTTAACTTTTATTTCTTTTTCTTTTCATTTTTTCTTTTTTTTTTCTTTCAAACTATACACAAGGACATCAATGCATAAGGTCTATACATTTAATCAATACATGAGTATATACCAATTCCCCAATATAAAAATACAAAACACAAACACCCTTTTATCCCAACCAATGTCCCAAAGTTTTCCCACTCTTGGATGACACTCACACTCACTAGCCTAAGCCAATCAAAGATTCAAATAAAGGACATTCATTGTTTTCCGCTTTAAGGCCTGTAATGTGCTAAAATAAGAACAAGTGGGTTAAGCGCAGGCTCAAATTTGGCTAACAATGGAAGATAAAAGGTAAGGCTTTTTGGGTAAGTGAGCTCAATGAAATGATGGCCTCAATCATATAAATGCATGAATACAAGGAATAATGGACATATAGATTCAAACAAATCAAAGATTACACTCATAGAAAGAGAATAATACACACAAGAAGGAAAAATAGGTGGTTATTAGATGTAACCACACAATTAGGCTCAAGTCTCACAAGCTTGTGTTCTTAGCTCAAAAACCATGTTCCAAAATACAATTCTTCAAGCAAGTTTGACATCAAAATATTCAAAATTGGCAATGTCACGGTTGCCCTAAAGTATTAGTTTCCTAAAAAGAGTTTCATTGTTCCAACCAAGTAGACTTATCATGCAATTGGTGTCGAAGAGAACCTAATCGTGCAACCTATCCTAACTACAAAGGAGTTCAAAAGAAGAAAAAAAAGAAATTTTATTTGGGTGTTTACCTACGGAGATCGGTCGGCCGACCTCCCCACACTTAAAACTTGGCACGGTCCTCCGTGCTATAGGTGATGCGCAATGGGTGGCCGAGTTCCGAGTGTCCTTCATCTTCGTTGTCATCGCTATTTCCGCTTGAAGTTGCGGTAGATGTGGAGATATTAGGTTCCTCCATAGGTGGGGTGACAATGCTTAGAAGCTTCTTCACGTGAGCATATCGGCGCTGATTACGCCTCTCATAGCGGTCCAGCTTCCTGTGAAGGTCTTCAAGGCGTTGGGTGGCGGATTTATGTGGTGCGGATGAGGTAGTGGTGTTGCGAGTTGAGTTGGTCAGTCCAAGGTCCTTGGCGACTTCCGGAGGTTTGAGGCACCTCTTGGACGGAATAACATCTCCCTCGACCGGGATCGAGGTTCTCCGATCCTTAGCCTCGCAGTGGACACTGGCTGCCGCTACTAATTCAGTCACCATAGCGGGGAAGGGTAAGTTTCCCCTAACATGAATACGCCCCATGGATTGGTGGTGGACGAAATTGTGATCACTATTCTTTGTACTTGTATGGATTTATTCAATAATTGTCTTTATTTGAATTCACAACTCCGTTCAACTAACCAGCAAGTGTACTGGGTCGTCCAAGTAATAAACCTTACGTGAGTAAGGGTCGATCCCACAGAGATTGTTGGTATGAAGCAAGCTATGGTCACCTTGTAGATCTCAGTTAGGCAGATTAAATTGGTTTATGGGTTTTCGAAAATAGAAATAAGAAAATAAATAATAAAAGGGATAGAATACTCATGCAGCCTCATTGGTGGGAATTTCAGATAAGCGAATGAAGATACTGTATGGCTCAAGGACGCCTGCTCTCCCACTGCTTCAACTCAATCCTTCTTACTCCTTTCCATGGCAAGCTGTATGTAGGGCATCACCATTGTCAATGGCTACATCCCATCCTCTCAGTGAAAACGTTCCTATGCTCTGTCACAGCACGGCTAATCATCTGTCGGTTCTCAATCAGGTTGGAATAGAATCCCTTGATTCTTTTGCGCTTGTCATCACGCCCAGCCTTCAGGAGTTTGAAGCTCGTCACAGTCATTCAATCCCAGGATCCTACTCGGAATACCACAGACAAGGTTTAGACTTTCCGGATCCTCATGAATGCCGCCATCTATCTAACTTATACCACGAAGATTCTGTTGGGGAATCCAAGAGATACACATTCAAGCTCTGTTGCATGTAGAACGGAAGTGGTTGTCAATCACGTGCGTTCATAAGTGAGAATGATAATGAGGGTTACTTATCATCACATTCATCATGTTCTTGGGTACGAATGAATATCTTGGAATAAGAATAAGAGAGATTTGAATAAAAGACAATGGAATTGCATTAATACTTGAGGTACAGCAGAGCTCCACACCCTTAATCTATGGTGTGCAGAAACTCCACCGTTGAAAATACATAAGCAAAAGGTTCAGGCATGGCCGAATGGCCAGCCCTCTCCATGATCAAGTGACCGAATGATCAAAGACTTAAAGTGGTCAAAAGATATCTAATACAATAGTTAAATGTTCTATTTATAATGAACTAGCTCCTAGGGTTTACATGAGTAAGTAATTGATGCATAAATCCACTTCCGGGGCCCACTTGGTGTATGTTTGGGCTGAGCTTGATCAATTCACGAGCTGAGGCTTCTTTTGGAGTTGAACTCCGAGTTATGACGTGTTTTGGGCGTTCAACTCCGGATCGTGACGTTTTTCTGGCGTTTAACTCCAGACAGCAGCATGAACTTGGCGTTCAACTTGGGATAGTGTTATTGACTCTCCTAGTTAAGCATGTTGATTCTTGAACACAGCTACTTATGAGTCTTGGCCGTGGCCCTAAGCACTTTGTTTTCCAGTATTACCACCGGATACATAAATGCCACAGACACATAACTGGGTGAACCTTTTCAGATTGTGACTTAGCTTTGCTAGAGTCCCCAGTTAGTGGTGTCCAGAGCTCTTAAGCACACTCTTTTGCTTTGGATCACGACTTTAACCACTCAGTCTCAAGCTTTTTACTTGGACCTTCATGACACAAGCACATGGTTAGGGACAGCTTGATTTAGCCGCTTAGGCCTGGATTTAATTTCCTTGGGCCCTCCTACCCATTGATGCTCAAAGCCTTGGATCCTTTTTACCCTTGCCTTTTGGTTTTAAGGGCTATTGGCTTTTTCTGCTTGCTTTTTCTTTTTCTTTGCTATTTTTTTTTCGCCACTTTTTTTTTTTTTCGCAAGCTTCCTTTTTCACTGCTTTCTCTTGCTTCAAGAATCAAATTCATGATTTTTCAGATTGTCAATAACATTTCTCCTTGTTCATCATTCTTTCAAGAGCCAACAATTTTAACATTTATAAACAACAAGATCAAAAATATGCACTGTTCAAGCATTCATTCAGAAAACAAAAAGTATTGTCACCACATCAATATAATTAAATTAAATTCAAGGATAAATTCGAAATTCATGTACTTCTTGTTCTTTTGAATTAAAACATTTTTCATTTAAGACAGGTGAAGGATTAATGGATTTATTCATAACTTTAAGACATAGTTACTAACTACTAATGATCATGTAATAAAGACACAAGTATAGATAAACATATAACATAAAAAAAAATGAAAAGCAGAAGAAAAATTTAAGAACAAGGAATGAGTCCACCTTAGTGAGGGTGGCGCCTTCTTGAAGGACCATTGATGTCCTTGAGCTCTACTATGTCTCTGAATTGTTGTAATTTAGTTTCTCTTAGTTTCCTCTTCAGAGTCCTTTCAGGTTCTGGATCAGCTTCAACAAGAATGCCTTTTTCCTTGTTCCTGCTCATATGAAAGAGAAGAGGAAAAGAAAAGGAAGAGGAATCTTCTATGTCATAGTAAAGAGGATCCTTATTATTAGTAGAAGAAGAAAGGGGATAATGGAAGGAGAGGGATGAATAGTCTGTATAAAGAGTAAGGATAGGGGAGGTGATAAGAGATGAAGAGAAGTGTTAGTAAATAAATAAATAAATAGAAGAAGATGAGAGAGGGATTTTCGAAAATATTTTTGAAAAGGAGTTAGTAATTTCGAAAATTAAAGATGAATTAAAATTAAAATTAAAACTTGAAACAATTAGTTAATTAAAAAGAATTTTTTGAAAAAGAGGGAGGTATTTTCAAAAATTAGAGAGGGAAAGGTAGTTAGGTGGTTTTGAAAAAGATAAGAAACAACCAAAAAGTCAAATTTGAAAAAGATAAGAAAATAAGTTAGATAAGATATTTTGAAATCAAATTTTGAAAAAGATAAAATTTTGAAAAAGATAAGATAAAAAGATAAGATAATTAGATAAGATAAAAAGATATGAAAAGATAAGATTAAAAAGATATTTTTTTGAAAAGATATGATTTTAAAAGATATGGTTTTAAAAAGATATGATTGAAATTAGTTTTGAAAAAGATTTAATTTTTAAAATTAAAATTAATTACTTAACTAACAAGAAACTAAAAGATAAGATTCTAGAATTTAAAGATTGAACCTTTCTTAACAAGAAAGTAACAAACTTCAAATTTTTGAATCAATCACATTTACTTGTTAGCTAATTTTCGAAAATATGATGTAAAAGATAAGAAAAAGATTTTGAAAAATATTTTAAAAAAAATTTCGAAAATTAATAAAAAAAAGGAAAAGATTTAATTTTTGAAAAAGTTTTGAAAAGATAAGATTTTTAAAATTGAAACTTTGACTTGACTTGTAAGAAACAACTAATTTTTAAAATTTTTGACTAAGTCAACTCAAATTTTCGAAAATTGGGAGATAAAAAAGGAAAAGATAATTTTTTTATTTTTTTGAATTTTTTTTATGATGAGAGAGAAAAACACAAAAATGACCCAAAACGTAAAGATTTTGGATCAAAACACAAGATGCATGCAAGAACACTATGAATGTCAAGATGAACACCAAGAACACTTTGAAGATCATGATGAACATCAAGAACATAATTTTGAAAAATTTTTGATGCAAAGAAAACATGCAAGACACCAAACTTAGAAATCTTTAATGCATGGACTCTAACAAACGAAAAATGCATATGAAAAACAACAAACAACACAAAACAAGAAAACCTCAAGATCAAACAAGAAGACTTGTCAAGAACAACTTGAAGATCATGAAGAACACCATGAATGCATGAATTTTCAAAAAAAATGCAAGAAAAATTTTTTAAAGCATGCAATTGACACCAAACTTAAAAATTGACTCAAGACTCAAACAAGAAACACAAAATATTTTTGGTTTTTATGATTTTATGATTTTTTTTGTATTTTTATTATTTTTTTTCGAAAATATTTTTGGAAAAACGAAAAATAAAAGAAAAATTTTTGAAAAAGATTTTTGAAAAGAAAATTACCTAATCTGAGCAACAAGATGAACCGTCAGTTGTCCATACTCGAACAATCCCCGGCAACGGCGCCAAAAACTTGGTGGACGAAATTGTGATCACTATTCTTTGTACTTGTATGGATTTATTCAATAATTGTCTTTATTTGAATTCACAACTCCGTTCAACTAACCAGCAAGTGTACTGGGTCGTCCAAGTAATAAACCTTACGTGAGTAAGGGTCGATCCCACAGAGATTGTTGGTATGAAGCAAGCTATGGTCACCTTGTAGATCTCAGTTAGGCAGATTAAATTGGTTTATGGGTTTTCGAAAATAGAAATAAGAAAATAAATAATAAAAGGGATAGAATACTCATGCAGCCTCATTGGTGGGAATTTCAGATAAGCGAATGAAGATACTGTATGGCTCAAGGACGCCTGCTCTCCCACTGCTTCAACTCAATCCTTCTTACTCCTTTCCATGGCAAGCTGTATGTAGGGCATCACCATTGTCAATGGCTACATCCCATCCTCTCAGTGAAAACGTTCCTATGCTCTGTCACAGCACGGCTAATCATCTGTCGGTTCTCAATCAGGTTGGAATAGAATCCCTTGATTCTTTTGCGCTTGTCATCACGCCCAGCCTTCAGGAGTTTGAAGCTCGTCACAGTCATTCAATCCCAGGATCCTACTCGGAATACCACAGACAAGGTTTAGACTTTCCGGATCCTCATGAATGCCGCCATCTATCTAACTTATACCACGAAGATTCTGTTGGGGAATCCAAGAGATACACATTCAAGCTCTGTTGCATGTAGAACGGAAGTGGTTGTCAATCACGTGCGTTCATAAGTGAGAATGATAATGAGGGTTACTTATCATCACATTCATCATGTTCTTGGGTACGAATGAATATCTTGGAATAAGAATAAGAGAGATTTGAATAAAAGACAATGGAATTGCATTAATACTTGAGGTACAGCAGAGCTCCACACCCTTAATCTATGGTGTGCAGAAACTCCACCGTTGAAAATACATAAGCAAAAGGTTCAGGCATGGCCGAATGGCCAGCCCTCTCCATGATCAAGTGACCGAATGATCAAAGACTTAAAGTGGTCAAAAGATATCTAATACAATAGTTAAATGTTCTATTTATAATGAACTAGCTCCTAGGGTTTACATGAGTAAGTAATTGATGCATAAATCCACTTCCGGGGCCCACTTGGTGTATGTTTGGGCTGAGCTTGATCAATTCACGAGCTGAGGCTTCTTTTGGAGTTGAACTCCGAGTTATGACGTGTTTTGGGCGTTCAACTCCGGATCGTGACGTTTTTCTGGCGTTTAACTCCAGACAGCAGCATTAACTTGGCGTTCAACGCCAAGTTACGTCATCAATCTCCGAATAAAGTATGGACTATTATATATTTCTGGAAAGCCCTGGATGTCTACTTTCCAACGCCGTTGAGAGCGCATCAATTGGAGTTCTGTAGCTCTAGAAAATCTATTTCGAGTGCAGGGAGGTCAGATTCCAACAGCATCAGCAGTCCTTTTGTTAGCCTTCTTCAGAGTTTTGCTCAAGTCCCTCAATTTCAGCCAGATTTTACTTGAAATCACAGAAAAACACACAAACTCATAGTAAAGTCCAGAAATGTGAATTTAACATAAAAACTAATGAAAACATCCCTAAAAGTAGCTTGAACTTACTAAAAACTACCTAAAAATAATGCCAAAAAGCGTATAAATTATCCGCTCATCAATTGGCGAATGGCATGCGAAATGTCGACCGGTTTCTCGGTTAGGATGCACCATACTAATAAGGCAAGCTCGACGGTAATGGATGACCCATGTGTGCTCGGAAGTACGTAGTGAGCTAGGATTTGGGCCCATGCCGCGGCTCCTTGAGTGAGAAAACGTGCATCTAAGTCCTTTGGTCTTTGCTTTATGGTTCCTCGAATCCAGAATGCTTCAGGTAAAGCGATTACGCGGAGGACCGCGCTCCAATCGAACTCACGTTCGTTGCATGCTGACAAGACTTCTTGATAGGCGTCATATCCATCCGCTAATGGCCAAATCTTAAGTACTCCTTGGATGGCCTCCACTGTGACTGACACTTGCTTTCGACGCACAAAGACTGATGTGAGAAGGGGTGAGTGGTAGTTGGAGTAGAACTCCACCACCCATGATAAATTGACCTCCATTGGTTGCTTCAAGAGGAACCTCCATTGCCTCCGGTCAATGTGTGGCATCACTATTGGAGTGAGGTGGGCCGGTAGGACTAGAAGAGGCTCCGGGTGATAATTTCGCTCGATCATCCTTGAGTAAACAAGTTCGCAGTAGCGGTTAGGGAACTTGTTTGAGTCCTTTGGAGGGTTGTCCTTCTCTAAAGCATCAACGGGGCCCGTAGCCTTCTTGAGGAGGGGCTTGACTGTTGGTTCTTGGCGCGCTCTATTGACTGTTGGCTTCTTCGGGGCTTTCCCTTTGCTCTTTTTGATGACCATCCTGTGATAGTAAAGAAAGGAGATAACATTAGACCCAAAGAAGCGTAATTGAATGTGATTATGCAAATGAGAGATTGTGCCGTAAGAATATGGGTATCCGTATTACATGACAGCTGCAACATGTAACTAAGATAACATGTGATAAGCACGGCAAATCATTGGCATGTGGTATAGGGATAGTATAAGCATGCAAGGGAAGGCATGAGAAGCATACACCCTCAAATACCAAAAGTGAAAAGCAATTTATGAAAAGGTGATTGGGTGGATTGTAGAACGTGATGGTGCACCCAAGAGTGACTAGTTAAGAAACAATGAGTCATAATGAGCATAAAAATCATGTATGCTTTTCCTCAAACACTTGGTGTGCATCCTTGTTGTAGTGTGCAAGTATATGAGGGGGGAGCAATGTAACATTCCACAAACCCATATTAAGCACTACAATGCACAGTGGGTGTAAGAAAATCATGCAACACATCTCATCTATCAATACAAGAGAAGTCATGACCCAAGTGCCTATGAAGGGTTAATTTGAAAAGGAGCAAAAATACCCCCAAAAGTGAGGGGCTCAAAAAAAAAGGGGAGGGAAAAAAAGAGAGAGATTACCTAAAAGAGAATGAAATTAACTAACTAAGAAGCAAAAGAGAGAAGTAGAGTAGGAGGGAATCCTAGTATAGTACCTTGAATGAGATGGAAAATGGTATGGAAGAGGAAGTTTGTAGAGTGGGATGGTGGAGAATGAAGGGAGCAAGTGTGCTCCCTATTATGTTTACGTCGGTCACCCACGCGTGCGCGCACGGTGCGCGCTCGCGCGAGGGAGCTGGATGGAGTGATGGCGCGCGCACGCACATTGCGCGTGGTCACCCATGTGCTTGTGCTGGTAGCACAAGGGTGGCTTAGAAGTGGCACAACTTTCTGGAAAAGGTACCAGAAGTTGGCTGCAGGGGTGTTGGCGCGCGCGCATGGTGCGTGCACGCGGCAATGCGATTATGCCCCAGGCATGAGATGGGCCTGGGGTTGGTTTAACTCTCTGTGGAGTGGCCTAGAGGTTGGTGCAGGACAAGGGACGCGTGCGCGGCATGGGCGCGGGCGCGTACCTCGTGTTGTCAGCATATGGACGCGTTGGCGCCTAGTGCGCGCACGCGGCAGAGGTGGTGGGCTGGTGGCTCAGTGCAGGCGCAAGGGTGGCCTAACTCTCTGGAATATGTACCAGGAGTGCACAGGGGCGATCGGCGCGCACGCGCAAGGTGCGCTAGCGCGTCGATCTGCAGACTTGTCTAATTGTGCGTACGCGCCATGTGCGCGTACGCGTGATTGTCCTGTGCCTCAGGCTTAGTGCTGGCGTAGTGTGGGCGCAACTTTCTGGAAAATGTATGCAGGGGTACTGTTTGCAATCCACGCGTCCGCGCATGTCGCGCGTCCACGTGGATGGTCGAAAATGCTTCATGGGCGCGTACGCGCCAGGTGCGCGCACGCGCGGAGGGGGTGCCTTTTTCAAAGTTTGCATGTTTTTTTTTTGCACCACTTATAGCATTCCAACCCTCCAAACAGCCACTTAAGCACTATAGAAGGATGTTTTAACATGATAACGTACCAATTGAACACAACAAATGAAACAAAATTTGAAATGAGATCTAGCTACAACTTCATCAATTACCTAGCTACCAAATATGGAGTCAAGTGTTAAGCAAGTACCAATCAAAGAAGAATTCAATGGCTATGTACAAATGGTAGATCTTACCATGGTGGGGTGTCTCCCACCTAGCACTTTTGTTTACCGTCCTTAAGTTGGACTTCCACTAGCTCAAAGTTCTTGTTCAAGAGATGCATCCCTCAAGAGGAACACTTCAAATTCCTTGGAGTTCTTTCTTTGCTCACCATGGTACAATTTGAGACGGTGTCCATTTACCTTGAAAATGTCCGGACTTGATGGGTGGCGCAAGTGGTAGACCCCACAAGGTTCTACTTTTTCTACTTGGTGGGGTCCATCCCATCTTGATCTAAACTTTCCGGGTAGTAATCTCAACCTTGAGTTGTAAAGGAGAACTAGTTCACCGGGTCTAAATTCCCTTCTCCTAATGTTCTTGTCATGAATGGCTTTCATCTTTTCCTTGTAAAGTCTAGAATTGTCATAGGCTTCTAATCTCAAGCATTCCAATTCTGCCAATTGAAGCTTTCTCTCTACGCCGGCTCCACCCAAACTTAGATTGCATTCCTTTATGGCCCAATAAGCTTTGTGTTCGATTTCTACCGGTAAGTGGCAGGCTTTACCATATACAAGCCTAAAAGGGCTCATGCCGATGGGTGTTTTGTAAGCCGTTCGATATGCCCAAAGTGCATCGGAGAGCTTAGTGCTCCAATCCTTCCTATTCGGCTTCACAATTCTTTCCAACACATGTTTAATTTCTCGGTTAGAAACTTCAGCTTGGCCGTTTGTCTGAGGGTGGTAGGCCGTAGCAACTTTGTGTGTGATGCCGTACTTCTTCATGAGGCCGTCCATTTTTTTGTTGCAAAAGTGGGATCCTTGGTCACTTATGATTGCTCTTGGCAAGCCAAAACGACAAATGATATTGTTCCTCACATAAGAATAAACAACATGAGCATCATCCGTTCGGGTGGGGATTGCCTCCACCCATTTTGACACATAATCGACGGCTAACAGAATGTAGAGAAAGCCATTGGAATTTGGAAATGGTCCCATGAAGTCGATTCCCCACACATCAAAGATTTCACAAAAAACATATTTTGTTGGGGGATTTCGTCCTTCTTAGAAATATTTCCAAACCGAATACATTGGGGGCAAGATTTGCAATAGAGGGAAGAATCTTTGAGAAGGGTTGGCCACCAAAATCCGCAATCAAGGACCTTTCTTGCCGTTCTTTGGGGGCCGTAGTGGCCACCTCCTTCGGAGGAATGGCAAGCGTCCAAGATTGCTTGGAATTTGGTTTGAGGTATGCACCGTCGCACTATTTGGTCTGCTCCACACCTCCACAAATAGGGGTCGTCCCAAACATAGTATTTGGATTCGCTGTTCAGCTTGTCCTTTTGATGTTTGTTGAGATTGGGAGGGAAGGTGCGTGAAACCAAGTAGTTTGCTATTGGGGCATACCAAGGAATTACTTCTGAGATTGCGTGCAAACCATCTAGAGGAAAGGAGTCATTGATAGGGGTGGTGTCGCTTTTTGTGTGTTCGAGGCGACTTAGATGGTCCGCCACTAAGTTTTGGGAACCACTCCTATCCTTGATCTCCAAATCAAATTCTTGTAACAAAAGCACCCATCGAATTAATCTCGGTTTTGATTCCTTTTTGGCCAACAAGTACTTTAATGCAGCGTGATCCGAGTACACTACTACCTTGGAACCAAGAAGATAGGCTCGGAACTTGTCCAAAGCAAAAACGATAGCTAAGAGTTCCTTTTCGGTAGTAGTGTAGTTGAATTGGCTCCATCTAGTGTTTTGGAAGCATAGGCTATAACATAGGGAATCTTACCTTCGCGTTGTGCTAACGCGGCTCCTATCGCATAATTCGAGGCATCGCACATGATTTCAAATGGTTGAGTCCAATTCGTTCCTCGCACAATAGGAGCTTGTGTCAATGCCACTTTAAGTTTGTCATATGCTTCCATACATTCCTTGCTCAGTTCAAATTCAGTGTCCTTTTGTAGTAGTCGAGAGAGAGGTAAGGCCACCTTGCTAAAGTCTTTGATGAATCTCCGGTAGAATCCTGCATGTCCAAGAAAAGAGCGGACTTCCCTCTCGGAGGAGGGGTAAGGTAGACTAGATATGACATTTATTTTTGCCGGATCTACGGATATGCCTTCTTTTGAAACTATGTGTTCCAAAACAATGCCTTGTTTGACCATGAAATGACATTTTTCGAAATTTAAGACAAGGTTTGTTTTGGTGCATCTCTTTAAGACTTTTTCAAGGTTACCTAGGCAATGATCAAATGAATCACCGTACACACTAAAGTCGTCCATGAAAACTTCCATACATTGTTCTAGAAAATCCGCAAATACGCTCATCATGCATCTTTGAAACGTTGCCGGTGCGTTGCATAGACCAAATGGCATACGCTTGTAAGCATACGTTCCAAAGGGGCAAGTAAATGTGGTTTTTTCTTGGTCCTCTAGAGCAATGTGTATTTGGAAGTATCCGGAGTAACCATCAAGAAAGCAATAATAAGATTTACCGGCTAGTCGATCAAGCATTTGATCAATAAATGGTAGTGGAAAGTGATCTTTTCTTGATAGCTACGATTTTAGGAAGTTGCACAATCGGCAAAAATTCCTTCCGGCAAGTGCACCGGTTATCGTCAAGTAAAAACTCACAATAGAGTGAGGTCGAATCCCACAAGGATTGGTTGAATGAGCAATTCGGATTAGAAGTTTGTTCTAGTTGAGCGGAATCAAGATTTAGATGAGAATTGCGGAATCTTAAATTGCATGAATTAAAGAGCGAGAAGTTAAAGTGCTGAAATTAAAAAGGGATGTGGGTGATTGCATGAATTTAGTTGCAGAATATAAAGAGAAAGTGTAGATCAGAAATGGGGAATTCATTGGGTTTCAGGAGATATTGAGATCTCCGAATCAACACATCTTTATCCCTTCCTCAACCAATGCATTCATTGAATTTTGCTTGGCAATCTTCTATGATTGGATCCCAATCCCTTGGCTCACCAATTCTCTCTAAAAACAAACAGATTCCCAATCCCTTGGTTTAAATGTTCATAAGAAGAGATGATGCTCGATCTCTGATTATACCACACAGTTTCATGAACCACAATTTGGTAAGATTACATGTCACAATATCCATCCAAACCCCAATCCAATTCACTGTGAGAAAGCTTCTCTAGCATGAATCCTCCATTCCTTTCCCAAGGTTCCGAAGGATTCCAATTATGGATAGTTTCTTTCCCAAGACAACTAACCAATGGAATTAGATCGAGAAGCTTTCTAACAAAATTCAAGAGAAAAGATTGAAGAAGAAGATAAAAACTATTATTGATTCATTGAATTACAATAGAGCTCCCTAACCCAATGAAAGGGGTTTAGTGAATCATAGCTCTGAATTCAATTACAAAGAGTATGAAAACTAGCAAAATGATCCAAAAGTTCCCAAGTGTAAAAAGTGCTCACTAACTTAAATTCTATCCTATTTATACACTTTCTAAATTGAGCTTCTGTTGTGTTTTATGGGCTTTGAGGCCTTTCCCTGATTTCCTTTTGCTTTGGGTTTATGGTCCATAATCCTGATGAGGCTGTGATCCAATTCTGTAACATTCATTGAGCAAACTTAGTGATAATCAAGTAATGACACATGACTCAACAAATTGAAATTCCAGACTCATCAATTCTTCAGGCCCAATCCCATAAACCATGATATTCAATTGGGTTTCATACCATAATACGTTTAAGTTAATGTTTGGTGCTCAAATGCTAACTTAAACTTCAATATATTTGGCCCAGAAACCCTTTCAAAAAGTGGCGTTTAAGTTGCAGTTTAAGCTTAAACTGCAACTTAAACGTTGGACACTCTTGGAGGTGGTATAATTCAAGCACGTTTAAGCTTTAGTTTAAGGTTAAACTGAAGCTTAAACTTGGAAATGGAAGAAAGCAACTACGGAGTGTGGAATGGTCGAACACGTTTAAGCTTCAGTTTAAGGTTAAACTGAAGCTTAAACGTGGAAATGAGAAACCAACCCTGGAGGCAAATTGTGGTCGAACACGTTTAAGCTCCAGTTTAAGGTTAAACTGGAGCTTAAACGTGGAAATGAAGAAAGGAGCCCAGGAGTGTGAAATGTCGAACACGTTTAAGCTCCAGTTTAAGCTTAAACTGGAGCTTAAACGTGGAAATGCTCCTGGTGCCTTTCTTACTTCTGGCGTTTAACCTCCAATTTAAGGTTAAACTGGAGGTTAAACGTGGAAATGCTTCCTGGTGAGAAATTGTGTCGAACACGTTTAAGCTCCAGTTTAAGGTTAAACTGGAGCTTAAACGTGGAAATGCTCCCTTGGTGAAATTCTCATTCTGGCGTTTAACTTCCAGTTTAAGGTTAAACTGGAGGTTAAACGCCAGTTCCAGCATTTCTTAGCCTTCATGATTCTGGCGTTTAAGCTCCAGTTTAGGCTTAAACTGGAACTTAAACGCCATTTCCAGCATTATATGGCTTGGTAGTTTAAGTTCCAGTTTAAGCTTAAACTGGAACTTAAACTCCACATGTGATATTCAAGCTTCCTTTATTGATTTTGTTGCTTCCTTGCCTAGCCTCTTCTTCCCTGAAATCATCCAAACAATTGCATCAAAGTCTTGCAAAATTTCATGAGAAATCTTCCATTCATAGCATTCAAGTAATATAACTAAAAACTCATGGAATTTGCATCAAAATCATACTGTTTGGATGGTTCATTGCTTTGTTATTCATTTAACCATTCTTGGTTACTTTAAGCTCAAGAAAATGCATAAAACAACTAAAACTAACAGAAAAATGCTAGTGAAACTAGCCTAAGATGCCTTGGCATCACAACACCAAACTTAATACTTGCTTGTCCCTAAGCAAGTCCTGAGTTATTTGAGAGGAAAGTATGAAACAGAAAGCAATTACATTGGCTACATTAGTAAGCACTTGAAGTTCATCAGAAGGGTTTTATGCAGAAAGTTGCAGTATCACTTTTTCATTCTTATCAGGTAAGATTATCACTTTTTCATTGCATTCATCAAACACTGCTATGGCCTCTTGTTACTCTTATGTCCTTGGCATTTTTCCCTTCTTTGTTTTTCTTTTTCTTAGAGCTCCTTTGCTCCTTGTTTGCTCAGTGTCATGTGTTGCACAAGCCTTTGGCATTTTTTTTTATCAGTGCACTACACATATCCACTACAGGCATTTTAGTTCACATTTCTTCTTGAGACATTGGTGCCCAGCACCTCTTTGTGTGACTAAATGTTTTGTATTTAGGTTGCTCTTGATAATGGAATTTTGGTTGATAATCCCGGGTTAGTTAACCCAAGTTACCAAGTGTTGAAACACTCCTCAGAACCTATTCATCCAAGCATATCCTTAATACATAAACACCACAGGCATTTGTCTCAGAAGTTCAAACCATTGGTGCCTAGCTTTTTTTTTTGCTTTTTGGTTGCCCTTTTTCAGTGGCTTTTTCTTCTTCTTTTTCTTTCTTTTTCATGGCCAAAGACATTTATTCATCAAGATCCATAGACAGTATTCAAACTTCTACACAAAAATGATAATTCTACACTCAATTTCCAGTGATCTGACTAAACAATCAAGCATGCATAGCACCACTTAATTCTACTTGATTTGTCACTAATTGAGCCAAGTTACTTTTGTTCAAACTTTTCTTTTATTTTTGGAAACAGAACAAGCATGGCAAGCATTTGTTTAAGAAGGTGAAGTTATATCCAAACATCTAGGCATTCACTTTATTCAAAGCAGTAAACCAACACTCATACTAAAACTTCACATTCCAGAAAGATTCAACAATTACAGTTTAAACCAGAACAAGCATGCTTTTGTTTGCCTTTTAAAGAATAGTTAAGGAACAACACCACCTTGTGAAATTTCTTGTTTTCTCTTTGTTGCCAGGAAACAATTTGATTTCTCCTTCTTCTCTTAGTTGTTGCTTCATGTTCTTTCTAAGATCCTTGTTTCCTTTCCTGCAAAGAGTGATGAAGTTGCTTGCTTCTCAAGCACTTGAGTGGTTAGCTCAACTATGTACGGGTAAGTGTCTGAGTCTTAAGTTGGTGTGTGAACACCAAACTTAGTCTCCTACTTACTCCTCTGCTCTTTGAATCCTTGAATTCTCCTTGGAATGAAGTTGCTGCTAAGGATTTTAAGCATTTCTGTGATTGCTTAGAATGGTTGTTCCTTTCATATAATTCAAAGGTAGTTGTGTTCAATTGATCCGTATGGTGGAACACCAAACTTAGAGTCACACATTCCCCTTTGAATTATTGATCCACGAATTCATTGTTTGGTGTGAAACACCAAACTTAATTCTTTGCAATGCACAGAAACTACTTCACCTTTTTATTGAAACAAATGAAAGAAACAGCAAAGGAGTATTACCTCAGGTTGGGTTGCCTCCCAACAAGCGCTTCTTTAACGTCACTAGCTTGACGGTTGTCTTCCTCAGTTGAGGTGATATTTAACCTTGTCCTTCTCCTCCACATCTCCCAAGTAATGTTTGAGTCTTTGACCATTCACAGTGAAGGTTCGTTGTGACTTTTCTTCCATGATTTCTACTTGTCCATATTGGGAGACCTTGGTGACAAGGAATGGTCCAGACCACCTTGATTTTAGCTTCCCTGGAAATAGCTTCAGCCTCGAATTGTAGAGCAATACTTTTTGTCCTTCTTCAAATTTCCTTGGGGCTATGTTGCTGTCATGCTTCTTCTTTGCTCTTTCTTTGTAAATTTTGGCATTCTCATAAGCTTCAGCTCTGAATTCTTCCAACTCTTGAATTTGCAACATCCTTCTTTCTCCAGCAGCTTTGCTGTCCAAGTTCAAGAGTTTCAAGGCCCAGAATGCCTTGTGCTCCAACTCCAGTGGCAAATGGCAAGCTTTTCCATATACTAGTTGGTAAGGAGACATTCCAATTGGTGTTTTGAAAGCTGTCCTATATGCCCAAAGAGCATCATCTAGCTTAATCGACCAGTCCTTCCTTGAAGTTCCCACAGTCTTTTCCAGGCTTCTTTTGAGTTCCCTATTAGATATTTCGGCTTGCCCACTTGTCTGTGGATGGTATGGTGTGGCTACCTTGTGTTTGACTCCATATTTTAGAAGCAATGCCTCTAATGGTTTGTTGCAGAAGTGGCTTCCTCCATCACTGATGATTGCTCTTGGAACCCCAAAACGGCAAAAAATGTGTTTTCTGAGGAAGTTCATGACTACCTTATTATCATTGGTTGGAGTTGCTATTGCTTCAACCCATTTGGAGACATAGTCTACTGCCACAAGAATGTAATTATTTGAGTATGAGGTGGGAAAGGGTCCCATGAAATCTATTCCCCATACATCAAACAATTCAAGTTCCAGAATGAATTGTTGTGGCATTTCATTTCTTCTTGGCAGGTTCCCCGCTTTCTGGCATTCATGGCAGTGCTTCACTAGTTCCTTTGCATCTTTGAAGATAGTGGGCCAATAAAAACCACACTGCAACACCTTGGCTGCTGTTCTTTCTCCTGCAAAATGTCCTCCATAAGTGGAGCCATGGCAGTCCCATAAGACTTCCCTTCCTTCTTCCTCTGATATGCATCTTCTGAGTATGCCATCCGAACATTTTTTGAACAAGTATGGTTCGTCCCAGATGAAGTATTTGGCATCATTTACTAATTTCTTCTTTTGATGCTTGTTAAATTCCAACGGCAAACTCCCAGTGGCTTTGAAGTTTGCTATGTCTGCAAACCAGGGTGCTTTGTGAATTACCATGAGTTGTTCATCAGGGAAGCACTCATTTATATGTGTGCTTTGTGTGCTTCCTTCTTCACATGGTATTCTTGATAAATGGTCTGCCACCTTGTTCTCTACACCCTTCTTGTCTTTGATTTCAATGTCAAATTCCTGCAACAAAAGAACCCATCTAATAAGTCTTGGTTTGGATTCTTGTTTAGCAAGCAAGTATTTTAAAGCTGAATGATCAGTGAAGACAATGACTTTAGATCCAATGAGATAGGATCTAAATTTGTCAAATGCAAAGACTATTGCCAAGAGTTCTTTTTCAGTGGTTGTGTAATTCCTTTGGTTATCATTCAAGACTTTACTGGCATAATAAATCACATGTACCAAATTGTCTTTCCTTTGTCCTAACACTGCCCCAATAGCAAGGTCTGATGCATCACACATCAGTTCAAAAGGTAAGTTCCAATCAGGCGGGGCAATGATAGGTGCAGAGGAAAGTTTTTGCTTCAAAAGTTCATAGGCTAGCATGCAATTTTTATCAAATACAAAGGGTGTATCAGAGACAAGCAAGTTACTCAAAGGTTTGGCTATTTTAGAAAAGTCTCTAATAAACCTTCTATAAAAGCCAGCGTGTCCCAAAAAACTCCTAACTGCCTTGACATTACTTGGTGGAGGTAGTTTTTCAATGAGTTCCACCTTAGCTCTGTCCACCTCAATGCCTCTATTAGACACTTTATGGCCAAGGACTATTCCTTCTGTGACCATGAAATGACACTTTTCCCAGTTTAATACTAGGTTGGTCTCTTGGCATCTCTTAAGCACCAAGGCAAGGTGGTGTAGGCAGCTAGGAAAAGAATTTCCAAACACAGAAAAATCATCCATGAAAACTTCAATAAACTTTTCGATCATGTCCGAAAAGATAGACAGCATGCACCTTTGGAAAGTGGCAGGTGCATTGCACAATCCAAAGGGCATGTGTCTATACGCAAAAACTCCATATGGGCAAACAAATGATGTTTTCTCTTGATCTCTTGGATCAACTACTATCTGATTATAGCCTGAGTATCCATCCAGAAAGCAATAGTAAGCATGTCCTGCAAGCCTTTCAAGCATCTGATCCATGAATGGGAGTGGGAAATGATCTTTTCTGGTGGCTTCATTGAGCTTCCTGTAGTCTATGCACATCCTCCACCCAGTGACAGTTCTTGTGGGTATGAGTTCGTTCCTCTCATTTGGCACCACAGTTATGCCACCTTTCTTGGGAACTACATGGATGGGGCTAACCCATGGGCTATCAGAAATGGGGTAGATTACCCCTGCCTGCCATAACTTCATGACCTCCTTTTGTACCACTTCTTTCATGACGGGATTCAATCTTCTCTGAGCTTGAATGGAGGGTCTAGCATCCTCTTCTAACAAGATTTTATGCATGCATATGGATGAACTTATCCCCTTCAAATCAGCTAGGGTCCATCCAATGGCATCTTGATGAGTTTGTAGCACCTTGATCAATTCTTCTTCCTGTTCTTGGCTCAGGGCAGAGCTAATGATAACAGGATGGCTCTCATCACTACCCAAGTATGCATACTTGAGATTAGGGGGCAATGCTTTGAGCTCAGGTTTTGGTGCTTCCTTCTCTTCTTTCACTCTCTCTGGCATGCTTGGCATGGTTGTTTCAGCAGCCTTGATGTCACTAACTTCAATATCCTTGGTGAACTCCTCCTCTGCCACTTCCCTTGTTGTTTCCTCAAAGGTTTCTTGTATTGCAATGTCCACTACATCCACCCTCATGCATTCCTTTAGTGATTCTGATGGATAGCTCATTGCCTTGAATACGTTAAACACCAATTTCTCATCATGTAGTCTAAGAGTGAGTTCACCCTTTTGGACATCTATGATGGCTCCAGCAGTAGCCAGGAAGGGTCTTCCCAGAATTATTGAAGCTTTGGCTTCTTCCTCCATATCTAACACCACAAAATCGGCAGGAAATATAAAATCTCCCACTTTCACCAACAAATCCTCAACTATCCCATGAGGGAATTTAAAAGTTCGATCTGCCAATTGGAGAGCCATTCTTGTTGGTTTGGCTTCCTCAATCTTCATTCTTCTCATCATTGTTAGAGACATCAAATTGATACTGGCCCTTAAGTCACACAAGGCCTTCTCCACCATGACTTCTCCTATGATGCAGGGGATTTGGAAACTGCCTGGATCCTTCAATTTCTGAGGCAATTTGTGCTGAATGATGGCACTGCATTCTTCAGTTAACAACACAGTTTCCTCATTTCTCCAGCTTCTCTTCTTGGTCATTAATTCCTTTAAGAATTTTGCATAGAGTGGCATTTGCTCTATTGCCTCAGCAAACGGAATGTTGATTTGAAGCTTCTTGAAAATCTCCAAGAATCTGGAGAATTGGCCATCCTTTTCACTTTTGATCAAACGTTGAGGATATGGTGCTTTAGGTGTATAAGGCTTCAGGACCTCTTTTTCTTTTTCTTCTGTTGCAGACGGTGTAAAAGATTGTCCCTGTTCCTTGTCTCTCACATTTTCCTTTGCTTCATCCTCTGTGGTTTCCTTTGAGATCTCCTTTAGCTTCTTTCCACTTCTGAGGGTTATGGCCTTACATTCTTCCCTTGCAATAGCCTTGGCAGCATGAGAAACGCTTGGCCCAGGGGTTTGCTTAGACAAATACACAATTTGATTTTCTAGCTTCTGGATGGCAGCTCCTTGGTTTTGCAAGTTAGAATTTACTTCTTCCTTAAAAGCTTTCAATTCGGTTATGTCTTGACTCATGGTTGCAAGCATTCCTTCTATCCTGTTTAATTGATCTTGAAATTGTTGGCTCGGATTAGGTTGGGCAGGTTGATTATTTTGGCCATGATATGGTGGTTGGGAGTAAGTGTTTTGTGTGGCTTGGTATGATCTTTGGTTGGAGTTTTGGTATGTGGAATTGTTATGTTGGTTGTGGTTGTAAGGTTTGTGGTTTTGTGGTTGGGTTTGCTGGTTTCCCCACCCAAAGTTTGGGTGGTTTTTCCATCCTGGGTTGTAAGTGTTGGAATGTGGATCATATGATTGCCTTTGTTGGTTTCCCACATAGTTGGCCTCTTCCCAATCACCTCCTTCAGTGCTTACTTCCTCTTGATCTTGTGTGTGTATTGCAGCCACTTGCTTTGTGTCTAATTTCCTGGTGAGCTCTGCTAGTTGCTTGGCAAACACCTTGTTTTGGGCTAGAATTGTATCAACATGGTTCAGCTCCATGACTCCCTTAGTGTTGTGCTTCTCTGAAGCATAGTAGTACTCATTCTCAGCCACTGTCTCAATCACTTCAATGGCTTCTTCCACAGTCTTTTTCCTGTTCAATGAACCTCCTGATGAATGGTCTACAGCCTTCCTTGATTCATAAGAAAGTCCATCATAGAAAATATGCAATTGCACCCAGTCATGGAACATGTCTGGTGGGCATTTCCTTGTCAAATCCTTGAATCTCTCCCATGCCTCGTAGAGAGTTTCACCCTCTTGTTGTCTAAAAGTCTGAACCTCAGATCGAAGCCTATTGACCTTTTGTGGGGGGTAGAAACGTGCCAGAAACTTGCTTTCCACCTCATCCCAGGTTGTTAGGCTCCCCCTTGGAAATGATTCCAGCCACTTAGCTGCCTTATCCCTAAGTGAAAATGGGAACAAGAGCAGTTTGTAGGCATCTTCCTGAACTCCATTGGACTTCACAGTGTCGCAAATTCTCAGAAATTTTGTGAGATGTTGGTTTGGATCTTCATTAGCACTCCCACCAAATGAACAATGATCCTCCACCAATGATATTAGCTGTGGTTTGAGTTCAAAATTGTTGGCCTGAATGGGTGGTTTCTGAATGCTGCTACCACAATTCCCAGAGGTTGGGTTTATGTATGAACCAAGAACCCTCCTCTCGGGAATGACATTGTTTCCATCAGCTCTCTCATGGTTGTGAACTTCTCTATCCATGTTGAGATCTAGAGCTTCCTCAAAATTGTCCTTAGATTCTCCTTCAGATTCTTCTTCTCCCAGTACTCTCTTCCTTCTTGCTTCCCTTCTAAGTTTATGAAGGGTCCTCTTTGGTTCGGTATATGGAGGAGTTGATGTCTCTCCTCTCCTACCTGTCATACAAGAACACAGCACAGGCAACAAACAAGTGAAATACTCTTGGTTAATGGAAGAGTATGGTTAGAGCAGTTGAGGAATTAATTCAAATAGTTAGTGGGTCAGTGAGTTAGTTGCTTGAATTTAAAGGCATAAAGAAAGAAAGCAAATAACATAGTGCAGAAATTAAAATTCAACAAGTAACTTGAACGGAATTAACAAAACAAGAAAAATGCTCAATCTAGTTAACTTCCAATTTGAGAATTGTCAATCGAAAACCAATCCCCGGCAACGGCGCCATAAACTTGATAGCCATAAACTTGATAGCTACGATTTTAGGAAGTTGCACAATCGGCAAAAATTCCTTCCGGCAAGTGCACCGGTTATCGTCAAGTAAAAACTCACAATAGAGTGAGGTCGAATCCCACAAGGATTGGTTGAATGAGCAATTCCGATTAGAAGTTTGTTCTAGTTGAGTGGAATCAAGATTTAGATGAGAATTGCGGAATCTTAAATTGCATGAATTAAAGAGCGAGAATTTAAAGTGCTGAAATTAAAAAGGGATGGGGGTGATTGCATGAATTTAATTGCAGAATATAAAGAGAAAGTGTAGATCAGAAATGGGGAATTCATTGGGTTTCAGGAGATATTGAGATCTCCGAATCAACACATCTTTATCCCTTCCTCAACCAATGCATTCATTGAATTTTGCTTGGCAATCTTCTATGATTGGATCCCAATCCCTTGGCTCACCAATTCTCTCTAAAAACAAACAGATTCCCAATCCCTTGGTTTAAATGTTCATAAGAAGAGATGATGCTCGATCTCTGATTATACCACACAGTTTCATGAACCACAATTTGGTAAGATTACATGTCACAATATCCATCCAAACCCCAATCCAATTCACTGTGAGAAAGCTTCTCTAGCATGAATCCTCCATTCCTTTCCCAAGGTTCCGAAGGATTCCAATTATGGATAGTTTCTTTCCCAAGACAACTAACCAATGGAATTAGATCGAGAAGCTTTCTAACAAAATTCAAGAGAAAAGATTGAAGAAGAAGATAAAAACTATTATTGATTCATTGAATTACAATAGAGATCCCTAACCCAATGAAAGGGGTTTAGTGAATCATAGCTCTGAATTCAATTACAAAGAGTATGAAAACTAGCAAAATGATCCAAAAGTTCCCAAGTGTAAAAAGTGCTCACTAACTTAAATTCTATCCTATTTATACACTTTCTAAATTGAGCTTCTGTTGTGTTTCATGGGCTTTGAGGCCTTTCCCTGATTTCCTTTTGCTTTGGGTTTATGGTCCATAATCCTGATGAGGCTGTGATCCAATTCTGTAACATTCATTGAGCAAACTTAGTGATAATCAAGTAATGACACATGACTCAACAAATTGAAATTCCAGACTCATCAATTCTTCAGGCCCAATCCCATAAACCATGATATTCAATTGTGTTTCATACCATAATACGTTTAAGTTAATGTTTGGTGCTCAAATGCTAACTTAAACTTCAATATATTTGGCCCAGAAACCCTTTCAAAAAGTGGCGTTTAAGTTGCAGTTTAAGCTTAAACTGCAACTTAAACGTTGGACACTCCTGGAGGTGGTATAATTCAAGCACGTTTAAGCTTTAGTTTAAGGTTAAACTGAAGCTTAAACTTGGAAATGGAAGAAAGCAACTACGGAGTGTGGAATGGTCGAACACGTTTAAGCTTCAGTTTAAGGTTAAACTGAAGCTTAAACGTGGAAATGAGAAACCAACCCTGGAGGCAAATTGTGGTCGAACACGTTTAAGCTCCAGTTTAAGGTTAAACTGGAGCTTAAACGTGGAAATGAAGAAAGGAGCCCAGGAGTGTGAAATGTCGAACACGTTTAAGCTCCAGTTTAAGCTTAAACTGGAGCTTAAACGTGGAAATGCTCCTGGTGCCTTTCTTACTTCTGGCGTTTAACCTCCAGTTTAAGGTTAAACTGGAGCTTAAACGTGGAAATGCTCCCTTGGTGAAATTCTCATTCTGGCGTTTAACTTCCAGTTTAAGGTTAAACTGGAGGTTAAACGCCAGTTCCAGCATTTCTTAGCCTTCATGATTCTGGCGTTTAAGCTCCAGTTTAGGCTTAAACTAGAACTTAAACGCCATTTCCAGCATTATATGGCTTGGTAGTTTAAGTTCCAGTTTAAGCTTAAACTGGAACTTAAACTCCACATGTGATATTCAAGCTTCCTTTATTGATTTTGTTGCTTCCTTGCCTAGCCTCTTCTTCCCTGAAATCATCCAAACAATTGCATCAAAGTCTTGCAAAATTTCATGAGAAATCTTCCATTCATAGCATTCAAGTAATATAACTAAAAACTCATGGAATTTGCATCAAAATCATACTGTTTGGATGGTTCATTGCTTTGTTATTCATTTAACCATTCCTGGTTACTTTAAGCTCAAGAAAATGCATAAAACAACTAAAACTAACAGAAAAATGCTAGTGAAACTAGCCTAAGATGCCTTGGCATCAGTGGCCGCATTCAATCTTCGGTAGTCTATGCATACTCTCCAAGAATTTTGCACTCTTGTTGCTATGAGTTCACCACTTTCATTTCTGATTGTGGTCACCCCGGATTTCTTTGACACCACTTGGACCGGGCTTACCCACTCGCTATCCGAGATAGGATAGATGATGTCCGCTTCAAGTAGCCGAGTGACCTCTTCTTTCACAACCTCAAGAATGGTTGGGTTAAGTCTCCTTTGAGGTTGTCGGACTGGTCTTGCTCCTTCTTCAAGGAATATGCGATGCTCGCATACTCGAGGGCTTATTCCCACTAGATCCGCCAAACTCCACCCGATTGCCCTTTTATTTTTCCTCAAGACATCTAGCAACTTTTCTTCTTGTTGAGGAGTTAGCTCTTTTGCGATTATCACGGGCAGTTTTTGGGCTTCATCAAGATATGAGTACTTTAGGTGGGGTGGTAGTGGCTTCAATTCCATCTTTTTGTCATTATTTGAGGTTTGAGTTTCCGGATGGTTTGTATGGTGCGTGGTGTTTAATTTGCTTGGATCTTCATTTGCTTCCTCAATCATGTACTTCTCATCTAACTTTGCAAGGTGCACTTCGGCAACAATGTTGTCAATTGGGTCACACCGGAATAGAGAGTGATTCTCCGGTGGATGCTTCATTGCTTCTTCTACGCTAAAACTTACGACTCTCCCATCTATCTCAAATGAGTAGGTTCCCGGGTAGGCATCTGGCTTAAATCTAGAAGTTCTCAAAAATGGTCTTCCAAGTAGGATGGATGATGCTCTCTCGGTTTCGCTTGATGGCATTTCAAGGACATAGAAGTCAATCGGAAACACCAACCCTTTGATATTTACCAGTACATCTTCCGCAACACCCGTCACGGTTATTATGCTTTTATTCGCTAGGACAAATCTTGCCGTCGACCTTTTTAGTGGTGGCAACTTCAATACCCGGTATACGGAGAGAGGCATGATGCTAAGACATGCTCCGAGGTCACACATACAATCTATGAATTGAACTCCATTGACGGTGCAAGTGACCATACAAGGGCCTGGATCATCACATTTCTCGGGCAATGCTCCCATTAAAGCGGAAATAGAACTCCCCAATGGGATGGTTTCCAATTCAAGAATTCTATCATTGTTCATGCATAGATCTTTAAGGAATTTTGCATACCTAGGAACTTGATGGATAGCATCAAAGAGGGGGATGGTTATCTCGACTTTCTTGAATGTTTCTATCATTTTGGGGTCGAGTTCTACGCGCTTCCTAGCTTTCTTTGTAAGTGTTGGAAATGGGAGCGGTTGAGCCATTTCTTCTTCCAAGGTTCTCTTGGTCTTGGGGGTTTCTTTTGTTGGTTGAGCTTCTTCATCCTCAACTGTGACTTGTGGTGTCTCTTCTTCCACCACCTCTTTTACATCTATTCTCTCCTCCTCTTGAGCGATTGTGATGGGATTTGAATCCTTTGCTCCCTTCTCTTTTAATTATGTTACGGATCTTAGGGTGATGGCATTGATGCCTCCCTTAGGATTGGGTTGAGGTTGAGAGGGAACGACGCTTTGGATTGGGGGTTGAGGAGTGGGATTTGATGGTGTATCCATGCGTGCAAGGAGAGCTTGTAGTGTGGAGGTGAGGCCGGTGAGACCGGAAGCAAATGTGTTTTGTAGTTCCTTTTGGCCTTGGATGATGGTCCGGAGTGTATCATCTTGGTTAGAGGGGGCGGATGGATATATGAGTTGAGGAGCTTGTGATTGGTTGGGTGGTGGTCTTTGATGTGGTGGTTGATATGTTTGGTAGTTTCTTTGTGGGTTTTGTTGGTTATATGGTTGATGTTGTTGGGTGAATGGTGGATTTTGTTGGTTGAATGGTGGCCGGTTTTGTGAGTTGTTATTCCATCTTTGACCTCCTCCATTGTTGTTGTTGATGATGATTATCTCTCCAATTTTGATTGTGATTTCCACTCCCTTGATTATAGCTTCCCCCTTGATAAGGGTGCCCTTGGTTAGGATTGCCTTGGTAGTACCCTTGATTTGGGCGGTCATAGAAATTATGGGTAGCCGCTAAAGTGTTATCTTCTTGAAGGCTTGGGCACTCATCCGTGTAGTGGGAATAGCAAGAACAAATGCCACACACTTTCTGAGGGACCAATTGTTGGTTGTATTGTTGAGGGGGTGGAGAGTGTTGTTGATATGGTTGTTGTGGTTGTTGTTGGCTCAATTGGAGTTGCCTCAAGATGGATGTCATTTCACTCAAGGATTTGGTTAGAGCGGTGGTTTTGCTGCTAGTTGATACCTCATTCACGGTTTTTGGGCGGTTGACTCTTCATCTCATATGTTGATTGGATTCGGCTAGGTCAATGATAAGTTGCCATGCCTCCTCCGCTGTTTTATATTTAGACAAAGACCCATTGCTAGAGGTGTCCAAAAGAGTTCTATCTTGTTCTCGCATTCCTTGACATATGTATCCAAGCAACACTTGAGTGTCAAGCATGTGATTAGGACATGCATCTAGTAGCTTACGAAACCGTTCCCAATACTCGTATAATGGTTCCGTTTCACCTTGTACAATACAAGACATTTCCTTCCTTAGCCTATCCATCTTCTCCGGGGGCAAGAATTTATCCGAGAATCCTCTTCTAAGCAAGTCCCAATCAGAGGTGACTTCACTAGATAGAGTGTAGAACCATTCTTTAGCCTTGTCCTCAAGAGAGAAAGGAAAAGCAAACAACCATATAGCAACTTCATCGGATCCTTCCCGTCTAGTTGTTGAGCATATACGATGAAAGTCTTTGAGATGTCGAATAGGGTCTTGTGCGGGAAGCCCATGGAATTTGGGTAGGAGGTTGATCAAAGCGGTCTTAAGTTCAAAGTTTGCATTCAAGTTGGGGTGAGTTACATGAAGTGGTTGAAGGACATAATCCGGTGCACCCGCTTCCTTGATAGTAACTCTCCTCGGAGCATCCATGGCGTTAGTGCCTATAACAAAAGAAGAGCTGTTAGTGATATTGATGGGAGAATGCTTATTGCCTTCTTTGAGTGACGGTTCAATATTCACTTTTGGTAAGGTGGTTGGGGTGGTGAAAACTTTTTCACCTTTTCCAAACCTTAACCGCTTCCGAGCTTGTCTAATATAAAGCAAAGTTCGTTCTATTTCCGGATCAAAGGGGACTAAGCTCAGGTTCGGTTGTGAACGCGTCATGCAATGAAGGAAAAATAAAATTCATGGTAACGATGAGGGGTTAGTCACTTGAACAAGGAATTACAATGAAATGCAACTATGTACATTTACTCTAAACAATAACATGGCACACTAAGCAAACTCCCCGGCAACAGCGCCATTTTGATAAACGAAATTTTAGCATGTCGATTTAGAATTCAATGATGAATACGATCGTGAGTATAGTCTAACCGACACTTAAACTTCGCATCAAACAATCCTACAATCTATAACCGAGAGTACTAGTCTCCCGAGTCGTCCTCCCTTGGAATTGCTAGAGAATGCATCTTATTGATTAGGAAGTCTTGTTATGATTCTTTGAAGGTTTAGCAAAATAGGTAACAAACAATCAATCTTTAGAAAGCTTGGCCTAGGGTTGGCATTAGGAATCCTATCCCTATAGTTCCTTCAATGATGATAACAATTAGGCCTTGCTTCATTTAGTCAACCCCTAGGTATAGGGGAAAGTCAAATGAGAGTAACTAACTTGAGTCACAAGTCCTAGTTTTACCTTAGGGAAATCTATCTTTAGTGCACTCCAAGTTAATTAGCAATTTCTAGTTCCAAATCAACAATTGACATAAACTATTCAACTCTTCCTAATGGTCCAAACCCTATGCCAAGTAAGAACTTTTACTCCATAACTAGTGTTGGCATTTTATCAAACAAGTGATGAGCAAGAATGAAAGGCATAGTAAAAATGAGAAGAAAGTAGAATTGAAAGTGCTTCAACACAAGGAACTAACAACAATTAACCAAGAACAACAATGGAAATAAACTTCTCAAAAATTGATAGATTCCAAAACCACAAAGTTGAATCTAAGATCTATGAGAATTGATCAATTACAAGCACTAATTGAGATTAGAGAAGAAGATCTATAATAGGAACAAAGTAAATTGAGAATTGCAAATTGATCTCACCAAAGAGTGATTGAGAATTCAGAACTTGAAGAAGATGAACCCTAATGAGAGCTTGAGATCTCTCTCTCTACCCAAGAGTGTAACTACCACAAGGAGAAAAATCTAGAAACATGTAAAAATGAGCTAAAAGTCCCTTAACCCTTCAACCCTTGGTCTTCTTAAGCCCTTCCCGCCAAGGCACTTCCCCAAGATGAGATCTCCAACTGTCTTCACACCCAGATCACGTGACTTCTAAAAAAATCATATTCGAGCATCGGCGTGCACGCGCAAAGCACGCGTGCACGCCACTGGGATATCTTGCAATGCGAGCGGAGGCGCAACGTACGCGTGCGCGCCCATGGAGATTAGGGCCCAGCCGCTACACATGCCGGCTCGTGGCTTGGCTTCTGGCTTTGACTTCTAGCGGTGCAATCCACGCGGGCGCGCCAAGTGCGCGCACGCGCCCTTGCTGAAGTTCCCAAAACTCAATTTCTCATGCTCCTTTCCTTTGCGCCCATTCTCCTTCTCTTTTCCGGTTCGTCCCTACCCTATATCTTGAAACCACTTAACACACAGGTCACGGCATCGAATGGTACCAAGAGAAGATTAGAAATGTATCTAATTTAGTGCAAAATAAGCATGTTTTCATTCATGAGGCAAAAATTAGGAAAGGAACACAAAGCCTTGTATTTTCATGTGAAGAGTGTGTGGAATCATTGATAAAACCCCTGAAATCGACACAAGATAAATCCTCAAAATGGGGTTTATCAGCCATCAAAACTGATTTTGACAAGACATATGACAGGGCAAACTGGAACTTCATGATGAAATGTGTCCAAACGGTTTCTTATAGCGTAATTTGGAATGTTAATAGAACGGAAGAGTTTGTGCCTAAAAGAGGCTTGAGACAGGGAGACGCATCTTTCCCTACCTGTTTGTCATCGGCATGGACAAACTTTCCCACCTCATAGAAGACCGTGTTCAGAGAGGTTTATGGAAGGCAATTAGAGTGGGAAGGGAAGAACGTGACGAATCCCACCTTATGTTTGCGGATGACCTTCTCTTGTTTGTTGAAGCAACAATGGATCAAATTAAGGAAGTGACAGGGGTGATTGAAACCTTTTGCAAAGCATCTAGACTGAAGATCAATGTAAAAAAACCCTCTATTGTTTTCTCTAAAAGAACCAATATGGACATTCGAGACAATATCACTAAATATTCAAGTTTTAAAGAACAAAGGGACTTAGGCTGTTACCTAGGGGCTATGATCACTAGCAACAGAAAAGGAAAAGAGAACTTCAAAGACATACTAGAGAGAGCCCATAACAAATTGAAAGGGTGGAAGAGTAAGTGCTTATCACTTGCGGGAAGACTTACACTAGCTCAATCGGTGTTAAGCCCAGCTCTCAATTTCAGCATGCAACATGAAAGAGTACTAAGAGAAATCTGTTTAGAGGTGGAAAAACCGTAGAGAAGCTTTATATGGGGAGATGAACTAGAAAAGAAGAAAATACATCTCAAAAGTTGGAAGATCCTTTGTCAACCGAAACATTTGGAATGATGCTTGATAAACCACTATTTTATGGTTTATCTTGTGCTCAATTGAGTGGTTTTTATCAACTCTTTACTCACTTATTCATATGATTTGCATGATTTTACAATTCCTTCCAATTTTATTCTATAGTTGAAAACTTGCTTCAAAGACATCTAAATTATATATTTTTAATTCCCCTTTATACCATTCGATGTCGTGATCTGTGCGTTAAGTGTTTTCAGGGATCATAGGGCAGGAATGGCTTAGAGGATGGAAAGGAAGCTTGCAAAAACGGAAGGAACGTAAGGAAACAAAGGAGCTGACTAGCAAGGAGCGACGTGGGTGCGCACCTGGCGCGCACGCGCGCATTAGCGCATTCACACTTCGACGCGCACGCAGATCTGGTGCGTACGTGCAACAGGAAAAGAGAATAATCAACGCGCGCGCGCACCTGGCGCACATGCGTGACATGCGCGACGTACAACAGTTGTAGAAAAATGCTGGGGGCGATTTTTGGGCCAGTTTAGACCCAGTTCTGGCCCAGAAACACAGACTAGAGCCAGAGAATAGCAGAGACTCAAGACACATTCTCATTATGCATAGTTTTTAGTTTTAGTTTTGAGAATCTTGGAGAGATATTACTTCTTCCTCTAGGTTTTCCTCACATTCATAGATTTCTAGTTTTGATGCTTTTGATGCTTTGTGATTTGGATATTGAGAAGAGTTACTACTTCTGTTGAAGTGTCTGTTATTCTAGTTTGTTTCCTTTGTCCCTTACTCTTTCATATCCTTAATCCTTGTTTAGAGTTACAACTGGATTGTTTTTTAGAATTTATTAATGCAAAGAACTTTTTTTACTTTTAATTAATTTTCAGTTATTGTTTATCATGTCTTCCTTTTATTCCTCTCTTAATTCTGTGAAAGTTATATTCATGTTAATGGAGTAGTTTCCTAACTTGATTGGGAGTTGATTAAGAGGAGAACCTTGGGTTGGAATACTCAAGTGTTAATCTTAATTGGGAGTTATTGGCTGACTCTCTGTTCTCTGACTTTAATCCTTCCTCAGGAAAGGATTAGGATGTGAGCGGTAGGGTTAGTTGGAGAGTTACTTGACTTTCCTTTATTATATAAGGGATGACCAAGTAGAGCAACAACCTTTTATTATTACACTTGGGAAAATTCAACAAGGATAGAACCTCCTATTAATCTTCTCCCGGTCAAGGCTTTTAATTGGATTATATAAATTCTCTCATTAATTTCCATTGCTCCAATTTACAATTATTTATTTCTCTGTTTCTCAAACTCAAAAATTTCTTGGAAAACCTCTGATCAGTAAATAGAACTCTCTCTGCAACTCATTGGGAGACGACCTGGGATTTCTACTCCCAGTATTTTGTTCTTAATTTCGTGACAACTCTTTTCTAAATTGATAAGCAGATTTTAGTCGGTTGAGAAATGTACTTGCAACGCTGTTTTCTCTATAAATTCTCAATCGGCCAATTTCCACCACGTCAATTTTTGGCACCGTTGCCGGGGAGTTGCAACAGTGTACTAATTTATTGGTTGGAATTTATTTATTTGCATTTTATTTTCTTTTATTTTATTACCATGAGCTGTATGTTTCTTTCACTGAATGACGCATTCACTACCTGATCTGAGCCTATCCGCATTTGATCCTGAAATTGAAAGAACTATTTCACGTATAAGGAAAGCTTGGCGTCGGTTAGTCCTATCTGAGGACGAATCTGAAACGTCATTTAAGGAAAAAACAAGCTTCCTTTCAAATGATTTGGTTGATTTACGCGCAGAAGACATGGCGGCTCCGAGGAAGATTACTCTCCAGGAAGCAAGAGCTCCAGACTTTACACTACCACCTTTCCAAGCACGTCATCCAAATTTGGGTGCAGATATTGAATTAAAGACTGCACTAATCAATCTACTGGCAAAGTTTCATGGCTTACCTACTCAAGAGCCTCTCAATCATCTCAGGGATTTTCAGACAGCCTGTTCTACTGTTAGGCGTAATGGTGCAACTGAGACTTCTATTCTGCTAACCGCTTTCCCATTTTCTCTTGAGGGAAAGGCAAGAAAGTGGTACTACACTCAACCTGAAGCAGTTGTTACTAAATGGGATACGCTTAGAAGAGAATTCTTAGAAAAATACTTTCCGGCTGAAGTTATTGATAGATTGAGGAAAGAAATTTCAATGATTATTCAAGGCGAATCCGAGACTTTTTACGAATATTGAGAGCGCTTCAATAATCTCCTAGACGCATGCCCCCACCACATGATTGACAAGTTGGTGTTGATATGCTACTTCACACAAGGCATGAAACCTAAGGACAAGACTACATTGGATGGTGCGAGTAATGGTTCTCTGAAAAAGTACAAGACCACAGATGAAGCATGGCAACTGATCGCCGACCTGGCTGAGTTTGCTTGGAATCACAAGTACAGAAACAACCATCCCAAGGCTGTGGCAGAGGTTTCCTCTAGCGGTGAGAATACTGCTCTTACATAATCACTATGTGAGATGACCAACCTACTGAAGCATATACATCCGAGCCAGCAACAATCTCAACCTCCCCCATCACAACAGAGTTATCAACTGGTTCCTCAAAGAGTATGCAAAATATGTGCTGATTATAGTCATTACACTGACGAGTGTCCACAGCTCCAACATGAGGACAACACCTTGGCAGCTACTCACAATTTCTATGACCACCCGAATCAAGGATACTATCAACAAGGCGGCAACCTCAACCAAGGTGGAAACTACAATCAACATTGGCAGGATAACTCCAACCAAGCTTGGAGAGATAATTCCAACCAGGGATGGCTAGACGCTTCAATCTCCCGCTACTTATGCACTCAAGGCAATCCCATCACCAATTGTGAAGGATCAAATGAAGATTGTAGTATAAAGGAGAGATTAGAAAATTTGGTGGAAAATGAAGAGTTAGATTTCGTATTGGAACAATTGGAGGAAGCCATGATTGTTGAAGAAGAGAAAGAAGTGGTTGAAGACCTAGGAGATGCAGAACCACCATGGAAATCTCAAGAACCTTTCTCCAAGAAGCATAATATTGATATTGAGGAGGGTGTACAACCTCCAAAGTATATTATAGTTGGAGACCTCGAAGATGTTAATCTAGAGGAAGACTCCATCATTGATGAATTATTATCCAAAATGGAATCCTTTTCCATGGAAATTGGAGTTGAACTTACTAAAGACAACTCTACACCAAGGAACATTGATGACCTTGTTGACGACTCTTCAAATGAATGTGAAGATGATGTTGAAGTAGACTTCACACAACTTCCAAAGTTTGACTTGATTGATGATGAAAAGGAATTGGAAGCAGTTGGAAAGCAAGGAGAAATTGAAGAAAATTGTCAAGAGGTGGAAATAACAAAGGAAGAGCATATGGGAGTAGATTTCGCATTGTCTAAATGTGGGGAAGTTCCCCTTCCTAAGTCACTGACGTTAGGATTTTTGCCAGTAAAGAATTTCATAAAAACAGTCGCGTTGTAGATATAGTCTCTAAATCGACAGAAATCCCTTCGTACAAACGTTTTGGTTGTCACAAGTAACAAACCCCTTTTAAAATTGATAACTGAGTATTAAATCTCGGGTCGTCTTCTCAAGGAACTGCGAGGAAGGTATGTTCTTATTATTGGTTATGAGTTTGTAAATTGGGGTTTTGGAAGTAAGGTGGGAATATGTTATATGACAAATAATTTAAATGGCAATTAAAAATGAATAAATACTGTAAAGCAAACTTTTGGGCAAGGTATGAGAAATTGGAGGTCCAACGTAGTTATCTCTCTCTAAACTATAAGGAAAGTTAAATCCAAACTCCACTTGGTCAACCTTTACTAAAGCAAAGGAAAGTCAAGGGACTAATTAAATTGAACGTTGAATCCTATTTATTTTCTAAGAAAAGGTTGGGATTACTTAAGTTCAGCTCAATTAGCAAGATAACGATTATCAAATATGTTGAGTTTAATAACTGTTGAGTTACTGATTTCTTAACCAAAACCAAAAGGGGAAAAAGTAAAATTGCTAGAATAATAGAGGTGACCTTAGATGGAAGGCAATAGTAACTTAAATCAAAGAGAACAATCTTAACTGAAAATACTTCAAATATCATTAATTCAAAATAGAGATCTGTAACATGGAATAATTCATAAATCAATTCAAATATTAAAAGCAAATAAATAAATAAAAGTAAACTGAAAATAAAAGAACATTAAACCTGGATCCAGAGTTACTCTCAAAACAAGAAGAAATCCTAAATCCTAAAGAGAGAGAGAGAATCTCTCTCTAAACTAAATCTAAATCATGAAAACTAGAAATTGGCGAGCTCTCTCTGAATGGATACATTCCTCCACTTTATAACCTCTAATCTATGCCGTCTGTGCTTGGATCTGGGCTAAAAAGGGCTTCAGAAATCGCTGGGGGCGTATTCTGTGAATTCTGATACGTGGCCTCTGTCACGCGTCCGCGTGGGTCACGCGGCCGCGTCGTCTGGAGCATTTCCTTGCCATGCGGTCGCGTCGGTCACGCGTCCGCGTTGTGGGTGTTCTACTTGAGGCGTGCGGTCGCGTCAGTCATGCGGCCGCGTCGCTGCTTCTTCGCTTCTGGCACGCGATCGCGTCGTCCATGCGATCGCCTGGATACCAGTTTCCTTAAAGCTCCATTTTGCCTTCTCCTTCCATTTTTGTATGTTTCTTTTTTCATCCTTTAAGTCATTCAGCCTTAGAAAACCTGAGACTACTCAACACACTAATCATGGCATCGAATGGAAATAAAGGTAATTAAAACAATTAATTTTAAAGCTTAGGAAACATGTTTTTCACAATATGACATAATAAGGAACGGAAAGTAAAATCATGCAATTAATGTGAATAAGTAGGTGAAGGATTGAATAAATCACTCAAATTAAGCACAAAAGAACTCATGAAATATGGGTTTATCAGTCACCATCTATCCTTCCTTCCATTCAAGTGGGTAAAATTATTAACCCTAAGCTTCATTATTCCCCTTGTATATGGTTTGATTAAAACTGATGGGCAACTTCGAGCTCTTTGTGGAATTAAGAGTAAGAGGGAGTTGTGTAGTGGTTGGAAGTTTGATATTGCGCTCATTAAGGTCGAAGCTTTAAGGCGTAGGGACCATGATCGGATGAATGCAATTTTGTGTGGGTCTAGGAGGAGAATTTGGTGTGCTAAAGAGAATTCTATGTGTCAACCACCCAGATGGAAGAATTATGATGATCAAGTTGAAGACGGGTGCAAAAATAAGATATGGGATTTTGGATCAAAATATGAAGACCAACTTTGGTTATTTGATACCTTGCATGCAGTATCTGAAGTAGTTCCTTGGTATGCACCTGTAGCTAATTATCTAGTTAGTCATACCTTCCCTCCCAATTTTACTAAGCATCAGAAGGACAAGCTGAAAAGCGAGTCTGAATATGATATATGGGATGATCCATATTTATGGAGGTATGGTGCTGACCAGGTAATTAGACGGTGTGTGCCCCAATCAGAATTCCAGTCCATTTTAGAGACCTGCCACTCTTCTGAGAGTGGTGGACATTTTGGCCCTCAGAGAACAGCTAGAAAAATTTTAGACTGTGGATTCTGGTGGCCCACTCTTTTTAAAGATGCTGCTGCTTTCTGTAAATCTTGTTCCCCATGCCAAATATTTGGTAATATATCCAAGAGGGATGAGATGCCCCAACAGCTTATGCTGTTCTGTGAAATTTTTTATGTCTGGGGCATTGAGTTCATGGGTCCATTTTCAACCTCTAATGGTTTCTCGTACATACTGTTAGCTATAGATTATGTTTCTAAATGGGTGGAAGCAATTCCTACCCATACTGATGATGCTAACACTGTTGTCTCTTTTGTTAGAAATCATATTATTTGTCACTTTGGATCACCACGAGCAATCGTGAGTGATCCAGGCACTCACTTTTGTAACCGGAGATTAATAGGCTTACTGAAGAAACCTGGCGTCCTTCACAAGATAGCAACAACTTACCATCCTCAGACTAATGGGCAAGCCGAGGTGTCTAACAGAGAGACAAAGCGCATATTGTAGAAGATAGTCAAGCCTCATAGGAAGGACTGGAGCACCAGGCTACAAGATGCACTTTGGACATACCGGACAGCGTACAAGACACCAATCAGGATGAGCCCCTTCCGCTTTGTTTATGAAAAGGCATGTCACCTCCCAGTTGAGGTAGAGCACAAAGCTTTCTGGGCGGTAAGATAATGCAACATGGGATTTGAGTAAGCCGGAGCTGAATGGAAGCAGCAACTACAAGAATTAGAGAACCTTCACCTAGAAGCTTACGAGAACTCCAGGCTGTACAAAGAGACGATGAAGGCTGTGCATGATAAGCACATCAAGAGGAGAGAGTTCCAACCTGGGGACTTATCCTCCTTTACAACTCCAGATTGCGGCTCATGCCAGGCAAGTTGAGATCAAGATGGGAAGGTCCCCATAGAGTAGAGAAGATGAAGAAAAACAAGGAGTTAGAGATCTTCCCCTTGGAGGACCCACCAACAGCAGAAGACTGAGCTAGTGGACCGTCCAACGCACGTTAAAGAAAAGTGCTAGGTGGGAGACAACCCACCATGGTTTTACTTTTTTTCTCAGTAGCCATTCATAATTTCTACATAATTAGTTGCATATTGTATTTTAACTTTAAAAAAAAAGAAAGGGGGATTGACGCGCCAGCGCCTAGTGCGCGTCCGCGTCCTTTGTGAATGCGAATTAGGTGAGATTGAAAAGAGAGTGGCACGGAAGCTTAGCAGGAAACGTGCCTTAGGCACCATGCATCCCACGCGCACGCGTACTGTACGCATGCGCACCGTTTCCTCTGTTGGCGATCGACGCATCCGCGCCTAAGGCGCATCCGCGTCGATGTAAAAATCGATGTAAACCTTGTTTGGCCAGAGAGTTGTGCTGGTTTGGGGCCGGTACTGTGCTCGTGTGCGCACGCGTCAATTGGAATTTTTTGCGCCACTGCAAAAGTTACAGTGAGTTACGCGTGCGCGTTGTTGGCCTCGCGCTAGAGGCAGCGCCTTGGTCACGCGCGGGCGCACAAGATGCATTCGCGTCCCCTCCCTTTTTCACAACACGCGCGAACGCACGCAGTGCGCTTCCCGTCGGTTACGCCGCACCACTCACCTAGTGCGCCACCCAGTTTTCATCTTCTCTCCCCCCAAATCCTAATTCTTTCTTTCCCAATCCTAATTTCTTTCCTTATTCTTTCTTCTTCTTCGTCTTTTTCTATCTTCTTTTTCTCCCTCTCTTCTTACCTCTTTCCCACTAACATCCTCCATTACCTATCTCCTCTCCTCTTCTTCTCAAGGTTCTTTCTTTCTATCTTCTTTCTTTCCTTCTTACTATTTATCTCTTCTTTTTGCATTTTTTACTTGGTGTTAGAAATTTAAATGGTTGATTATTTCTTCTACAATTGCTTGTGGCCATATTAGGGACCTATTTGACAATTATTATTGATTATTTTTGGGTTGCTTGCATGTTCAGATTTAATTCTTTCCCTATCATATTAAACATGCATACTGATGACAAGTCATCATATACCCATTTTTCAAGCTAATTTCACTTGTTTCACTAGTATTTATGCACTTTCTTGCATCCTAAGTAAGTAATTTGGAATGAAAATGCATGACTTCTTTAAATCAAACAACCACCATTAAATTGATGCTAAATCATGAGGTTTGAACTAAAATTAATTGATTTTTAATGAATTATAAACCTTATGAGTTTAGAGATACTTTGATTGGTTGCTATGGTTTCTTGTAGGTGAAGAAAGGAAGAAAAGAAGAAAAACGTAGCTTAAGAAGCGTGGCCATGGAAGGAGAAGTGTGGTGCAACATAGAAGGAGGAATCAAACACTGCTCTCCACAAGAGCACACTGCTCTCCAAGAGAGCAGCATAATAAACCAAGCCTCCAAAATATCACTGCCCTACCCACAATAAGAGCGGAGCACAATTCTATGCCAAAGACCAAAGGAAGCAAAAATTCTGCCCTGCCCTCCTCAAGAGCAATATCGGGCTTCATCCAAGAAAAATTCAAAGGAAATTGCTCTCCTAGTGTTACCCATGGGTTTCGAACCCAAGAACAAGGAGGAAAGGAGTAGCGCTCAAGTACAAGGGAAAAAAGCAAAATTTGGCTTGTTTTCAATCTCCAAGAATCGAACACAAGACCTTGGGAAAGCAAGGAACTAGGCGTTACTTTGGTGCCAAGAAAACAAGGAAAAAGGGGGCAGCGTGTGCTTCCAACAAGTTTCGAACCTGGGACCTCACCTTTGGTTGCCTTGCTGCGCTGCCCACAAGGAGAGCAGAGCAGCAATTCTTGGCACGGGCAGCGATTCTTGGTGCACGGCCAGCGCACAAATTGGCACGGGCATGAGCACTTGGCGCACAGCAAGCACGCACGGAAGGCAAGCATGCATGCACACTGCCCTGCTCTCCGCAAGGGCAGGGCAGCATCTTGAACGCCCATCACACGCAGCACGAGCACGCAATGAGGCCGCATGCACCATTTCCCTGCTCTGCTCTCCACAAGAGCAGAGCAGCCTCCTGGAAGCTAAATTCTTCATGGGCTGAAAATTGGATTAAAAATCCAATTTAATTCATTTCTTCACCAAATCAAAAGCCCATCCAAATTCCAAAATCCAAGAATAGAAAGTGTATAAATAGGAGATAGTTTAATGTAATTAGGACTTTGACCTTTCTTTTGATTTTTGAATTCTTACATTTTGGAGACTTCATTGAGAGCTTTGAACTGAGATCTTAGAGAATTGGGAAGGAGAATTGATCTCTCTTCTTCCTTGTTCTTGCTTGAGCATTTTTACTTTTCTTGTTTGAGTCTTGGGTGTGAAGAATTGAGGAATTTCTGTCTCAATCTCCATTTAAGATCTCTTGGATTTTTCCTACTTTATAATTAAGCTAAATTTCATTTCCTCACTACTGCAATCTTTAATTTCTTGTTAATTGCTTTGTGAACTTGGATTTGGGAAGGCAATTGAGGTCTAGACTTTGCTATCTAGTCTCTGGAGTCCTGAGATCCACTTTTCCTTTTGGTTCTTCTGATGAACCACTGCTGCAATTTGAATTTCCTTTTGCTATTTGAGATCTAGTCAATTTCAATTCATCTCTTGTTTAGTTAATTGTTGCAATTTAATTTCCCTTGCTTAAATCCTGAATTCCCAGTCCTCAAATCCCTTTTTCTGTTCAAGCAATTTATATTTCTTGCACTTTAAGTTACTGCAATTTACATTTCTTGCATTTTAAGTTTCAGTCATTTAATTTCTTGTTCTTTAAGATTCAGCATCTTTACTTTCAGTTCTCTTTAATTTCTGCAATTTATCCCTCTCCCTTTACATTTTCTGCTATTTACTTACTGTTGGATACAAAATCACTCAACCAACACTTGATTTGCTTGACTAAATCAACCCTGAACTAAAATTGCTCAATTCTTCAGTCCCTGTGGGATCGACCTCACTCCCGTGAGTTTTATTACTTGATGTGACCTGGTACACTTGCCGGTGAGTTTTGTGTTGGATCGTTTTCCACACATCAAGTTTTTGGCGCCATTGCCGGGGATTGAAATAGATTGACAATGATTAAGTGAAGTGGAGATCTAGATCAAGCACTTTTTCTTTTTCTTTAATTTTTGACTAACACACTAACTGTTTGAAAATTTGCCTCTATCAACTCACTAACTGTTTGAGAGTTAGTCTCAACTAACTGCACTCAATTCTCAAGAGTGCTGCTGATTGTTCCTTGTGATTATTTGCATGCCACAGGAAAGAAGAGAAGTCAGAGGAAAGACTATCATTGGAAAAGAAGTCTCTGCAGAAGAAGAATATCATGCCATGAAGCCACCACTCATTACACTAATCAAGAACAATTGTTCCTATGACGGAAATCCATTGGAGGATCCTCAACAGCACATATCCACTTTTCTGAGGACTTGTGGTGCTGTCAAAACCGATGGTTTAGATCATGACACTTATAAGATCTTGTTGTTCCCCTTCTCACTAAGGGGTGAAGCTGCACAATGGTTCAAAACCTTTCCCCAAGGAAGTATTACTAGTTGGGACGATTTGGCTACCAAATTTCTGGCCAAATTCTCCTCATCCCAACAGATCATCAAGCTGAAAGAGGGGGAACATCCATTCACACAAGGAGAAGAAGAACCACTCTTCAAGGCATGGAAAAGATACAAGAAAGCAATTGACAAAGTGGATTTCCGAGCTTTCTATGAAGGATTAACCCCAGAAACAAGAAAAGCAGTGGACTACTTCTCAGATAGCCTACTCAAAGTGACAACAACTGCCCAAGGAACTGCAAATTTCAATGACAAAGGAGTCAACAACCAACACTCATTCGAGAAACCACAGAATGCAATCTCAGAAAAAGAAGTGATGAATCTTGAAGGAGTGAATGCACCCATGAACCTGAACAAACAAATGCACTATCAAACACAGCAACACATGGAGCTGAGAGATAGAAAAGTCGATTGCCTGCAGCATGCTGCAGTGAATGCATAATTTCCACCATGGAAGCCCCATTCTTATCTGAGAATGGGGGAGTCTCAACATCAAGAACAAAGAAGTTTCAACCAGGGCAAATCCATGACCACAAACAACCAACATCACTCATCCACTAATGCCAATCAAAGCCAATACTCACAAAACATACACGACTCATTCCAACTGGAGAATGACCGAGCACCAAAATCACGGGCCAAGGGACTTCAATTACAACAACCCCAACTTCACAACCCAGCAAAAACACCATTATGCTAACAACAACCACTACACACCACCACAACACCCACCCTTCCAACCTTTAACATCCCACAACCAACCAATCTCACAAGACTCTCAGAGAATCACTAACTTGGAGATCTTAAAAGAGAGAATGATGAAGCACCAAGATGAGATAACAAAGAACCAGAAAATTTCAATCAGAGGAATTGAGAGGCAGATAGAACAACTGGCTAAGCACTTTGCAGAAATGGGTGAGAAGAGGGCAAATACCTCCCCTAGAGCCATTGAAGACAAACCAACTAACAACGAAAATGCTGTAAAGAGGGAAGGATGGAAAAAGAACATAGAGGATAGAATTAAAGAAGATCAGAAAATCCTTACTGAAAAATTTTCACTAGGGGATAAAGTAATGATAAACATTCAAACCATGAAGGTGTCTCCACAACTGTCTGATCACTATACTGTGACTAAGATCCTTCCACAGGAACTCATAGAGGTCATCAAAGAGGAAACCAGAAGGAAGTTCACGGTAAAGAAAGACAAGCTAAGACACTGTGATCTTCAATTTTCATGATCAGCAGAATGGAGGATGTCAAGCTAATGACAATAAAGAAGCGCTTGTTGGGAGGCAACCCAACCTGAGGTAGTTTTCTTTTCATAGCTTTTTCAATAAAATGTTGAATAATTAGTATGTATTGCAAGAAGCTATGTTTGGTGTTACACACCAAAATAATTTAAGGGAGAATGAAGGATTCTAAGTTTGGTGTTCCACCAAAATGTCATTTAAAAGCACATTCTCACTTCCTGCACAATACTAGCTCCAAGCAATCAGATAGATTATTCAACTACTCAACTACTTTCTAGTTTTAATTCCATAATCTTTAGCAAGGACACAAGGTTTCACACATGGTTAACTTGTTGCATCAGAGGCAGTGGTAAGTAATTAAGTTTGGTGTTCTCACACCAAAATAAATCCAAGAGCCACACTCAATTTATGTATACTAACCATGCACTTAAGGGCTTGAGAAGCAAGCAACTTTGAGAATTATGCAGGACATGAGTCAACAATTGAAGATATTGTGCATCGTAACTCAAAGAGAACACAACAGAAGGAAGAATCAAAGGGCTGCAACTTCAAAGGTTGTATCTAAACTTAATCCTTGCTGCTGTGAAGTGTCTTGAATCTAGAAACCATTGTATGTCCTGCTAAAGTGTTTATCTAGTTGCAAGTGAAATTGTTTGTTAAGAATGCTTATTTGCATAAGTGCTTGTCATTCATCACTTAGCTTGAATTCTGTTTTGTTTCCCATCTGCTTGAAAAAAAAAAGAGAAATATTTGAATTAGAAAGTAAATATCCAATGTTGCATAAGTTAGAATGGAAGTTAATGGTGGTGTATGTGTTTGATTAAATGCATAACTCATGAAATAATTGCTGCATAATGTCATTTTCATTGAAGTGTGAGCTAGCTTGCTGTCATAAAGGTTCCTATCAGTAAAGGAAAAAAAATCCCTTGAGAACAAAATAAAACAGAAAGAAAAGGAAGAAGAAAAAGCCAATGTGGCAAGAAAAATAAAGAATAAAGGCTAGGCACCAATAGCTTGGACCCTAGGACACATGCCTGTGGTGTTCTTGTACTAGGATATGCTTGGATAAGTAAATTCTAAGGGGTATTTCAAAACCTAGCCACTTAGATCAACTGATTTGGGATGGCCAATTGAAAGTCCACAATAAAGAGCAACCTAGCTACAGAACATTTAGTTATCCAAAGAGGTGCTGGGCATCAATGATCCTAGGAGGAAATAGTGAGCCATGTGTCTGTGGTGAAGAGATGTTGAGTAAAAATAAAGCCAAAGGCTACTGCAACATTTGACACCAAGCCTTCAAAGAATAATAAGCTTGTTAAGCAAAATAAGAAAAGAAAAATTAGCAAGGGAGCAAGTAAAAAGTAAACCTTACAACAGCAAGCTTAGTAAGCCTTTGAGGAAAAGTGTATATTATGTAACAGCAACCAATAACTGAGTTATCCTTGTCTACATAAAAACTCCATGAATCAAGTTCTGCTATATGCCTAATAAGGATATGTATGCTTTTCTTTTTTCATTTCATTTCCTCTTAATTTTGATGCTTGCTTGGGGACAAGCAAGATTTAAGTTTGGTGTTGTGATGACAAGTCATCATATACCCATTTTTCAAGCTAATTTCACTTGTTTCACTAGTATTTATGCACTTTCTTGCATCCTAAGTAAGTAATTTAGAATGAAAATGTATGACTTCTTTAAATCAAACAACCACCATTAAATTGATGCTAAATCATGAAGTTTGAACTAAAATTAATTGATTTTTAATGAATTATAAACCTTATGAGTTTGGAGATACTTTGATTGGTTGCTTTGGTTTCTTGTAGGTGAAGAAAGGAAGAAAAGAAGAAAAACGTGGCTTAAGAAGTGTGGCCATGGAAGGAGAAGTGTGGTGCAACATAGAAGGAGGAAGCAAACACTGCTCTCCACAAGAGCACACTGCTCTCCAAGAGAGCAGCATAATAAACCAAGCCTCCAAAATATCACTGCCCTGCCCACAATAAGAGCGGAGCACAATTCTATGCCAAAGACCAAAGGAAGCAAAAATTCTGCCCTGCCCTCCTCAAGAGCAATATCGGGCTTCATCCAAGAAAAATTCAAAGGAAATTGCTCTCCTAGTGTTACCCATGGGTTTCGAACCCAAGAACAAGGAGGAAAGGAGTAGCGCTCAAGTACAAGGGAAAAAAGCAAAATTTGGCTTGTTTTCAATCTCTAAGAATCCAACACAAGACCTTGGGAAAGCAAGGAAGCGTTACTTTGGTGCCAAGAAAACCAAGGAAAAAGGGGGCAGCGTGTGCTTCCAACAGGTTTCGAACCTGGGACCTCACCTTTGGTTGCCTTGCTGCACTGCCCACAAGGAGAGCAGAGCAGCAATTCTTGGCACGGGCAGCGTTTCTTGGTGCACGGCCAGCGCACAAATTGGCACGGGCATGAGCACTTAGCGCACAACAAGCACGCACGGAAGGCAAGCATGCATGCACACTGCCCTGCTCTCCGCAAGGGCAGGGCAGCATCTTGAACGCCCATCACACGCAGCACGAGCACGCAATGAGGCCGCATGCACCATTTCCCTGCTCTGTTCTCCACAAGAGCAGAGCAGCCTCCTGGAAGCTAAATTCTTCATGGGCTAAAAATTGGATTAAAAATCCAAAATTTAATTCATTTCTTCACCAAATCAAAAGCCCATCTAAATTCCAAAATCCAAGAATAGAAAGTGTATAAATAGGAGGTAGTTTGATGTAATTAGGACTTTGACCTTTCTTTTGATTTTTGAATTCTTACATTTTGGAGACTTCATTGAGAGCTTTGAACTGAGATCTGAGAGAATTGGGAAGGAGAATTGATCTATCTTCTTCCTTGTTCTTGCTTGAGCATTTTTACTTTTCTTGTTTGAGTCTTGGGTGTGAAGAATTGAGGAATTTCTGTCTCAATCTCCATTTAAGATCTCTTGGATTTTTCCTACTTTATAATTGAGCTAAATTTCATTTCCTTACTGCTGCAATCTTTAATTTCTTGTTAATTGCTTTGTGAACTTGGATCGGGAAGGCAATTGAGGTCTAGACTTTGCTATCTAGTCTCTGGAGTCCTGAGATCCACTTTTCCTTTTGGTTCTTCTGATGAACCACTGCTGTAATTTGAATTTCCATTTGCTGTTTGAGATCTAGTCAATTTCAATTCATCTCTTGTTTAGTTAATTGTTGCAATTTAATTTCCCTTGCTTAAATCCTGAATTCCCAGTCCTCAAATCCCTTTTTCTATTCAAGCAATTTATATTTCTTGCACTTTAAGTTACTGCAATTTACATTTCTTGCATTTTAAGTTTCAGTCATTTAATTTCTTGTTCTTTAAGATTCAGCATCTTTACTTTCAGTTCTCTTTAATTTCTGCAATTTATCCCTCTCCCTTTACATTTTCTGCTATTTACTTACTGTTGGATACAAAATCACTCAACCAACACTTGATTCGCTTGACTAAATCAACCACTGAACTAAAATTGCTCAATTCTTCAATCCCTATGGGATCGACCTCACTCCCGTGAGTTTTATTACTTGATGCGACCCGGTACACTTGCCGGTGAGTTTTGTGTTGGATCGTTTTCCACACATCACATACCAAGTGTTTGTGAAAAAACTTGTATGGCATTGTGCATTCTTTAATATTCTATTCAACTACTCTAATGCCTGTTTTTCACAAAACCCTTATAATATTTTATTAATTCAATATAATTGTCAATACAAACATGATTGTTAATTTGTTACAAGTGATAATACATTTTTCTCAATTTATGCTTGATCTATGCTACTCATGCCTTTGCCGGCATGCCAATAAACATCTTGCATTTAATTGCCTTCATCTTTCTTGCTATATTTTCATTGATGTCCTAATTACATGAAGTCGCGACCATGTGTTATCGACATCCTTCTTTACCTTGGCAAGGTTATCACTTGTACTGTCCTCTTCCTTGCTCTAACCCTTGGACTTACATGTACCTTTCTTTTTCTCTTTAAGGATGGCCACCAAAAAGGGAAAAGAGAAAGCCAAGACCACACCACCAGCAAGAAGAGGAACAAAAAGAGCATTGGCGGAAGAATCACCCTCAGCATCAGTCAAGCCTTCAACAAAGCTGGTCAAGAGGATCATCAAGGTTGAGGAAACTGAGAAAGCCTTTCCAGCAAGGGACACTGCGCGGTTCACTAACCGCTACTGTGACCAGATGTTCCCCATTCTAGCTGCAAGGAACTACAACAATGAGCACCTTCTTATCCTCCCGACCAACGTTGTTGATTTGGTGGAGCCCCGCATTGACAGAAGACAATAGGGTTTCTTACGGAAACAACCATGATAGGTCAATCTCTCATGGGTAGTTGAATTCTATTCCAATTTTCACATGCCAACCCTACAGTCTGTCTATGTCTGTCAGAAGCAGGTCCCCATATCTGAGGGGGCCATTCAGTGAGCTCTAGATCTTTCCCCTGCTCCAGAAGGATTGGACTCATACCAGGAAGCCTCTGTCAAGCGCCAGACATACCAATTTGAGTGGGATGACGTCCTTAGAGTTATAGCACTACCTGGCAGCCACTGGATCTATGGATACCATCGATCCCGACCTAAGGGCATCTCGGCTTCAGCACTTACCTTAGAGGCTCGCGTGTGGGCACATATTATGTCCCACTACATCTTTCCAAGCACTCACGAGTCCTCCTTCACTGCAGACATGGCTATTCTCATCTGGTGTATCCTTACAAACCAGCCTCTCAACTTACCAAGACACATCCGGCAAGCCATGGGACACGTACAGATTGTGGGTAACCTTCCCTTTCCTGCCTTGGTTTCAGATTTAGTCTCGGCAGTCGGAGTCTCCTACAGAGCTGAAGACACCACGGCCATAATTCCACGGGATGATCAGTATGTACCCAGCGGAAAGTACATCAGACCCCTAGCAACCACTACCAGCCGGACTGAAGACCTGGCCAGAGACACCCCTTCTCCTTCCACATCACAAGCACCTTCAACAAATCGGCTGCTCTTTCAGATACTTCAGAGGTTGGACCAGCAAGACCGGCAGATGGAACGCTTAGAGCGCCATAACAAGCACCAATTCACATACCTCAAGCAGTTGATTGTTATCCAAGTATCACATGTATTTCTTCTTCTTGGATGATAGGTGGTGCACGAATCCCCATACTTCATACAGCTGTACCAGCAAGTGCACTGGTTCGTCCGAGTAATACCTGAGTGAGTCAGGGTCGAGCCCATGAGGATTGTGGTCTGAAGTAAGCTATGGTTATTTTGCAAATCTTAGTCAGGCGAATCAAGAAATTGTTAGTTTAAATACATATAAGGAAAAGTGTATAAAATAATTTGTAAATTTGAAGGGAATCAGTAATAGGAAGATGGTTAAAGATTGGAGTTGCTTTGCCTTTCTGAATTAACTCTGGTCTTACTGTCTCCTTCAATTGTGTATGATTTCTTCTATGGCAGGCTGTATGTGATCAACATTGTATGGCCATAGACATTAACCTCCTCTGCTTCAGATCAAGCGCCGTATGGCCGCGGTCATCCAATCTGAACAAGGGTGAAGCTCTAGCAGTTTATTCTCTTTGGTGATCCTACTCAAAACGCCACAGACAAGGTCAAATCTTCCAGATCAGAGAATGCTGCTCCTTTGGGTTCTAGGATTTACGACAGAGACCTTAATCTCCCCGTATATCGGCTGAACTGGTGTCTCGAGAAGTCCCCAACAAAGTAATGGATTAGCTGTCTGAGAGATGTACAATCAAGCTGTCGGTTCAATGCTTTCCAATCACGTTTTCACACGAACCCTAGAAGACACGGGTGGTTGTCAGGCACGCGGTCTTGGTATGATGAATGGAGATGTTTGTCACGGATCATCCTATTCACCATGTTGAAGAACGAATATACATCTTAAAATTAAATCAAACACAGATTGAAGAGAAACAGTAATACTTTTTTTATTTCATAGAATTCAACAGGGCTCCTCCCCTCAACCTATGAGGTTTAGAAACTCATACTGATAGAAAATACAATGATCAATGAAATATGGTGTGCGTCCCTTTCTATGGAGAATTGTAAAAGTTCTTTAAATACTAAACTATTAACCAGTGATTATAGAAGAAAGGGTAAAATAGTCTTTTAGTGCTAAAATCCACTTCTGGGGTCCACTTGGTGAGTGTTTGGGCTGAGCTTTGATGAGATCCATGTTCTGGGAGGCCTCTAGGGCATTGAACACTGGCTAGGGCTTCCTCTTTGGGCATTTGGATGCTGGTCTCTTCTCATTGGGCGCTGGACGCCTGAAAGGGGGCAGGAAGCTGGCATTGGACGCCAGTTTTTGGCCTTCTAATCAGCAGCATAGTATGGAGTATTATACATTTCTGAAAAGTTCTAGAAGTAAGCTTTCCATAGCCGCTGAGAATGCTCCATTTGAAATTTGGTAGCTCCAGAAAAGCTCTTCCAAGTTAAAGGATGTCAGATTTAGACAGCATCTGCAGTGCTTTTTCTATCTCTGAATCAGACTTTTGCTCCAGCTCCTCAATTTTAGCTAGAAAACACCTAAAATTACATAAAAGACACAAACTCAAAGTAGAATCCAAAATTGTGAATTTAACACTAAAACCTATGAAAACTTAATAAAAATTAAACAAAACATATTAAAAACTATATGAAAAAATGCCAAAAAGCAAATAAAATATCCGCTCATCACAACACCAAACCTAAACTGTTGCTTGTACCCAAGCAACTAAAAACACAGTTGGATAAAAAGAAGAGTAAGGTACAATAAATCTCAGTGTTTCTAATGAAGCTCAGTTTCAATTAGATGAGCGGGACTTAGTAGCTTTTTGCTTCTGAATAGTTTTGGCATCTCACTATCCATTGAAACTTAGAAATGTTGGTCTCTTTAGGAACTTAGAATCCATATGATATTATTGACTCTCCTATTTCAGTTCTTTTTTATTCTTGAACACAGCTTTTAGAGTCTTGGCCGTGACCCTAAGCATTTTATTTTCTAGCATTACCACCGGATACATAAATGCCACAGACACTTTAACTGGGTGAACCCTTTCGGATTGTGATTCAGTTTTGCTAGAATCCCCAGATAGAGGTGTCCAGAGTTCTTAAGAGCACTCTTTTTTCATTGGATCACGACTTTAACCGCTCAGTCTCAAGCTTTTCACTTGACAACTTGATGCCATAAGCACATGGTTAGGGACAGCTTGTTTGAGCCGCTTAGGCTAGGATTTTGTTTCTTTTTAGGTCCTCTTAACCACTCATGCTCAAAGCGTTGGATCCTTTTACCCCTGCCTTTTTGTTTAAAGGGTTACTAGCTTTTTCAATCTGCCTTCCTTTTACTGTATTTTTGGGCAGTAATGGATTTTTCTTCTTTTTTTTTTATTTTTTCGCATGCATATGTAAATTTTTTTTCTTTTGCAACATGCTTTTTCTTTTTGCTGCTTTTTCTTGCTTCAAGAATCAATTTTTAGATTTTTCAGATTACCAATAATATTTTTCCTTTTTCATTATTCTTTCAAGAGCCAACATTCTAAAATTCCATCTTCAAATATGCACTGTTTATTCATACTTTTAGAAAACAAAAGCAATGCCACCACATCAAGTTAATTGAACTATTCTTATTATAAACTTGAAATTCATATATCTCTCAATTCTTTTCAAATAAAATTTTCTTTTTTGCAAGGTGAGAGATATATGGAACATTTTACAACTTTAAGACATAAATTCAAATGATAATGCAACAAGAACAAGAGAACAGACAACACAACATGAAAAAAATAGAAAAATAACAAAAGGAGATAAAGAGAACGAATCCACCTTTAGTGGTGGCGGCTAGTGCTCCTCCTTGAGGATCAAATGTGTTGCTTGATCTCTCTAATGTCACTCCTTTGCCTTTGTTGTTCTTCCCTCAAAGCCCTTTGATCTTCTCTAATGGATCTTTGGTCTTCCTTTATTTCATTGAGGATGGTGGAATGCTCTTGATGCTCCACCCTTAATTGCTCCATATTAGTGCTTAGTTTGCCAAGAGAAGTGTGCCATTGATCCCAATAGCTTTGAGGAGGAAAATACATCCTTTGAGACATATCAGGGATCTCATGCTAAGGCAGTCGCACAGGCTCTTGTGCATGCTCTCTCATTTGCTCCATCCTTTTCTTAGTGATGGGCTTGTCCTCCCCAATAGAGATATCTCCTTCTGTGACAATTCTAGCTGAATGCATAGATGACAAATGAGGTGTGGGAATGCCATCCTTGCATTGGTGGAAGGCTTCTCAGCTATCTATCACAATTCTTGAGGAATCACCTCAAGTACTTCCACCTCACTTCCAATCATGATGCAATGAATCATGATAGCTCTGTCAACGATCACTTCTGACCGATTGCTAGTAGGGATGATAGAGCGTTGGATAAATTCCAACCATCCTTTAGCTTTGGGCTTGAGGTCAAGCCTTCTTAGTTGAATGGGCTTGCCTTAGGAATCCTTTTTCCATTGTGCTCCTTCCATACAGATGTCTGAGAGCACTTGAACCAGTCTCTTATCAAAGTTGACTTTTATAGTGTAAGGATGTGGGTCTCCTTGCATCAGAGGCAAGTTAAACGCCAACCTCAGACTTTCCGGGCTGAAATCTAAGATTCTCCCTCGGACCATGTTGCTCCAATTCTTTGGATTTGGGTTTCCACTAGTGTCGTAGTTTTTACTAACCCATGCATTAGCATAGAACTCTTGCACCATTAAAATCCCTACATCTTGAATGTGATTGGTTAGGACTTCCCAACCTTTTCTCCGGATCTCTATTCGGATTTCTGGATACTCATTCTTCTTAAGCCTAAAAGGGAGCTCAGGGATCACCTCCTTTTGTGCCACTACTTCATAGAAGTGGTCTTGGTGGGCTTTGGTGATGAATCTCTCCATCTCCCAAGATTTAGAGGTGGCGGCTACTGCCTTTCCTTTCCTCTTTCTAGAGGACTCTCTAACCTTGGGTGCCATGAATGGGAATGCAAAGTTAAAAAAGCTTGGCTTTTTCAACACCAAACTTAAAACTTTACTTCTCCTAGAGCAAAAATAAAGAAAAGAGAATAATGGAGTAGAAGAAGAAGAAAAGAGAAAAGATAGAAGGAGAGATAGGGGTATTTATAGAATGGGGGTAGGGTTGGGTTCGGCCATAGGTGGGGATATGGATAGGAAATTTGATTTTGAATTGGGTGGGGGTTGCGTAGAGTTATGATGATTTTAGGGAAATGATATGAATGTGATTAGGCTAGGGTTTATAGGGAAGAGTACATAGGGAAGTGTGAAAGTAAGCGGGGTAGGTGAAGATGCTGTGGGACCCGCTGGTCCTGAGAGGCTAGGAATTTAAGAATCCCTCCCCTCTGCACTAGCGTTTGAACGTCCAGGGTTTACTCCCTGGCTGGCATTCAACGCCAGCAATGCTGCCCATTTAGGGTGTTGAACGCCCAGGGTCTGCTCCCTGGTTGGCGTTCAACTTCAACAGCACTCCATCCATAGTATTCTATTTTCATTACTAAATTTTTCTATCTCTGTTATGACTGATGCACATGATCATTAACCTAAATAAACTTAAAGAAAAATAAAATGAAAGAAAATAGAAATAATTAATTAGGGTTGGGTTACCTCCCAACAAGTGCTTCTTTATCGTCACTAGCTTGACGGTTAGCTCTTTACGGAGGTGATTATGGGCTTAGATTTTTGCCTCTTATAGTGGACTTTCTTCCTTTCTTCTCATGAATGAGATCCACATGCTCTAGAGACAGGACACGACTCACTATATGTGGTATGACTGGTTTATTGGTGAAGACAATTCTCATGCTTGGTGAGAGGCCTTCAATTGGGGCTCTTTTGTCCCTCCAGCCTTTAGGGACTTTCTTCCTAGTACCTTTGTGCTTAGAGCTTGTTGATGGCTGCTCAACACCAAACTTAGAATTGATGTTTGGGGCTCAGTAAAGCTTTGCACAGAAAGAGATGGTTGGAACATTAAATGTTACCCCATTGTCTCTTTCTTATCAGAGGGAGAATTGGGATTGGACATATTGAACAAGATGTAGTCCTCTCCTAGTTGGAAAACCATTTCTCCCTTTGCCACATTTATCATGGCATTTGGAGTATCTAGGAAAGGTCTTCTGAGGATGATAGAGTCATCCTCATCCTCTCCTATGTACATGACAATGAAGTTTGTAGAGATGTAGTGGTTTTCAACCTTTACCAAGACATCCTCTACTAAGTCATATGGCTTCTTCATTGACTTGTATGCTATCTCTAGTGAGATATTTACAACTTGTACCTCAAAGATTCATAGCGTCTCAATTACAGAGAGTGGCGTGAGGTTTATACTTGATCCTAGGTCACACAGAGCCTTTTCAAAGGTCATGGTGCCTATGGTACAAGGAATCTGGAAGCTTCTGAGGTAGCTTCTGCTGAACCAAAGCATTGTGTTCTTTGGAAAGCAATGGAGGTTCTTCCTCCAAAGGCTTTGAACCATATAGCTTGGCATTCAACTTTATAAGAGCTCCTAGGTATCGGGCAACTTGCCCTTCTCTAGTGTTTTCATCTTGATGTGCCGCTATTTCGTGGTACATATTGTGCTTAATTTAGGTGGATTTTATCCACTTTTCCCACATTTATTCAATGAAATGGCATGATTTCATGATTGTCTCCTAATTTGTGATTAAGTGTAAAAACATGCTTTTTAGGCGCTTAATTGGTTGATTTTGATTCACCTTTGATTCCACTAGATGTCTTGATGTGTTTGTTAGTGATTTCAGGATGGAAAGGACTAGGAATGGATCAAAGGGATGAAGAGGAAAAGCATGCAAGTATAGAAATCATGGAAAATCAAGGATTTGGGATGAACTCATCGACACACACACAGAAAACGTGCACGCGTGGATGGAAGGTCACATGGCGACGCGTACATGTACATGATGCGTATGCGTCGGTGCTCGCACGTGACCCACTTAAAGTGAATCTGCTGGGGCAATTTCTGGGCTTCCCAAGCCCAAATTCATCTCACTTCTAATGCTATTAAGTACAAGGATTGAAGAGGAAGTTGCCAACTAGAGACACAAGTCATAATTAGAAATTAGTTACCAATTAGTTTAGTTTAGAGATAGTTTCTAGAGAGAGAAGCTATCTCTTCTATCTAGAATTAGAATTAGGATTAGGTTAATCTCTTCTCTAGATCTAGGTTTTAATTCTTCCTCTCATATACTTCTCCTTCTCAATTTCTAGTTTCTACATCTTGTTCTTTTATTCTTTTGTTGTAATTCCCTTATTTTGTATTCTTTGTTGTTGATACACTCTTGTTCCTTTTATTTTCTTTTAAATTGTGCCTTCTTTGATTGTTGTTGTTAAGTTCTCTTGCAATTAGTAGTTGTTAGATTTTTATCAATTTACTATGCTTTCCTTTTATGCCTTCCAAGTGTTTGACAGAATGCTTGAAAGGATGCTAGAGTAGAATTTTCTCCTATTGACTTAGGTTGAGTAATTGGTGACTCTTGAGTTATCTAATGCTTTTGTTGATTGATAATTAGAAGTTGCTAATTGAATTGCATGTCACTAAAGCTAATCTTTCCCTTTGGATTTGACTAGGACTTGTGAATCCAATTTGATTACTTTCACTTGACTTTCCTTCATAGTTAGAGGGTTAACTAAGTGGAGCAATGAACAATTGTCATCACAATTGATGATGATAATGAGGATAGGACTTCTAGTTCTCATACCTTGCCAAGAGTTTTTCTAAACATTAATTTAATTCTTGCCATTTACATTTCTTGTTTCTTATCTCAAAACCCCAAATTATACAACTCATAACCAATAACAAGAATACTATCCTGCAATTCCTTTGAGAGACGGCCCGAGGTTTAAATACTTCGGTTTATTTTTATAGAGGTTTGTTACTTGTGACAACCAAATTTTTGTATGAAAGGATTCTTTATTGCTTTAAAAGAAACTATACATGCAACAAGATTTCATTTGATGAAATTCTTTACCAACCAAAAATCCGATCATCAAAATGGCGCCGTTGACGGGGAATCACAATTGTGTGCCTTGTTGTTGGTTATTGTATATATGTGAATATTGTGAATATGTTTGCCTTTTGCTTGTTTGCTAGTTTTTGTTAGCCTTAGGACCTTGTTAGTTTTGTTTTTTATTTCACTATGAATTCTCACCCTTTTGGCTATGAGTTTGGTTCAAAGTGGGTTGTATAAAATATGAACCTCAATGACAACATGCATCAAGGATGGAATCATCAAAGATGGGAGGAGCCTCAAGGAATTGATCACTCCTATTGGCAACAACCTCCGGTTACTTATAGGCATAATTCTCATCCTAATGCATGTCAATTCAATGGCTATGGTAAATCCCTTTGTGACAATCAAAAACCACCACCATATGCCTATGAACCTCATCCTCAACATGATCCTCAACCATACTCACAAGCCCCTTTCTACCAACAACCTCCATATGACCCTTATCCATCATATAACCAACCACCTTAATACACATCATCTCTATACCCCTAACAAGAAGAACCACCTTCCTACTATGAACCCTTTCTCCAAAACAATGAACCCTCTTATCCACCCCAAGTCTCAATGGATGACTCTCTCACTCTATTCCTTCAAAGGCAAGAAGAGATGAAAAGGGAGATACTAGAATTTGTGGCTACCTTGACCAAGCTAGTGAACGTTTCAATCTCCCGATACTTATGCACTCAAAGCAATCCCATTGCCAATTGTGAAGGATCGAAAGAAGAGCAAAGCATGAAGGAGAGACTGGAAAATCCGGTGAAGAATGAGGAGTTAGATTTTGTATTGGAACAATTAGAGGAAGCCATGATTGTTGAAGAAGAGGAAGAAGTGGTTGAAGATTTAGGAGATGTGGAACCACCATGGGAATCTAAAGAATCTCTCTCTAAGAAGCTTGATATTGATGTTGAGGAGGGTTTACAACCTCCAAAGCATGTCATAGTTGGAGACTTTAAAGAGGTTAACCAAGAGAAAGACTCTATCATTGATGAATTCTTATCCAAAATGGAATCCTCTCCCATGGAATGTAAAGTTGAAGTTATTGAAGACAACTCTACACCGAGTAACATTGTTGACCTTGTTGAAGACTCTTCCAATGAATGTGAAGTTGATGTTGAAGTAGATTTCACACAACCTCTAAATTTTGACTTGATTGATAATGAAGATGAATTGGATGAAGTTGACAAGCAAGGAGAAATTAAAGAAAGTTGTCAAGAGGTGGAATAACTAAGGAAGAGCATAAGGGAGTAGATCTCACATTGTCTAAGTGTGAGGAAGTCCCCCTTCCTAAGTCACTATCCAACATATCATTCAAGTGGGTAAAATTCTTAACCCTAACTTCATTATTCCCCTTGAATATGGTTTGATTGAAACGGATGGGCAACTTAGAGCTCTTTGTGGAGTTAAGAGTAAGAGGGAATTGTGTAGTGGTTGGAAGTTTGATATTGCGCTCATTAAGGTTGAACGTTCAAGGCATAGGCATCACTGTTGGATGAATGCAAGTTTGTGTGGGTCTAGAAAGAGAATTTGGAGTTATAAGGAGAATTCTATGTGTCAACCACCCGGATGGATGAATCATGATGATCAACTAGAAGATGGGTGTGAAAACAAGATATAAGACCCCGAATCGCAACAAGAAGACCAAATTTGGGAGCTCATATCTTGAGTAGAACTTCACCCAGGCTTGGTGAAGACGGTTGGAAATTCTGACAACCGTTTGAGAAGCAAGCATCCTTGGAGATTCAAGGATGGGTACAAGCATAAGCCACCATGACAAAGAGCTTCCCAAATGTCCAGCTTAAGGACTTAAACTAAAAGTGCTAGGTGGGAGACACCTCACCATGGTAAACTCTTTCTATTTTCTTGTAGGTTTGATTAATAAGTGATTTGAATTGCCATTATAGGTAGCTTTTCTCTTCATAGAGTCTTGTTTTAATGCTTCGGTGGTTAGTTGCTTAAGGTGCAAGTTATATTTGTTTTGTGATTGAAAATTCTTTAAAACCCAAAAGGATTTTTGTTAATTTTGCATTTTTGTTAGTTTTGAGTTGTAGGGAATGCTAGGAGGATTTTGAATTGTTTTGGGTGCTTCTGAAAAAAAAGGGGAAAGGCACATAAGTGCGCGTGCTTGATGCGTACATGTCGATGCGCAAACATGCCTCCATATATTATACCTAAAAGTTGTGCCAATTTTGTGCCCATTTTGTGCTTTTGGCCCAATTCCAACCCACGCGTACGTGTCGATCTACAAACTCCTCATCTACGCGTAAGCGCCAATGACGCGTACGCGTCAATGCGACAACCAAAATGGCATACATTGCTCTCGAGAGTCATGCCAACTTCGTGCCAGAATTATGATTTTGGCACGATTCTCATTCCACGCGTACGCGTACATCATGCATACCCGTCGATGTGCACTCTCTCTATATACGCATACGCTTGCATAGCGCATCCACGTCGATTCTCTCTTCTGTCCACCCACGCGTACGTGTTAGTGACTCGTACGTGTGGATTCAAAAATCAATAACCCCAGGGACGCGAGAAGCCCTAGCATTCGTGTCCTTACCCCATCCCTCCGTCCAACATTCTATTTCCTTTTTTCTCCTTCCACCATTACCGCAGACCCAGACTCTGCAACCACCCATAACTCCGGCAACCTGAGTGGCGCCGCCGTCCCTTCTTTTTCCTTCCTCTTTTCTTTCTCTCTACCCGTCTCTTCCTTCTGCCTCCACCCAACAACCACCGCGGCCTCCATCGCCGTAGGCATACCCCTTTCAACCACCACCAAACCGTTCGTCCCATTTCTAGCATTCATTTTCACTCACCTTATCAAAATAGAAGACACACCGCTCTGACCATCATTTTGCTTCCCCCTGCTTAGTGCCGCCACGAGCTAGGCCGCCGCCACCATTCTTTGGCGGTACTGCACCCCAATCGCTTTCCTCTTTGTCTTCCATTTCCATTTCTGCCTCTCATTCTAGGTTCACTGCCTTTTCTTGTTTACTGCTTACTGTTCTGTTTTAATTTTCTCTTAGTTAATTTTACATGCTATTAGTTATTGATTAGGTTAGATAGAATTGCATGCAGTTAGGTAGCTAGGATGTAGTTAGAGGATTCTAGGCCTGATAACGGCTCCGTTCTTGATTATCCGACAAAGCTGAATGTAATTTGCTTTGCTCATTGGTATGATATTGTGCTCTGTGTATATCTTATCACTACTGTGCTGAATTTTGTTTCATGTGGATTGTTTCACTGCTACCCTGCTACTTTCAATTGTGTATTTTGCACTATTTTTGTTGATGTTTGCTATCCAGGAACGTCCATTTTACTGCCGGAATGCTGTCCAATTATTTTTTGAAAATTGCCATGTTCTTAAAGTACATCCATGTATTGATTTGGAACTTCTTTGAATTGAAATTCAAGTGACATACACCAAACTCAATACACAGGTTGATTGGTAGACATATCTGTGTTATGTTTATGTTCCCTTTTATGCGCTTTGCTGATTGATGGAGTTAAAGAGCTAATTGGAAAATTTCTGTGTCAATTGGAACTTGATTACCCGATCAATCTTTTTCAAGTGTAATTGTTGGTGCAATCTTGCCTATGTAACCAGTTTATCTTGTCTAATTGGCCTTGGGTTACATAAGCACATTTTCAATCTTTTTACACCAATTATTATGAATTTCATGACCATGAACATTGATGATGGTTTGTCCCCTCATTGTATGCTTTTATGCAATCCATATTTCATCATCAATGACTTGCATCCTCATGAATATGAGCATGCTTGTTCTTTATACACTTTTTGAGCTTGTTGTGGTTAAGTCCCGTAATTGTCATGCCATTGATTTCTAACTTAGTTTCCTAACCTTTCACTTTGTTGACTCTCTAATTCCTTTTTTTTAGTTTCACATTAACTCCTCTATATTCTTTGAGGCATGATGATCATTGTGGCTTAACAAACAAGCATTCTACCATTATTGCATGATTTCTTAGAGTGTATTTTGGTTTGATTTCTGTATTCTGTTTGATTGCATTCCAAGATTTCACCCTTTTGACTCACTTCATGAATATGTCAATCCTCTTGTTACCTATTTTCTGTATGTGCTTAATTCCTTGCTTTACATTCGTCTACTTGGCTTAATTGTTTATATCCTGTCATATATATTTTTCAAGATGTCTGATAGAGGGAAAGCAAAGGTTACCTCTAGAAGAAGGAAGAAATCTCAATCTTCTGCTGCTTCTCCCTTCACCGATTATGCCAAGAACCCTATTTCAGAGAAGGAAAAAATAGATCAGCAATTGCCTCCTACCGATGCAGACAAGTTTCCTAACCTGTAATGTGAGCTCTGCTTCCTGACCATTCGACAGAAAAATCTCAACATAGGGAAGAAGCTGTCCAGTCCCACCGATCTGAGGCAATCTATTGATAACTGTATTGAGGGGATGGGCCTAGCTTTTGTAGATAGGGAGCTGGGTAGGGTGAACACGTCATGGGTCTGGGAGTTTTATTGTAATTTCTTTAGACCAACCCTTGAATCTGTTTACCTGAGAGGATGACAACTTTTGATGAAGAAGGTTGACATTGAGCAGGCACTCCCTTGTCGGCCCAAAGTTAGTGAGAAAGATGCGTATCAGCTGGCTGAGGAGGATATCCATTGCCTAACATATGACTATGATGCCTTGAGGAGTATTGTTGCCACCCGGACGCCCCTTGGAAGATGGATGCTGATAATAAAAAACCCAAGGGGCTGCTATTTGCCCATCTGACAAGGGAGGCTAGGACATGGCAGCAGATCCTTGCCTACTATGTCATGTCAACCACGAATTTTACTGAGATTCTGGTGGACATGCTCGTCCTGATTGGATGTATTCTAGAGGGGAATGAGGTGTACTTTCCCCGACTGATCAGGAGATTCATGTAGCGAGCACATGTCCGAGGCACACTCCCATTCCCTACTTTGGTCACTGAGATAGCTCGGCGAGCCGGTGTCCCATGGAACGTGGATGATGAGTCACTACCCCCAGTCCACGGAAAGGATAGCCTTATTCTGCGGGGGACTTGGGTGATTGAGAAGCCACCAGCCCGACGTCGATCTAGAGCTAGAGCTTCAGCAGCAGCAACACCTGGCCCTTCATCGTCTTCAGCTGCAGTAGGATCGTCCACAGTACCAGCAGCACCTATTGCACACCCACCACCACCAGCACCCAAGCCGACATATCTACTGGTACAATGTCTTTTTAGATTGATAGAGCATAGTGAGTGCCGCATCATGCGACGCGTTGATCGAGTGGATCAGATTTTAGTAGCACTGGGCGCCGAGATGCCCCTTGATTCCGACCCTTTTTCTACAGAGGAGGAGGAGCATGAGGAGGAGCAGGCTCAGCAGCCAGAGGCACCCCTACAGACCCAGGCTACACCAGAGGTGCAGCAGACCTCCGTGGAGCCACAGCCTCAGCCCTAGCCAGATGCGACCGTTGACCCTTACCTCGAGTCTGAGCCATAGCATCGAGGACATTGCTTCATTCTAAGTGTGGGGAGGTCACCGTCGTCACCGTCGGCGGAATTGCTATTTTGGGTGATAAGTTTGGACATCTATCTCTTATTTTGTTTTACTTCTAGTATTTTGCACTTTGCTTTATTTTGCACTATTGGATTATTGTATATATTAGTATTTTGGATACTTTTATTGTGGTTTGTTGCATTTTGCACCTTGGTTAGTATACATTTCATATTTTTAGTTGGATTTGCATTTGTAATTAATAGTATATATATGTGTAGTTGTTTTAGTTTAGTGGTTGTGATTTGAAAATTATGGATTATTGGAGCTTGGTTTACCCTTTTAACGTAAGAAATTTGGTTTTATTGGAAGAGGGGATAAACTAAGGATTTTAAAAAAAAATTACTCAATCACAACATTGGAATTAGGAAGCACATATAATAAGTTTAGTCAAACAATGAAATTTTTCAAGGAATTTATCTATAGGGCACCACCCTAATTGATTGAAAAAAATTTTTTGGAACTTGCTTGAATTATATATCTTGTGGATTATGTTTTGAGCTAAGAACACAAGCTTGTTAGTTTTGAGTCTAATGGTGTGGTTACATCTTATAACCACTTTATTTCCTTCTTGTGTGCATTATTCTCTTTCTACGATTGTGATCCTTGATTTGTTTGAATCTTTATGTCCATTATTCCTTGTATACATGCATATATATGATTGAGGCCATCGTTTCATGTAGCTCACTTCCCCAAATAGCATACCTTTCATCAACCCTTGTTAGCCAATTTTGAGCCTACGATTAACCCACTTGTTCATAATTTTAGCAAATTACAAGCCTAAAAGCGAAAAAAAAAATAAATGTCCTCTATTTGGATCTTTGATTAGCTTAGGCTAGTGAGAGTGTGTATCATTCAGGTGTGGGGAAACATGGGGCATTGGTTGGGAAAAGGTGTGTGTTGTATTTTTGTTGAAAATATTGAGAACTGGGTACATACTCATGTGTTAATTAAATGTAAAACCATATGCATTGATGCTTTTGTGTTTATTGCAAAAAGAAAAAAATGAAAAAAATTATGAAAAAGAAAAGAAAAATAGAAAAAGAAGAAAAAGAAAAAGTAATAAAAGGGGACAAAATGCCCCAAAGAGAAGTTAAAAAAATCAATGCTTATGTGTTGTGAAGTGAAATGAAAATGCATGAGTATGTGAAAAGGTGAAGAATGGGTAGTTAGGTTAGCTTTAAATTGTATAGGTTGTCATAGGTTAGGTGGGAAGTTTAAGTTGATCAAAGATTCAAATCTCAAGCTCACTTGACCATATGCATCCTTACCTTGACCCTAGCCCCATTACAACCCAAGAAAAGACCTCATGATATTTGTATGCATGCATTGAATAATTGTTTATTGTTAGATTAAAACAAATCTTAGAAAGCATGATTAGGGGGGAATTGAGTGATCAACCCTATATTTGTATGCATACACATCTGATGATGGTTTCATGCTCAATTACGTGTTTTCACATAGAATTAACACTTTTCTTGCAAGTTTGTAAAATCTTTAATAGCTCAATTCGATTGTGGTTTGGCTTGGTTGATTAATACCCTTAGCCCTTAGGCTTATATTGGTCTTCTTGGGAATGGATTTATTTTGACTAAGTACTTGCATCCATTTAGGAACTTACATTTAGATAGTTCTATTTAAATAGATTGCATATAGTCTATTAGCTTTGAATAAATGATAGTACCCTTTGCCTCTTTCTTAGTTAAGCATGAGGACATGCTTGGTTTAAGTGTGGGGAGATTTGATGTCCCGCTATTTCATAGTACATATTGTGCTTAATTTAGGTAGATTTTACCCACTTTTCCCACATTTATTCAATGAAATGGCATGATTTCATGATTGTCTCCTAATTTGTGCTTAAGTGTAAAAACATGCTTTTTAGGCCCTTAATTGGTTGATTTTGATTAACCTTTGATTCCACTAGATGCCTTGATGTGTTTGTTAGTGATTTCAGGATGGAAAGGGCTAGGAATGGCTCAAAAGGATGAAGAGGAAAAGCATACAAGTAGAGAAATCATGGAAAATCAAAGATTTGGGTTGAACTCATCAACGCACACGCGTAGAAGACACGCACACGTGGATGGAAGGTCGCATGGCGACGCGTGGATAGCAATTTGCCAAGAGACGCGTATGCGTGACCCATCCGCATGCATCGGTGCTCGCACGTGACCCACTTAAAGTGAATCCGCTGGGGGCGATTTCTGGGCTTCCTAGGCCCAAATCCAACTCACTTCTGATGCTATTAAGTCCAAGGATTGAAGAGGAAGTTACCAACTAGTGACACAAGTCATAATTAGAAATTAGTTGCTAATTAGTTTAGTTTAGAGATAGTTTCTAGAGAGAGAAGCTCTCTCTTCTCTCTAGAAATAGAATTAGGATTAGGTTAATCTCTTCCCTATATCTAGGTTTTAATTCTTCATCTCATTTACTTCTCCTTCTCAATTTTTAGTTTCTACATCTTGTTCTTTTATCCTTTTGTTGTAATTCCCTTATTTTGTATTCTTTATTGTTGATACACTCTTGTTCCTTTTATTTTCTTTTAATGCAATTTGAGGTAATTCATGTTAATTGTGCCTTCTTTGATTGCTGTTGTTAAATTCTCTTGCAATTAGTAGTTGTTAGATTTTATTCTTGTTATCAATTTACTATGATTTCCTTTTATGCCTTCCTAGTGTTTGACAGAATTCTTGAAAGGATGCTAGAGTAGAATTTTCTCCTCTTGGCTTAGGTTGAGTAATTGGTAACTCTTGAGTTATCTAATGCTTTTGTTGATTGATAATTAGAAGTTGCTAATTGAATTTCATGTCACTAAAGCTAGTCTTTCCCTTTGGATTTGACTAGGACTTGTGATCCAATTTGATTACTTTCACTTGACTTTCCTTCATAGTTAGAGGATTAACTAAGTGGAGCAATGAACAATTGTCATCACAATTGATGATGATAATAAGGATAGGACTTCTATTTCTCATACCTTGCCAAGAGCTTTTCTAGACATTAATTTAATTCTTGCCATTTACATTTCTTGTTTCTTATTTCAAAACCCCAAATTATACAACTCATAACCAATAACAAGAACATACCCTGCAATTCCTTTGAGAGACGACCCAAGGTTTGAATACTTCGATTTATTTTTATAGGTGTTTGTTACTTGTGACAACCAATTTTTGTATGAAAGGATTCTTTGTTGGTTTAGAAACTATACTTGCAACGAGATTTCATTTGATGAAATTCTTTAACAACCAAAAATTCGATCATCACATCTTCATTAGAGGATGAGAAATCATCAAAACTCATGCATTGCAGAAATGCATACAAAGGAACCTCTATGGTCTCTATATGAGCTTTGGCTTCCTTTAGTTCTTGGATAGGGATTTCTTAAGTGGGTATTGAGCACTCAGAGGGTGTGTATTTACTGGCGTTTAACGCCAGCTCTGATAGCTCGTTGGGCATTGAACACCCATACTGTACACCCTAATTCCAGTTCCCTTGCCTTTGTAGGTGTTGAATACCCAGCAGGGATATCTTGGCTGGCGTTCAACGCCAGCTTCCCTGTCTGGTTTGGCGTTGAATGTCCAGTGAGGGGTTCCTCACTAGCGTTCAGCGCCAGAGTTCCTACTTGTTTGGGCATTGAACGCCCAGCTAGTGCTGCCTGGCTGGCATTCAACGCTAGCTCTACTGCCAGGATGGGTGTTGAATACTCAGTGAGGGCCTCCTCACTGGCTTTCAGGGCTAAGCTCTTAGCCATTTTGGGTGTTGAATTCCCAGTGAGATCTTCCTCACTAGCGTTCAATGCCTTCCCACTTTCTTCAGGTTTGGCCTATACCTCTATGGTGATGGCCTTGTACTCTTCTCTTGGTTTTACTTTAGTGTTACTAGGAAGAGTGTCAGGAGGAGTCTCAGGGATCTTCTTGCACAGTTGACCAATTTGAATCTCCAAATTTCTAATGGAGGATCTTGTTTCAGTCATGAAACTATAAGTGGGCTTAGATAGGCTAGAAACCAGAGTGACTAAGTCAGAAAGGCTCTACTTAGAGATTTCCATATGTTCCTAAGAAGATGGGAATGGTGGTCTGTTGTTGAACATATTCTGGTTCCTTCCACCCTGATTGTTATTGAAGGCTTGTTCGGGCTTTTGTTGATCCTTATATGAGAGGTTAGGATGATTCCTCTATGAAGGATTATAGGTGTTTCCATATTGTTCTCCTATGTAATTCACCTCCTCCATGGTGGGTTGATCAGTATTATAAGCTTTTACTTCAGAAGAGGCTTCCTGAGTACTGCCAGCTATAGTTTGCACTTAAGTCAAATGCTAAGAGATCATATTGACATGTTGGGTCAAGATCTTATTCTAGTGGACATTGTTGTTTTTCCAACCCCTAGGCATCTTCCTTTTGAGGCCTTCCTCCTTGGTGGATGGTGTACATCCAACACCAAACTTACGTTTGGTCTTATGATGGATTGAGTTTTTTTAAATCAAGGGGAAGGCTTGAATGCTGAATCCTTTATGCAAGTGCCTCCCTTGAGAGCCTTCTTTTCAGAATTACTGCCTTTTTGACAAGCCACGTAGGGGGTTTTCTTCTCCAATACCTCTACAAAAGAGATATTGAGTTGCAGCTTCTTGGGGGCTGCTAAGAGATGACTCAGTTGCTCACCTTCAAGCTCTCTCTGCATGCCAATGAGAAGTGGCTCTTGAGGCTCTTTCACCTCTGCAAGGGCGAGCACTGTGGTAACCATAAATTCCTCTTGCACACCTAGAGAAGAATCAACTTGAGAAGCCTTCCCTTCTGTAGGGGCATGCTCAATGGCATTCTCAGGATCCTTCTGGCATTCCAGAGAAGAACTTTTATCCTGACTGGGATCTGAACATCTGTTGCTAACTTAGCCAATCTCTGCAAGGGAGAGATCTGGTTCAGGAATTTGTTAACAACCTTATCCCAGGTGTTCACACCTCCTTTGGGTGCAATATACCACTAATCTTTTACTCGATCTCTCAGAGTAAAAGGGAATAGTTTTAGCTTGTGGAATTCAGGGTCCACTCCATTGGTTTCTGTAATGTCATAGAACTATAGGAAGTCAGAGATAAATTTACTAGGGTCTTCTTGTGGGTGTCTGTGAAATTGGAACTTCTACAACACTAGGGCAATCAGTTGTAGGTTGATCTCAAAGTTGTTAACCTCAATGGAAGGTATAGAGATACTTCTGCCATATAAGTCAGAGGAGTAGTCACCAAGAACCTTTCTTGTATTGCCTCTCCTTCATGTTTGGCCATGTCTTCAGCTTCTTCTTCAAAATTTTCTAAAAGGTTTTTTCTGGAGTGTTGTGCTATAAGAAGCTCCCCCTTAAAGTTCTCTCAGGTTCAGGATCAAGATTAAAGAAAGACTCTTTATTCCTGTTCCTGAACATAAACAAGAAAAGAAGAAACAAGAGAGAAAAAAAAGAATGGGAGCTCTATGTTCAAGAACAGAAGACTCCCTATGAGATGTGAAGAAAGAAGAGGAAGATAGAAAAGTGAAGATGGAAGAAGAGAGAGGGGAAGAGTTCGAATAAATAGAAGTAAATAAGAGAGAAATTAGAGATAGAAGAGCTAAATAAGAATTAAAATATTTTTGTTTTTATTTTATTTAATTATTAAATTCGAAAATTAAGGTTAATAAATTTAAAAAGATTTAAAATTGAAATGATAGATTTTTGAAAATAGAAGAGAGAGAGAGAGGAAGAAGAGAATTTTCGAAAATAAGAGAGAGAGGAATTAGATAGGAAGTTTTGAAAAAGAAGAAAGAGAAGATAAGTAATTAATTAAGAAAGATTTGAAAATAAGATAAGATAGAAGGTTAGAAAAGATTTAAATTTAAAAATTTGAAATTAGAAAAGATAAGATAAGAAACTAAAAAGATTTGAAGAAGATTTGATTTTAAAAATTGAAATTAGAAAAGATAAGATAAGAGTTTGAAACAATTTGAGAAAGATTTGAAAAAGATAAGATTTGAAATTTGATTTTTGAAAAAGACTTGATTTTAAAGTTTGAATTTTGAAATAAGATAGGATAAGATAAAAATTTAAAACTAAATTCCGAATTTTTAATTGTCTTTTTCGAAAATTAATTAAGATAAAGATAGAAAAGATATTTTTTATTTTTGAATTTAATGAGGAAATAGAAAAACAACAAAAAGACACCAATCTTAAATTTTTTAGATCTAATGGGACCTAGTGTGCGAAAATTAGAATGAAAAACACAAAGGGACACTAAACTTAAAAATTTTAAGATTAAAACAAAAAGAAAAGCAAAAACACTTTGAAGATCAAGAAGAACACCAAGAACAAAACTCAAAGAATTTAAATAACAGAAGAACATGCAAAAGACACCAAACTTAAAATTTTTGAAAACCAAACACAAAATTTTTGAAAATTTTAAAGAAAAACACAAGAAGACATCAAGCCTTAAAAATTGACACAAGATTTAAACAAAGAAACTATTTTTGAAAATTTTTTGAAAGAAAGACTCAAAGAAATCGAAAAATTACCAAGAACAAGAACAAAAGACTCAAACCAAAAATGAAGATTAAACAAAGAAAAGAAAATTATTTTGAAAAAGATTTTAAAATATAATTTTTTTTCGAAAATAGAGAAGAAGAAAATAAAAATAAAAGACTCAAATAAAATTAAAAACAATACCTGATTTAGGGAACAAGATAATCCGTTAGTTGTCCAAACTCGAAAAATCCTGGCAACGGTGCCAAAAACTTGGTGTACAAATCCCCTCACTTTGTACAGCTGTACCAGCAAGTGCACTGGGTCGTCCAAGTAATACCTGAGCGAGTCAGGGTCGATTCCACGAGGATTGTGGTTTGAAGCAAGCTTTGATTATCTTGTAGGTCTTAGTCAGGCGAATCAAGAAGTTGTTGGTTAGAATTCATATGAGGAATAGTGTATAAAATACTTTGTAAATTTGAAGGGAATCAGTAATAGGAAGGTGGTTAAGGATTGGAGTTGCTTTCCTTTCTGAATTAACTCTGGTCTTATTGTCTCCTTCAATTGTGTATGATTTCTTCTATGGCAGGTTGTATGTGATCAGCGCCGTATGGCCATGGTCATTAATCTCCTCTACTTTAGACCAGGTGTCGTATGGCCGCAGTCATCCAATCTGTACGAGGGTGAAGCTCTAGCAGTTCATTCTTTTTGGTGATCCTACGCAAAACACCACAGACAAGCTCAAATCTTCTGGATCAGAGAATGCAGCTTGGTGCACGAAATTGTTATCACCAGGCATGGCTCCAAAAACTTGGTGCACAATACCATGATTCACACGTCTCTTCATAACTTTGCATAGTTGACCAGTAAGTGCATTGGGTCGTCCAAGTAATACCTTACGTGAGTAAGGGTCGATCCCACGGAGATTGTCGGCTTGAAGCAAGCTATGGTCATCTTGTAAATCTCAGTCAGGCAGATTCAAATGGTTATGGAGTTTTAATAATTAAAAGATAGATAAAGTTAAAATAAAGATAGAGATACTTATGTAGTTCATTGGTGGAAATTTCAAATAAGCGTATGGAGATACTTTGTTTCTCCTGAATCTCTGCTTTCCTACTGCCTTCATTTAATCATTCATACTTCTTTCCATGGCAAGCTATATGTTGGGGGATCACCGTTGTCAATGGCTACCTCCCGTCTTCTCAGTGAAAATGGTCCTCTACGGTTTCTGTACGACTAATCAACTGTTGGATTTCTCGTCTCGGATGAAAAATACCAGGCACAGCTACCGCATGGCTAATCAGCTGTTGGTCCTCACTTGTGTTGGAATAGGATCCAGTGATCCTTTTGCGTCTCTCACTATGCTCAACAGTCACGAGTTTGAAGCTCGTCACAGTCATCCCTTCCCAGATCCTACTCGGAATACCACAGACAAGGTTTAGACTTTCTGGATCTCAGGAATGCTGCCAATTAATTCTAGCCTATACCACGAAGATTCTAATCTCGGATTCAGATGCTCTATTGTCAGGAGAGACGATGTGAATCGTTGAACAGAGATCCAAGAGATATGCATTCAAGCTTGTTTTCATGTAGAACGGAAGTGTTTGTCAGGCACGCGTTCATAAGTGAGATTGGTGATAAGTGTCACTTGATAATCACATTCATCATGTTCTTGTGTCCGAATGAATAGGAATAAGCTTGAATTGAATAGAAGAACAATAGTACTTTGCATTAATACTCGAGGAACAGCAGAGCTCCACACCTTAATTTCTGAGGTGTAGAAACTCCACCGTTGGAAATACATAAGTGATAATGGTGTTCATTGGTTTTGGCCCCAGAGAGGGAACCATAATGACCAAGACCTAGGTCTAAGGACTAAACATCCAAAGATGTTCCAAAAAAGATCTGAATACAATAGTAAAAAGTGCTTTTATACTACACTAGTAGCTAAGGTTTACATAGATAAGTAAATGATGCAGAAATCCACTTTCGGGCCCACTCGGTGTGTGCTTGGGCTGAAAATTGAAGCTTTAATGTGTAGAGACTTTTCATGGAGTTAAACATCAGCTTTTATGCCAGTTTGGGCGTTTAACTCCAGCTTTTATCCCATTTCTGGCGTTTAACGCCAGAATAGGGCAGGAAGTTGGCGTTTGAACACCAGTTTGCGTCATCAAAACTCGGGAAAAGTATGGAATATTATATGTTGCTGGAAAGCCCAAGATGTCTATTTTCCAACGCAATTAAAAGCGAGCCAATTTGGCTTCTGTAGCTCCAGAAAATCTATTTCGAGTGCGGGGAGGTCAGAATCCAACAGCATCTGCAGTCCTTTTTCAGCCTCTATATCAGATTTTTGCTCAGGTTCCTCAATTTCAGCCAGAAAATATCTGAAATCACAGAAAAACACACAAACTCATAGTAAAGTCCAGAAATGTGAATTTTGCTTAAAAACTAATAAAAATATACTAAAAAGTAGCTAGATCTTACTAAAAACTACCTAAAAACAATGCGAAAAAGCGTATAAATTATCCGCTCATCACAACACCAAACTTAAATTGTTGCTTGTCCCCAAGCAACTGAAAATCAAATAGGATAAAAAGAAGAGAACATACAATGAATCTCACAATATCAATGAAACTTAGTCCCAATTAGATGAGCAGGACCAGTAGCTTTTTGCTTCTGAATAGTTTTGGCATCTCACTCTATCCTTTGAAATCCAGAATGATTGGCATCTATAGGAACTCAGAATTTTAGATAGTGTTATTGATTCTCCTAGTTCAGTACGTTGATTCTTGAACACAGCTACTTTATGAGTCTTGGCCGTGACCCTAAGCACTTTGTTTTCTAGTATTAACACTGGATACATAAATTCTATAGACACATAACTGGGTGAATATTTTCAGATTATGACTCAGCTTTGCTAAAGTCCCCAGTTAGAGGTGTCCAGAGTTCTTAAGCACACTCTTTTGCTTTGGATCACGACTTTAACCACTCAGTCTCAAGTTCTTCACTTGGACCTACATGCCACAAGCATATGGTTAGGGACAGCTTGGTTTAGCCGCTTAGGCCAGGATTTTATTCCTTTGGACCCTCCTATCCATTAACGCTCAAAGCCTTGGATCCTCTTTACCCTTGGCTTTTAGTTTAAAGGGCTTTTGTATTTTTCTGCTTGCTTTTTCTTTTTTTCTTTCTTTTTCTTTTTCGCCATTTTTTTTCGCAAGCTTTCTTATTCACTACTTTTTCTTGCTTCAAGAATCAATTTTATGATTTTTCAGATTATCAACAACATTTCTCTTTGTTCATCATTCTTTCAAGAGCCAACAATTTTAACATTCATAAACTTTACTATAAAAAATATGCACTGTTCAAGCATTCATTCAAAAACAAAAAGTATTGCCACCACATCAAAATAATTAAACTAATTTCAAGATAAAATTTGAAATTCATGTACTTCTTGTTCTTTTGTAATTAGGCACATTTTTCATTTAAGAGAGGTGAAGGATTCATGGAATTATTCATAGCTTTAAGACATAGACACTAGACACTAATGATCATGTAGTGAAGACACAAACATAGATAAAACATAAAGCATAAAAGTTGAAAAACAGAAAAATAAGAACAAAGAAATTAAAGAACGGGTCCACCTTAGTGATGGCGGCTAGTTCTTCCTCTTGAAGATCCTATGGAGTGCTTGAGCTCCTCAATGTCTCTTCCTTGCCTTTGTTGCTCCTCCCTCATAGCTCTTTGATCTTCTCTAATCTCATGGAGAATGATGGAGTGCTCTTGGTGCTCCATCCTTAGTTGCTCCATATTATAACTCAAATCTCCCAAAGAGGTGTTGATTTGCTCCCAATAGTTGTGTGGAGGAAAATACATCCCCTGAGGCATCTCAGGGGTTTTTTGATGAGGGACTTCCTCATGCTCTTGTTGAGGTCCATAAGTGTGCTCTCTTATTTGCTCCATCCTCTTTTTAGTGATGGGCTTCTATGGACCTTTGAGATGAATCTCTCTATCTCCCATGACTCAGTGGTGGAAGCTTTTGCCTTTCCTTTCCTCTTTCTAGAGGTTTCTCCGGCCTTAGGTGCCATAAATGGTTATGGAAAAATAAAAAGCAATGCTTTTACCACACCAAACGTAAAAGGTTTGCTCGTCCTCGAGCAAAAGAAGAAAAAAAGAAGGGGAAGAAGAAGAAAATGGAAGATATGGAGGGAGTGAATTCGGCCAAGGGGGTATAAGGTGTTTGTGATGTGTGAAATTAAAGGAGGGAAGAGGGGTTTATATAGGAGTGGGGGGAATGGTAGGTTCGTGTATTTGGGGTTGGGTTTGGGAGGGAAAATATTTTGAATGTAGAGGTAGGTGGGGTTTTTGGGGAAGAGATATGGATTTGATTGGTGAGGGTATTTGGGGTAGAGAAATGGAGGTGATTGGTGAAGGGTATTTGGGGAAGAGTGTCATGAAAAGGTGTGAGGGAGAGAGAGAATGAGTTGAGGTTAGTGGGGATCCTGTGGGATCCACAGATCCTGAGGGGTCAAGGACTTCTCATCCCTGCTCCATTTAGGCGTGCAAGACGCCCCCTTAGAATGCAATTCTGGCATTAAACTTCAGGTTGCTGCCTGTTTCTGGCGTTTAACGCCAGCTTTTCTTCCCTTTCTGGCGTTTAACGCCAGTCCTTCTTCCTGTTCTGGCGTTTAATGCCAGCTTGTTGCCATGTTCTGGTGTTAAACGCCAATCTGGTGCCCATTTCTGGCGTTAAATGCCCAGAATGATGCCAGACTGGGCGTTTAACGCCCATTCTGCTACTCTTACTGGCGTTTAAACGCCAGTAAGCTCATTCTCCAAGGTGTGCTATTTTTAATGTTGTTTATTGATTTTGCTTTAATTGTTGCAGTTGTTTTTGTGACTTCACATGATCATTAACCTAAAGAAAATAGAAAATAACATAGATAAATAAAATTGGGTGCCTCCCAATAAGCGCTTCTTTAATGTCAATAGCTTGACATGAGAGCTTCACAGAGATTCAGAGCATAGTTGGGGCCTCCCAACACCAAACTTAGAGTTTGGTTGTGGCCTCCCAACACCAAACTTAGAGTTTGAAATGTGGGGGCTTTATTTGACTTTGTATTGGGAGGAGCTTTTCATGCTTATTCTCCATGTGTACAGAAGGAGAACCTTGAGTCTTGAATACAAGGTAGTCCTCATTTAATTGAAGGACCAACTCTCCTCTGTCAACATTAATCACAACTTTTGTTGTGGCTAGGAAAGGCCTGCTGATGAGCGGATAATTTGTACGCTTTTTGGCATTGTTTTTAGTATGTTTTTAGTATGATCTAGTTGGTTTTTAGTATATTTTTATTAGTTTTTAGTTAAAATTAACTTTTCTGGACTTTACTATGAGTTTGTGTGTTTTTCTGTGATTTCAGGTATTTTCTGGCTGAAATTGAGGGACTTGAGCAAAAATCTGATTCGGAGACTAAAAAGGACTGCAGATGCTGTTGGATTCTAACCTCCCTGCACTCGAATTAGATTTTCTGGAGCTACAGAATCCCAATTGGTACGCTCTCAACGGCGTTGAAAATTAGACATCCTGGGCTTTCCAGCAATATATGATAGTCTATACTTTGCCCAAAATTTGATGGCCCAAACCGGCGTTCCAAATCAGCTCAAAACTGCCCGGCGTTAAACGCCGGAACTGGCACAAGAATGGGAGTTAAACGCCCAAACTGGCACAAAAGCTGACGTTTAACTCCAAGAAGAGTCTCTACACGAAAGTGCTTCAATGCTCAGCCCAAGCACACACCAAGTGGGCCCGGAAGTGAATTTTTATGTCATTTACTCATCTCTGTACACCCTAGGCTACTAGTTCTCTATATATAGGACCTTTTACTATTGTATTTTCATCTTGGTTCTTCTGGTTCCCTCTCTGGGGCCGAAGCCAATGATCACACTATCACTTATGTATTCTCAACGGTGGAGTTTCTACACACCATAGATTAAGGTGTGGAGCTCTGCTGTACCTCGAGTATTAATGCAATTACTATTGTTCTTCTATTCAATTCCGCTTGTTCTTGTTCTAAGATATCACTTGTTCTTCAACTTGATGAATGTGATGATCCGTGACAATCATCATCATTCTCACCTATGAACGTGTGCCTGACAACCACCTCCGTTCTACCTTAGATTGGGTGGATGTCTCTTGGATTCTTTAACCGGAATCTTCGTGGTATAAGCTAGAATTGATGGCGGCATTCAAGAGAATCTGGAAGGTCTAAGCTTTGTCTGTGGTATTCTGAGTAGGATTCAATGATTGAATGACTGTGACGAGCTTCAAACTCCTGAGGGCTGGGCGTTAGTGACAGACGCAAAAGAATCACTGGATTCTATTCCAACCTGATTGAGAACCGACAGATGGATAGTCGTGCCGTGACAGGGTGCGTTGAACATTTCCACTGAGAGGATGGGAGGTAGCCACTGACAACGGTGAAACCCTTGCATACAGCTTGCCATGGAAAGGAGTAAGAAGGATTGGAGGAAGACAGTAGGAAAGCAGAGAGACGGAAGGGACCAAGCATCTTCATACGCTTATCTGAAATTCCCACCAATGAATTACATAAGTATCTCTATCTTTATCTTTATGTTTTATTCATCATCCATAACCATTTGAGTTTGCCTGACTAAGATTTACAAGGTGACCATAGCTTGCTTCATACCAACAATCTCTGTGGGATCGACCCTTACTCGCGTAAGGTTTATTACTTGGACGACCCAGTACACTTGCTGGTTAGTTGTGTGAAGTTGTGATAAAAAGTTGAGATTGCAATTGAGCGTACCATGTTGATGGCGCCATTGATGATCACAATTTCGTGCACCAAGTTTTTGGCGCCGTTGCCGGGGATTGTTCGAGTATGGACAACTGACGGTTCATCTTGTTGCTTAGATTAGGTATATTTTTTTTTCAGAATTCTTGAAGATGAATTCTAGAGTTTCATGATGATTTGTTGAAGTCTGGCTGGCTGTGAAGCCATGTCTAATTTCATTGGATCGAGGTTTCAACTTATCATCACAAGAGCTTGTTGATTTCTATCAATCTTGCTGTTGGAGCAGTGATCTGCTAAGGCTTGGCTGGCCATTGGCCATGTCTAGTATTTTGGACCGGAGCTTTCTTTGAAAGCTTGGCTGGCTATGAAGCCATGTCTAATTCCTGGACCGGAGTCTTAGACTAGCATTGCAATGATTCCTGGAATTCTCATTAAGAATTTTGATACCTTTATTTTTTTTTCCACTTAATTTTCGAAAAAGCACAAAAAAAAAATTACAAAATCATAAAAATCCAAAAAAAATTTTTGTTTGAGTCTAGTGTTTCATGTTGAGTTTGGTGTCAATTGCATGTTTCTGTTCTTCTTGCATTCATCCATGTGTCTTCAGTGATCTTCAAGATGTTCTTGATGATTTCATTGCTCTGATCTTTGAATTCTCTTGACTTGAGTGTTTATGTGTCTCATATGCATTCTCATTTTTAGTGTCAGTAGTATACAAACTGCTAAGTTTGGTGTCCTGCATGCATTGTTATTTGATTTTAGTTGCATTTTGATTATTCCTTATTATTAAAAATCCAAAAATATTTTTAATTTGTGTCTTTTCAAGTCAATAATACAGAGAATGGAAGATTCAGAACATACTGCAGAGGAATTACACAGAAAAAGCTGGGCGTTCAAAACGCCCAGTGAAGAAGGGCAAACTGGCGTTTAAACGCCAGCCAGAGTGCCTGGCTGGGCGTTTAACGCCCAAAAGGGTAGTAGTTTGGGCGTTAAACGCCAGAATGTGCACCATTCTGGGCGTTTAACGCCAGGATGGCATAAGAGGGAAGATTCTATTTTCGATGCAAATTTTTTTCAGGTTTTCAAAATTTTTCAAAATCAAATCTTTTTCAAATCATATCTTTTCAATCAAATCTTTTTCAAAATCAATTTCTTTCCATTTTCAAAAATACTTGCTATCAATTAATGATTTGATTCAACATTTCAAGTATGTTGCCTTTTCTGTTGAGAAAGGTTTAATGTTTGAGTCATATCTTTTCTTGTTAGCCAAGTTATTAATTTTTAAAATCAAATCTTTTTAAAATGTTTTTCAAATCATATCTTCTCAATCACATTCTTTTTAAAATCAATCATATCTTCTTAACCACATCTTTTTCAAAATAGTTTTCAATCAAATCTTTTTTATTCTTAATTTCAAAATGTTTTTCAAAATAGTTTTCAATCAAATCTTTTCAAAATGTTTTCAAAATCTTTTACTTAATTTTCGAAAATTTCTTCCCCTCTTCTCACATCCTTCTATTTATGGACTAACACTATTCCTTAATGCCCAATTCGAACTCCATCTTTCTTGATAAGTTTGAATTTTCTACCTCTTCCTTCCATTTTTCTTTTCCTCTGACACCTCAAGGAATCTCTATACTGTGACATAGAGGATTCCATATTTTCTTGCTCTCTTTTCTTTCATATGAGCAGGAGCAAAGACAAAAGCATTCTTGTTGAGGCTGATCCTGAACCTGAAAGGACCTTGAAGCGAAAGCTAAGAGAAGCTAAGGCACAATTCTCTGTAGAGGACCTAACCGAATTCTTCAAAGAAGAAGAACACATGGCAGCCGAAAACAACAACAATGCCAACAATGCAAGGAAGGTGCTAGGTGACTTTGCCGCACCTACTCCCGACTTCTATGGGAGAAGCATCTCTATCCCTACCATTGGAGCAAACAACTTTGAGCTTAAGCCTCAATTAGTTTCTCTAATGCAACAGAATTGCAAGTTCCATGGACTTCCATTGGAAGATCCTCATCAGTTTTTAGCTGAATTCTTGCAAATCTGTGACACTGTCAAGACCAATGGGGTTGACCCTGAGGTCTACAGACTTATGCTATTTCCTTCTGCTGTAAGAGACAGAGCTAGAATATGGTTGGACTCACAACCTAAAGAAATCCTGAACTCTTGGGAAAAGCTAGTCAATGCCTTCTTGGCAAAGTTCTTTCCACCTCAAAAATTGAGTAAGCTTAGAGTGGAAGTCCAAACCTTCAGACAGAAGGAAGGAGAGTCCCTCTATGAAGCTTGGGAAAGATACAAACAATTAATCAGAAAGTGTCCCCCTGATATGCTTTCTGAATGGAGCATCATAGGTATTTTCTATGATGGTCTCTCTGAACTATCCAAGATGTCCTTGGATAGCTCTGCTGGAGGATCTCTTCATCTGAAGAAGACGCCTATAGAAGCTCAAGAACTAATTGAAATGGTTGCAAATAACCAATTCATGTACACTTCTGAAAGAAATCCTGTGAACAATGGGACAAATCAGAAGAAAGGAGTTCTTGAGATTGACACTCTGAATGCCATATTGGCTCAGAACAAAATATTGACTCAGAAAGTCAATTTGATTTCTCAAAGTCTGTCTGGAATGAAAAATGCACCAGGCAGTACTAAGGAAGCTTCATCTGAAGAAGAAGCTTATGATCCTGAGAACCCTTCAATGGAAGAGGTGAACTACATGGGAGAACCCTATGGAAACACCTATAATCCTTCATGGAGAAATCATCCAAATCTCTCATAGAAGGATCAACAGAGACCTCAACAAGGTTTCAACAACAATAATGGTGGAAGAAACAGGTTTAGCAATGGCAAGCCTTTTCCATCATCTTCTCAGCAACAGACAGAGAGTTCTAAGCAGAACACCTCTGACTTAGCAACCATGGTCTCTGATCTAATCAAAACCACTCAAAGTTTCATGACTGAAACAAGGTCCTCCATTAGAAATTTGGAGGCACAAGTGGGTCAGCTGAGCAAGAAAATTACTGAACTCCCTCCTAGTACTCTTCCAAGCAATACAGAAGAAAATCCAAAAGGAGAGTGCAAAGCCATCAACATGGCCGAATTTGGAGAGGAGGGAGAGGCAGTGAACGCCACTGAGGAAGACCTCCATGGACGTCCACTGACCTCCAATGAGTTCCTCAATGAGGAACCATGGGAATCTGAGGCTCAAAATAAGACCATAGAGATTCCATTGGACTTACTTCTGCCATTCATGAGCTCTGATGAGTATTCTTCCTCTGAAGAGGATGAGTATGTCACTGAAGAGCAAGTTGCTAAACACCTTAGAGCAATCATGAAGCTAAATGACAAGTTATTTGGAAATGAGACTTGGGAGGATGAACCCCCTTTGCTCACCAAAGAACTGGATGACTTATCTAGGCAGAAATTACCTCAAAAGGGACAGGATCCTGGGAAGTTTTCAATACCTTGTACCATAGGCACCATGACCTTCAAGAAGGCCTTGTGTGACTTAGGGTCAAGTGTAAACCTCATGCCTCTCTCTGTAATGGAGAAGCTAGGGATCTTTGAGGTGCAAGCTGCAAAAATCTCACTAGAGATGACAGAAAATTCAAGAAAACAAGCCTATGGACTTGTAGAGGATGTTCTGGTAAAGGTTGAAGACCATTACATCCCTGCTGATTTCATAGTCCTAGAGACTGGGAAGTGCATGGATGAATCCATCATCCTTGGCAGACCCTTCCTAGCCACAGCAAAGGCTGTGATTGATGTTGATAGAGGAGAATTGATCATTCAAGTGAATGAAGAATCCTTTGTGTTTAAGGCTCAAGGATATCCCTCTGTCACCATGGAGAGGAAGCATGATGAGCTTCTCTCAAAACAGAGCCAAACAGAGCCCCCACAGTCAAACTCTAAGTTTGGTGTTGGGAGGCCACAACCAACTTCTAAGTTTGGTGTTGAACCCCCACATTCAAACTCTAAATTTGGTGTTGGGAGGTTCTAACATTGCTCTGAGCATCTGTGAGGCTCCATGAGAGCCCTCTGTCAAGCTACTGACATTAAAGAAGCGCTTGTTGGGAGGCAACCCAATGTTATATTTTATCTATTTTCCTTTGTTATTTTATGTTTTCTATAGGTTGATGATCATGAGAAGTCACAAAATTAATTGAAAAAGCAAAAACAGAATGAAAAAATAGAAAGAAAAACAGCACACCCTGGAGGAAGATCCTGCTGGCGTTTAAACGCCAGTAAGGCTAGTAGATGGGCGTTTAACGCCCAGTCTGGCACCATTCTGGGCGTTTAACGCCAGAAAGAGGCACCAGACTGGCGTTAAACACCAGTAAAGGGCAAGAACTTGGCGTTAAATGCCAGAAAGGGGCACCAGCCCGGCGTTTAACGCCAGAATTGCCACAAAGAGCAATTTTGCTCGCCACTTGGTGCAGGGATGACTTTTCCTTGACACCTCAGGATCTGTGGACCCCACAGGATCCCCACCTACCCCACCACACTCTCTCTTCTTCACCCATTCACCAATCACCTCAACACCTCTTCCCCAAAAACCCTTCACCTATCAAATCCCATCTTTCTCTTCACCACTCACATCCATCCTTCATAAAACCCCACCTACCCCACCATTCAAATTCAAAACACTTTCCCTCCCAAACCCACCCATACATGACCGAACCCTACCCCTCCCCCACTCCTATATAAACCCATCTTCACTCCTTCATTTTCACACAACCTAAACACTACTTCTTCCCCTTTGGCCGAACCACAAAGCCATTTCCATCTCCTTCATTTCTTCTTCTTCTACTCTCTTCTTTCTTCTTTTGCTCGAGGACGAGCAAACCTTTTAAGTTTGGTGTGGTAAAAGCATTGCTTTTTGTTTTTCCATAACCATTCATGGCATCCAAGGCCGGAGAAACCTCTAGAAAGAGGAAAGGGAAGGCAAAAGCTTTCACCTCCGAGTTATGGGAGATGGAAAGATTCATCTCAAGGGTGCATCAAGACCACTTCTATGAAGTTGTGGCCTTGAAGAAGGTGATCCCCGAGGTCCCTTTCAAACTCAAAAAGAGTGAATATCCGGAGATCCGACATGAGATCCGAAGAAGAGGTTGGGAAGTTCTTACCAACCCCATTCAACAAGTCGAAATCTTAATGGTTCAAGAGTTCTATGCCAATGCATGGATCACCAAGAACCATGATCAAAGTGTGAACCCGGATCCAAAGAATTGGCTTACTATGGTTCGGGGGAAATACTTGGATTTTAGTCCGGAAAATGTATGGTTGGCATTCAACTTGCCCATGATGCAAGGAGATGAACACCCTTACACTAGAAGGGTCAACTTTGATCAAAGGTTGGATCAAGTCCTCATAGACATCTGTGAAGAGGGCACCCAATGGAAGAGAGATTCAAGAGGAAAGTCGGTTCAATTGAGAAGGCACGACCTCAAGCCCGTGGCTAGAGGATGGTTGGAGTTTATCCAACGCTCAATCATTCCCACTAGCAACCGGTCCGAAGTTACTATAGATCGGGCCATCATGATCCATAGCATCATGATTGGAGAAGAAATAGAAGTTCATGAGGTGATATCCCAAGAACTTTATAAGGTGGCGGACAAGTCCTCTACCTTGGCAAGGTTAGCCTTTTCTCATCTCATTTGTCACCTCTGTTATTCAGTTGGAGTTGACATAAAAGGAGACATCCCCATTGATGAGGACAAGCCCATCACTAAGAAGAGGATGGAGCAAACAAGAGACCCCTCTCATCATCAAGTCCCTGAGATGCCTCAAGGGATGCACTTTCCTCCACAAAACTATTGGGAGCAACTGAACACCTCCCTAGGAGAATTGAGTTCCAACATGGGACAACTAAGGGTGGAGCACCAAGAACATTCCATCCTCCTCCATGAAATTAGAGAAGATCAAAGAATCATGAGAGAGGGGCAACAAAGACAAGGAAGAGACATTGAGGAGCTCAAGCACTCCATAGGATCTTCAAGAGGAAGAACAAGCCGCCATCACTAAAGTGGACCCGTTCTTTAATTTCCTTGTTCTTTATTTTTCTGTTTTTCGAAAATTATGCTTATGTTTATCTATGTTTGTGTCTTCTGATCATTAGTGTCTTAGTGTCTATGCCTTAAAGTTATGAATGTCCTATGAATCCATCACCTTTCTTGAATGAAAAAATGTTCTTAATTGAAAAAGAGAAGAATTGCATGAATTTTGAATTTTATAACAGTTTAATTATTTTGATTTGGTGGCAATATTTTTGTTCTCTGAATGTATGCCTAAACAGTGCATATGTCTTTTGAATTTGTGGTTCATGAATGTTGGCTCTTGAAAGAATGATGAAAAAGGAGACATGTTACTGAGGATCTGAAAAATCATAAAAATGATTCTTGAAGCAAGAAAAAGCAGTGAATACAAAAAAAAGGGAGAAAAACGAAAAAAAGAGGGAGAAAAGAAAATGAAAAAAAAGAGAAAAGAAAGAAATAAAGTTGTGATCCAAGGCAAAAAGAGTGTGCTTAAGAACCCTGGACACCTCTAATTGGGGACTCTAGCAAAGCTAAGTCACAATCTGAAAAGGTTCACCCAATTATGTGTCTGTGGCATGTATGTATCCGGTGGTAATACTGGAAGACAGAGTGCTTTGGGCCATGGCCAAGACTCAATAAGTAGCTGTGTTCAAGAATCATCATACTTAACTAGGAGAATCAATGACACTATCTGGATTCTAAGTTCCTAAAGAAGCCAATCATTCTGAATTTCAAAGGATAGAGTGAGATGCCAAAACTATTCAGAGGCAAAAAGCTAAAAGCCCCGCTCATCTAATTAATACTGATCTTCATAGATGTTTTTGGAATTCATTTCATATTCTCTTCTTTTTATCTTATTTGATTTTCAGTTGCTTGGGGACAAGCAACAATTTAAGTTTGGTGTTGTGATGAGCGGATAATTTGTACGCTTTTTGGCATTGTTTTTAGTATGTTTTTAGTATGATCTAGTTGGTTTTTAGTATATTTTTATTAGTTTTTAGTTAAAATTCACTTTTCTGGACTTTACTATGAGTTTGTGTGTTTTTCTGTGATTTCAGGTATTTTCTGGCTGAAATTGAGGGACTTGAGCAAAAATCTGATTCGGAGACTAAAAAGGACTGCAGATGCTGTTGGATTCTGACCTCCCTGCACTCGAAGTGGATTTTCTAGAGCTACAGAAGCCCAATTGGCGCGCTCTCAATGGCGTTAGAAAGTAGACATCCTGGGCTTTCCAGCAATATATAATAGTTCATACTTTGCTCAAGATTTGATGGCCCAAACCGGCGTTCAAAGTCACCCTTAGAATTTCCAGCGTTAAACGCCGGAACTGGCACAAGGATGGGAGTTAAACGCCCAAACTGGCACCAAAGCTGGCGTTTAACTCCAAGAAGAGTCTCTACACGAAAATGCTTCAATGCTCAGCCCAAGCACACACCAAGTGGGCCCGGAAGTGGATTTTTATGTCATTTACTCATCTCTGTACACCCTAGGCTACTAGTTCTCTATATATAGGACCTTTTACTATTGTATTTTCATCTTGGTTCTTCTGGTTCCCTCTCTGGGGCCGAAGCCAATGATCACACTATCACTTATGTATTCTCAACAGTGGAGTTTCTACACACCATAGATTAAGGTGTGGAGCTCTGCTGTACCTCGAGTATTAATGCAATTACTATTGTTCTTCTATTCAATTCCGCTTGTTCTTGTTCTAAGATATCACTTGTTCTTCAACTTGATGAATGTGATGATCTGTGACACTCATCATCATTCTCACCTATGAACGTGTGCCTGACAACCACCTCCGTTCTACCTTAGATTGGGTGGATGTCTCTTGGATTCTTTAACCAGAATCTTCGTGGTATAAGCTAGAATTGATGGCGGCAATCAAAAGAATCCGGAAGGTCTAAGCCTTGTCTGTGGTATTCTGAGTAGGATTCAATGATTGAATGACTGTGACGAGCTTCAAACTTCTGAGGGCTGGGCGTTAGTGACAGACGCAAAAGAATCACTGGATTCTATTCCAACCTGATTGAGAACCGACAGATCGATAGCCGTGCCGTGACAGGGTGCGTTGAACATTTCCACTGAGAGGATGGGAGGTAGCCACTGACAACGGTGAAACCCTTGCATACAGCTTGCCATGGAAAGGAGTAAGAAGGATTGGAGGAAGACAGTAGGAAAGCAGAGAGACAGAAGGGACCAAGCATCTTCATACGCTTATCTGAAATTCCCACCAATGAATTACATAAGTATCTCTATCTTTATCTTTATGTTTTATTCATCATCCATAACCATTTGAGTTTGCCTGACTAAGATTTACAAGGTGACCATAGCTTGCTTCATACCAACAATCTCTGTGGGATCGACCCTTACTCGCGTAAGGTTTATTACTTGGACGACCCAGTACACTTGCTGGTTAGTTGTGCGAAGTTGTGATAAAAAGTTGAGATTGCAATTGAGCGTACCATGTTGATGGCGCCATTGATGATCACAATTTCGTGCACCATCTGCCAAGGATGATAGATTCATCCTCATCCTTCCCAGTGTAAGATTATGAAATCAGCAAGGATGTAAAGGCCTTCAACCTTCACTAGTACGTCTTCTACTAGTCCATAAGCCTATTTCATTGATTTGTCTGCCATCTCTAGTGAGATTCTTGCAGCTTGTACCTCAAAGATTCCTAGTTTCTCCATTACAGAGAATGGCATGAGGTTAACACCTGACCCTAGGTCACACAGAGCTTTCTCAAAGGTCATGGTGCCTATGGTACAGGGTATTAAGAATTTACCAGGATCCTATTTCGTTTGAAGTAAAGTTTGCTGAACCCAGGTATTCAATTCATTAATGAGCAATGGAGGTTCATCCTCCCAAGTCTCATTACCAAATAGCTTGGCATTTAGCTTCATGATTGCTCCTAAATACTGGGCAACTTGCCCTTCAACAATGTCATCATCTTTTTCAGAAGATGAATAGTCATCAGAGCTCATGAATGGTAAAAGGAAGTTCAATGGAATCTCTATGGTCTCTGTATGAGCCTCAGATTCCTTTGGTTCCTCATTGGGGTACTCCTTAATAGCCAGTGAATGTTCCCTGAGGTCTTCCTCATTGGGAATCACTGCCTTTTCACTCTCTCCGGGTTCGGTCATGTTGGTCACGATTATGGCCTTACACTCTCTTTTGGGATTCTCTTCCATATTGCTTGGGAGAGTGCTAGGAGGAGTTTCAGTAACCGTTTTTACTCAGCTAACCCACTTGTGCTTCCAAGTTTTTGATGGAGGACCTTGTTTCATTCATGAAACTGAGAGTGGCCTTAGATAGATCAGAGACTATATTTGCTAAGCTAGATGGGTTCTGCTCAAAATTTTCTGTTTGTTGCTGAGAGGATGATGGAAAAGGCTTGCCATTGCTAAACCTGTTTCTTCCACCATTATTATTGTTAAAGCCTTGCTGAGGCTTTTGTTGATCCTTCCATGAGAAATTTGGATGATTTCTCCATGACGGATTATAGATGTTTCCATAGGTTTCACCCATGTAATTCACCTCTACCATTGCAGGGTTCTCAGGATCATAAGCTTCTTCTTCAGAAGATGCTTCTTTAGTACTATTGGATGCAGCTTGCAATCCATTCAGACTCTAAAAAATCATATTGACTTGTTGTGTCAACATTTTGTTTTGAGCCAATATGGCATTCAGAGCATCAATTTCAAGAACTCCTTTCTTCTTAGGCATCCCATTATTCACAGGATTCCTTTTAGAGGTGTATATGAACTGGTTATTTGTAACCATTTCAATGAGTTCCTGAGCTTCTGCAGGCATTTTCTTCAGGTGAATAGATCCACCTGCAGAATGGTCCAATGACATCTTAGACAATTCAGACAGACCATCATAGAATATATCCAGGATGGTCCATTCTGAGAGCATGTTAGAAGGACACTTTTTGGTCAGTTGCTTGTATCTTTCCCAAACTTCATAGAGGGATTCACCTTTTTTCTGCCTGAAGGTTTGAACATCCACTCTAAGCTTGCTCAGCTTTTGAGGAGGAAAGAATTTGGCTAAGAAAGCCGTGACCAGCTTATCCCAAGAGTTCAGGCTATCTCTTGGTTGAGAGTCCAACCATACTCTAGCTCTATCTCTTACAGCAAAAGGGAAAAGCATAAGCTTGTAGACCTCGGGATCAACTCTATTGGTCTTAACAGTATCACAGATCTGCAAGAATTCAGTTATGAACTGAAAAGGATCTTCTGATGGAAGTCCATAGAACATGCAATTCTGTTGCATCAAAGAAACTAATTGAGGCTTAAGCTCAAAATTGTTTGCTCCAATTGCAGGAATTGAGATGCTTCTTCCATAGAAGTCAGAAGAGGGTGCAATAACGTCACCAAGCATCTTCCCTGCATCTCCACCATTGTTGTTGGGTTCGGCCATGTCTTCTTCTTTTTCAAAAAGTTCTTCCAGGTTTTCTCCAGAGAGTTGTGCTTTAGCTTCCCTTAGATTCCTGTTCAGAGTCCTTTCAGATTCAGAATCAGCTTCAACAAGAATGTTCTTATCCTTGTTCCTGCTCATATAAAAAAGAAGAGAACAAAGAAAGAAGAAGAATCTTCTATGTCACAGTATAGAGATTCCTTTATGTGAGTAGAAGAAGAGAAGAATAGAAGAATGATATAGAAAGAAGAGATGAAGAATTCGAACACGGAAAGGGAGAGAGGGTTCGAATTATAAGAAGAAGAGAAGTGTTAGTAATTAAAAAAATAAATAGAAAGAGAAGAGAGGGAGAAAAAATTTGAAGTTTTAAATATAAGAAAAGAAAAATATTTTTGTTTTTATTTTAATTATAAATTAGAACTTGAATTTATTAAAAGAGATAAAATTAAAATTTAACATAATTAGTTAATTTAAAAATATTTTTGAAGAAGAAGTTAATGATTTTCGAAAATTAGAGAGAGGAAAGTGGTTAGATAGTTTTGAAAAAGATAAGAATTTTAAAATCAAACAAAAAGTTAAGTAGTTAATTCAAAAAGATTTGAAAATCAATTTTGAAAAGATAAGAAGTTAGAAAAAGATTTTGAAATTGATTTTAAAAAAGATATGATTGAAATTTATTTTGAAAAAGATTTAAAAAGGAGATTAAAAAGATTTTATTTTTGAAATTAAAGTTGATTACTTGACTAACAAGAAACTAAAAGATAAGATTCTAGAATTTAAAGATTAAATCTTTCTTAATAGGCAAGTAACAACTTGAAATTTTTGACTCAAAACATTAAATGTTAGCAATTAATTTCGAAAATATGAAATAAAAGTAAGAAAAAGATTTTGAAAATCAATTTTAAAAATTTTCGAAAATATAAAAGAAATATGAAAAAGATTTGATTTTTGAAAAAGTTTTGAAAAGATAGGATTTTTAAATTGAAATTTTGACTTGACTCATAAGAATCAACTAAATTTTAAAAATTTTTGACTAAGTCAATCCAAAATTTTGAAATTTATGAGAAGAATAAGGGAAAGATATTTTTTTTATTTTTGAATTTTTAATGATGAGAGAGAAAAACACCAATTTGAAACAAAACATAAAAATCATGAATCAAAACAACTAATGCATGTAAGAACACTTTGAATGTCAAGATGAACACCAAGAACACTTTGAAGATCATGATGAACACTAAGAACATATTTTTTTGAAAATTTTTAAGAAAAGAAAAACATGCAAGACACAAAACTTAGAAATTTTTAATGTTTAGACACTAATAATTCTAAAATGCATATGAAAAACAAGGAAAGACACAAAATAAGAAAATCACAAGATTAAACAAAGAAAATCATCATGATCAACTTGAAGATCATGAAGAACACATGCATGAGTTTTCAAAAATTTCTAAGAAAAATTAAAAAGATGCAATTGACGTCAAACTTAAAATTTGACACTAGATTCAAACAAGAAACACAAAATATTTTTGGTTTTTATGATTTTATTAATTTTTTTGGTTTTTTTTCGAAAGCTATTTTGGAAAAACAAAAAAGAAGAAAAATTTTTTGAAATATTTTTGAAAACTTTTTAAAAAAAAAATAAAGGTTGAAACAAGAAGAAAATTACCTAATCTAAACAACAAGATGAACCGTCAATTGTCCAAACTCGAACAATCCCCGACAACGGCGCCAAAAACTTGGTGCATGAAATTATTATCACCAGGCATGGCTCCAAAAACTTGGTGCACAATACCATGATTCACACGTCTCTTCACAACTTCGCACAGCTGACCAGCAAGTGCACTGGGTCGTCCAAGTAATACCTTACGTGAGTAAGGGTCGATCCCACAGAGATTGTCGGCTTGAAGCAAGCTATGGTCATCTTGTAAATCTCAGTCAGGCAGATTCAAATGGTTATGGAGTTTTGATAATTAAAATATAGATAAACTTAAAATAAAGATAGAGATACTTATGTAGTTCATTGGTGGGAATTTCAGATAAGCGTATCGAGATGCTTTGTTCCTCCTGAATCTCTGCTTTCCTACTGCCTTCATTCAATCATTCAAACTCCTTTCCATGGCAAGTTGTATGTTGGGGATCACCGTTGTCTGTGGCTACCTCCCGTTCTCTCAGTGAAAATGGTCCTCTACGGTTTCTGTACGGCTAATCAACTGTCAGATTTCTCGTCTTGGATGAAAATACCAGGCACAGTTACCGCATGGCTAATCAGCTGTTGGTCCTCACTTGTGTTGGAATAGGATCCAATGATCCTTTTGCATCTGTCACTACGCCCAACAGTCATGAGTTTGAAGCTCGTCACAGCCATCCCTTCCCATATCCTACTCTGAATACCACGGACAAGGTTTAGACTTTCCGGATCTCAATAATGCTGCCAATTGATTCTAGCCTATACCACAAAGATTCTAATCTCGGATTCAGATGCTCTCTTGTCAGGAGAGACGATGTGAATCGTTGAAGAGAGATCCAAGAGATATGCATTCAAACTTGTTTTGTAGAACGGAAGTGTTTGTCAGGCATGCGTTCAAAAGTGAGAATGGTGATGAGTATCACTTGATCATCACATTCATCATGTTCTTGTGTGCGAAAGAATATCTTAGAATAGGAATAAGCTTGAATTGAATAGAAGAACAATAGTACTTTGCATTAATACTCGAGGAATAGCAGAGCTTCACACCTTAATCTATGAGGTGTAGAAACTCCACCGTTGGAAATACATAAGGGATAATGGTGTTCATTGGTTTCGGCCCCAGAGAAGGAACCAGAATGACCAAGACCTAGGTCTAAGGACTAAACGTCCAACGATGTTCCAAAAAAGATCTGAATACAATAGTAAAAAGTGCTATTTATACTAAACTAGAAGCTAAGGTTTACAAAGATAAGTAAATGATGCAGAAATCTACTTCCAGGCCCACTTGGTGTGTGCTTGGGCTGAGCATTGAAGCTTTCATGTGTAGAGACTTTTCTTGAAGTTAAACGCCAACTTTAATGCCAGTTTGGGTATTTAACTCCAACTTTTATCCTGTTTCTGGTGTTTAACGCCAGAATAGGGCAGGAAGTTGGTGTTTGAATGCCAGTTTGCGTCATCAAAACTCGAGCAAAGTATAGACTATTATATACTGCTGGAAAGCCCAGAATGTCTACTTTCCAACGCAATTGAGAGCGCACCAATTGGGCTTTTGCAACTCCAGAAAATGCATTTCGAATGCAGGGAAGTCAGAATCCAACAGCATCTGCCGTCCTTTTTCAGCCTCTGAATTAGATTTTTGCTCAGGTCCCTCAATTTCAGCCAGAAAATACCTGAAATCACACAAAATCACACAAACTCATAGTAAAGTCCAGAAATGTGAATTTTGCTTAAAAACTAATAAAAATATACTAAAAAGTAGCTAGATCCTACTAAAAACTACCTAAAAACAATGCCAAAAAGCGTATAAATTATCCGCTCATCACGGCTCCTTTGGGTTCTAGCATTTACCACAAAGACTACTAATCTCCCCATAAATCGGTTGAACTGGTGTCTCGAGAAGTCCCGAAAGAAGTCGTAGATTAGCCATCAGAGAGATGTATAATCAAGCAGGCAGTTCGATGCTTTCCAGTCACATATTCACACGAACCCAAGAGGACACGAGTGGTTGTCAGGCACGCGGTCTTGGTATGATGAACGGAGCTGATTGTCACAGATCATCCCATTCACCATGTTGAAGAACGACTATACATCTTAGAATTGAATCAAACACGGATTGAAGAGAAACAGTAATACTTTTATTAATTCATAGAATCCTGATAAACCACTATTTTGTGATTTATCTTGTGCCAAATTGAGTGATTTTATCAATTCTTCACCCACTTATTCACATGAAATTGCATGATTTTACAATTCCTTCCTTGTGATACGACATAAGTGAAAACATGTTTCCTATGCTTTAGAAATAGTGAAATTAATTATCCTTTATTACCATTCAATGCCATGATCTGTGTGTTAAGTACCTTTAGGCTTTATAAGGCATGAATGACTTAAAGGATGGAAAGGAAACATACAAAAATAGAAGGAAAGCACAAAATGGTGTTTTTGAAGAAACTGGCAGCTACGCGTCCGCGTGGACGACGTGAATGCGTGCTTTGCGCAAACTGGCATCCGCGCGAACGCGTGCATGACGCGAACGCGTGACTCGCGTGAAACACAACTAACGTGGATGCGTGACTGACGCGACCATGTGGAATGGCAAAACTCCAGATGACACGACCGTGTGACAAACACAGACGCGTGACGTGCGCAATCTACAGAATTTACAGAAGTCATCCCAACAATTTCTGGACCCTTTTTGGCCCAAATCCAAGCCCAGAAAGCACATATTGGAGACTACAAAGTGGGGGAATTCATTCATTCAAAGGGGATCGAACAATTTTAGGATTAGATGTAATTTTTAGAGAGAGAGAGGTTCTCTCCTATCTCTTAGGATCAGGATTTATCTTAAGATTTAGGATTAGGATTTAGGATTTATCTTATTGGAATTATTTTCTCTTCAATCACAGGTTCAATGTTCCTTTTATTTATTTTCTCAATTTAGTTTATGAACTCTTTATGTTTAGATTGATTTTCTATTTAATACAATTTGAGGTATTTCAGACTTATGATTGCTTTCTCTAATTTATGTTATTGATGCTTTCACTTTATCTAAATTATTTTCATTCGAGTAGATTTTCTTCCCTTTTGGCTTTGGTTAATTAATTGGTAACACTTGAGTTATCAAACTCAACAGTGGTTGAAATTGGCAATTGTTAATTGATTTGGATCGCTCTAAAAGTTGATTAGGACTTGAGGATCAATTTAATTAGTCTACTTGACTTTCCTTTATTTAATAAGGGATAACTAAGTGGGATTAAAACCCAATCCTCATCACACCTGATAAGGATAACTAGGATAGGAATTTCAATTCTCATACCTTGCTAAGAGTTTTATAAGTTATTAATTTATTTAATTCCCTGCAATCTATTTTTCTCATTCAAACCTTTTTAAAACCCAAAATTACTGTTTTCCATAACTTATAAATCATACTTCCCTGCAATTCCTTGAAACGACGACCCGATGTTTGAATACTTCAGTTTATAAATTTTATTGGGTTTGTTACTTGTGACTGATGAGCGGATAATTTGTACGCTTTTTGGCATTGTTTTTAGCATGTTTTTGGTATGATCTAGTTAGTTTTTAGTATATTTTTATTAGTTTTTAGTTAAAATTCACTTTTCTGGACTTTACTATGAGTTTGTGTGTTTTTCTGTGATTTCAGGTATTTTCTGGCTGAAATTGAGGGACCTGAGCAAAAATCTGATTCAGAGACCAAAAAGGACTGCAGATGCTGTTGGATTCTGACCTCCCTGCACTCGAAGTGGATTTTCTGGAGCTACAGAAGCCCAATTGGTGCGCTCTCAACGGCGTTGGAAAGTAGACATCTTGGGCTTTCCAGCAATATATGATAGTCCATACTTTTCCCAAGATTTGATGGCCCAAACCGGCGTTCAAGGTCACCCTCAGGAATTCCAGCGTTAAACACCGGAACTGGCACAAGAATGGGATTAAACGCCCAAACTGGCACCAAAGCTGGCGTTTAACTCCAAAAGGAGTCTCTACACAAAAATGCTTCATTGCTCAGCCCAAGCACACACTGTGGGCCCAGAAGTGGATTTTTATGTCATTTACTCATCTCTGTAAACCCTAGGCTACTAGTTCTCTATAAGTAGGACCTTTGACTATTGTATTTGATCATCTTTGGATTATTTTCGATCCTTTGATCATCTTTGGACATCTAGTTCTTAGATCATTGGGAGGCTGGCCATTCGGCCATGCCTAGACCTTGTTCTTATGTATTTTCAACGGTGGAGTTTCTACACACCATAGATTAAGGTGTGGAGCTCTGCTGTACCTCGAGTATTAATGCAATTACTATTGTTCTTCTATTCAATTCCGCTTGTTCTTGTTCTAAGATATCACCTGTTCTTCAACTTGATGAATGTGATGATCCGTGACACTCATCATCATTCTCACCTATGAACGTGTGACTGACAACCACCTCCGTTCTACCTTCGATTGGGTGAATATCTCTTGGATTCTTTAACCAGAGTCTTCGTGGTATAGGCTAGAACTGATGGCGGCATTCAAGAGAATCCGGAAGGTCTAACCTTGTCTGTGGTATTCTGAGTAGGATTCAATGATCGAATGACTGTGACGTGCTTCAAACTCCTGAAGGTGGGGCGTTAGTGACAGACGCAAAAGAATCGCTGGATTCTATTCTGGCCTGATCGAGAACCGACAGATGGATAGCCGTGCCGTGACAGGGTGCGTTGAACATTTCCACTGAGAGGATGGGAGGTAGCCACTGACAACGGTGAAACCCTTGCTTAAGCTTGCCATGGAAAGGAGTAAGAAGGATTGGATGAAGACAGTAGGAAAGCAGAGAGACGAAAGGGACAAAGCATTTCCATACGCTTATCTGAAATTCTCACCAATGAATTACATAAGTATCTCTATCTTTATCTTTATGTTTTATGCATTTATCACCATACCCATTTGAGTTTGCCTGACTGAGATTTACAAGGTGACCATAGCTTGCTTCATACCAACAATCTCTGTGGGATCGACCCTTACTCGCGTAAGGTTTATTACTTGGACGACCCAGTACACTTGCTGGTTAGTTGTGCGAAGTTGTGTTTATGCCATGGTATTGAGCACCAAGTTTTTGGGGCCATTACTAGGGATTAATTGATTTGTGAAAAGTAATGATCACAATTTCGTGCACCAAGTTTTTGGCGCCGTTGCCGGGGATTGTTGAGTTTGTGGAGAATTCCGTCAAGAACGTTACAATTAATGCTAAGGAGGAAAGTGCACAACCCCTAAAGCTGGTATCTTATGAAGAAATGGACGGAATAACCCAAGACGCAAGTTTCCTTGATGATGATAATCACAAGTCAGGTTCTCTTAGTAATGAACTTGCATCTGCAAGTGAATTCTTTGAGATAGGAGAATCTTCCCCGAGTGAATACGAAGATGATGCAGAGGTAGACTTTTCTCAACCTCCCAATTATGACTCAAGTAATGAGGAAGATATCGAAGACTTTGATCAAGACATGGTTGAAATTGAAGAAGTTTGCGAAGAAGTTGAGGAATTCACAGAAGAACACAAGGGAGTAGAGCTTGCAGAACCACTGGAAACACTTATCCCAAGGCCACTACCACCTAACTCCAACTTCAAGTGGGTAAAATCCTTAACTTTTATCTTTACTTTTCCACTTGAATATGGTTTACTTGAAACAGATGGCTAGCTTAGAGCTCTTTGCGACTTTAAGAGCAAGAGGGAATTGACCCGCACTCAGAGCTTGTATGCAAGATTCAATGAGGTTTCACACTTCAATTTGAGGCGCAAGGATTGGTGTCAAGCTCATTTGTATGGGTCTCGGAAGTTGTTTGGTCACTACAGTGAAAATTCAGATTACCTATCATCCAGCTGGAAAAATACAGATCAAGACAAAGACCGGTGCAAAAGCAAAGTTTGGGATCCTAGAGTCTGTTCTGACAGTCAGCACACTGGAAGCCTGAGAACCTGTTTGAAACTGCTCAAGGGCTTTACGTGCCTTGTATGGGACACCGGAGGCTGTTGGCATTCCAAACATTGGTGGAGATTTCTGGATGAATTCAAGCACAAGCCACCATAACAAGAAGCTCATCAAATGTCCAACTTAAGAACTTTAACTAAAAGTGCTAGGTGGGAGACAACCCACCATGGTATGATCGTTTCCTTTCCATTTTAGTCTGTTTTTGAATTTTGATTGAACCTAGAATTGTGCATAACATTCATTGTATTCTGCACAGTGCATAAGAAAAAACACCCCACGCGAGCACGCAGGCCACGCGTGGGCATGGAATGGAAATCGGCATAAAGATCCAACGCCCAGAAAGTTGGGCTGGAATCATGTGGCTGGTGTGCGTTTAGCACAAAACGGCCCACGTGTTCACGTCCCTGACGCGAATGCGTCACTTGCACAACACTCATCCCACGCGAAATCGTGAGCAACACATCCGCGTCGGTGGATATTATGGCCTCCTAAATGGAAACAGAGAGTTGCACCAAAACACGTCCGCGTCTGCGTCCCTTATCCTCTACCCAACTCACGCGATCGCGTCAATAACGCGACCGCATCAACCCCTTTTCGCCCAATCACGCGATCGCGTGCTCCACGCATTCGTGTGGATTTGAAATCACTTAACCCAACTACGCGAAACCCTACCCCTTCGCGTCACCCACTCACCCCTTTCCTTCCTCCTCTGCACTCTCCCCTTCCCCCTCACCAACCACCACCACTCCCAGCCGTCTAGCTCCGACCGCCGCTGCCCCACCATCGCCGAGACGCCTCCCCCTCCTTCTTCTTTCTTCTCTTCTCATTTTCCCCCTTCTTCTTCCCTTGCACTCCCTCCACTGCCACCACCGTGCCACCACCGTGTAGTCACCAGAACCACTACTCCCCTCTCTGTCTCAAATTCTGATCCTACCCACACCGGGTTCCGCCGAACACCATTCACTTTACTAGTTCATTAGTTAGTTAGTTGTATATTTTTCAGATTCTGTTCAAAATTCGGATAGTTAGAGATGCATGATTGTAGTGGACTCTAGGTGGTTAGGTAGCTAGGATGTGGTTAGTGGATTTAGGCTTGATAATTGTGCCATTCCTGCTACTTGTTTTATCTCTTTCGCAATTCTGATTTTGCTGTGATGATCATATTGTTCCTATATTGTTCTTCCATGTTTCATGTTGATGTTACACTATTCTTTCATGTTCATGTTATTTGTGTCTCTTTGCAGCTTTATTTAATTTTATATGAACTGATTTTTCATGCTATTTATTTCCCGAGAACGTCCAATTTTAGCCGGAATGCTGCCCAATTTTCTGCAAATTGTTTCATTTTTCCCATTCATGTATTGGTTTTGGCAATTTTGAACTTTGAACTACTTGGCTACAACCAAACCAATTCATGAATGCATGGGCTAGCATTCTCCCCCTTTTTTTGATTCCCTGGCTAATAAATTGCATTATTGATGATTTCATTTTAATTTTGCAACTCTTGTATCTATCTGAATTATCATCAATAAACTGGAATCCTTGCTTGAATATAAGTTGCTTGTTCTTTAAATTTGTGAATTTATTATTAACTAGGAAACCCATCATCGTGCCACTTACTTTAACTTTCTTTTTACTAACTCACTGCTTTAACTTCCTAACTTCCTTTTCACCTATTAACCACTTTTAACTTTCTAACTTCTCTTTTTGGTTTTTACTTAACTACTTTAACCTTCTAACTCATGGCATGATCACTGTTTTTCCTAATTAACTTAAATTCCACTCATTGTATATTTTGGATTGTGAATTTTATTTTCAGATTTTTACCTCGAATATAATCCATAATGCACATATATTTGACTCATTTCACGCTCCCATTGCTCTTTTGCCTTTATGCTTATCTTGATAAATTCCTACTTGCCTACTTATTTTCCTGCTTTAGTTCCTCAATTATATCCTGGAATTTCTGCTTTTCAGGATGTCTGACCCTCAAAGCAAAGGAAAAGGCAAAGCAACCACTGGCTAAAGGAAAAGAGGCAAATCCTCTATGACTATCCTCGAAATTTTGCATGATGATTCCTGGCGAGAAAAGAACTTTACCCCGCAGGAAAAGGCTGATCAGCTGACACCTGTAGCTGACCCAATCAAATTTGCAAACAAATACTGTGAGCTGAAGTACCCAGTTTTTGCCACATCCAGAAACCTATACCTGGAAAGATCTCTCAAAATTCTGGCAGAACTACAGCAGTACACTTCAGACCAGATTAAACAGCGAGGCTGGTTCTTCTTGGAACGGAACTTGTCAGAGGTCAATGCTTCCTAGGTCAGAGAATTCTACTGTAACTATTTCAAGACCTCCCTGGATGCAGTGCACCTCAGAGGGAAATAGCTTCTGATCACTGAGGAAGCAATTGAAGACATCCTCCAGCTCCCACCTAAATCAGATCAGCTTGACGGTTACTGAAGGGCTAAAAAAGATATGAGGTTTATGATATTTAACTGGGACGCAGTCAAGCAGAGAGTAACCCTTGATCCCACTGCCCCATGGGTCATGGGAAAGAATACACTAGCACTTAAGGGAATCAAGCTGCAATATTTGAATGATGAGGCTCGGCTTTGGCAACAAATTCTGAGTAACTACATTATGCCAAGCACCCATGAGTCAGAGGTGCCCGTTGCTATGATCACCCTCATCTGGTGTGTGATGGAGGGTAAGGACCTATATCTTTCCCGTTTCATCCGGTATTATATGGCCAGGGTCCATGTCAGAGGCACTCTCCCTTTCCCTTATCTGGTCACCCAGCTTGGCCGCCGAGCTGACGTACATTGGGAGCTTGTTGATGAAAAGCCACCTGCTACGGAGTGCCGGAAAATCATCCCTTACAACAGGAAATTCCTAGCCTTAGGTTATAGGCCACCTTTCATCACTGATTCTGCTGAGACAGCCACACCTTCAACTGCCCCTTCAGCATCCACTGCCCCTTCAGCATCCACTGCCCCAGCCCCATCCACTGCACCTCCACCTGCTCCTGAGCCTATTTATCATCTGGTGCATGATGGTGTTTTTGTGGAAAAACGAATTTCCAACACACAAATCCAACCGGCAAGTGTACCGGGTCGCATCAAGTAATAATAACTCACAAGAGTGAGGTCGATCCCACAGGGATTGATGGATCAAGCAACTTTAGTGGGTGATTAGTTTAGTCAAGCTAACATTTAAGTGAGAATTGTGGCAGCAAAATGTAAATAGCAATGAACTTAAAGTGCAGAATGTAAATAGGCAGGAAGCTTAAAGAATAAGCAATGTAAATTGCAGAAACTTAAATGACAAGAAATGTAAATTGCTTGAATCTTAAATGGGTTAGGGATGTGGGATTGCAGAAATTAATCAAGGAAAAATAAATTGCAACAAGTAGAAGAGTAGAGAATTGATTCAATGGAACTAGATCTTAACAGAAAAGTAAAAATGCCTTGAAGAATTTAGAACAGAAAAGCAATGCTTAAGTTGCAGCAAATTAAAAGTGATTGAAGATCTCAGGAGTGGAGGAGACTAGATAACAAGTCTAGATCTCAAATCCTTCCTTGATCCAACAAGAACAATTGCAAAAGAAATAAAGGAAAGCAAATTGCAGAATCGCAGAAGAAGAAGAAATGAACAGAAAGTAGAATTCAATTATGCAGAAAATTAAAGAAGAGATCTCAAGGTGAGATTGAAACAGAAGTTCTTCAATTCTTCACCCAAGATCCAAAGCAAGAATGAAAACTAAGAGAGCTTCCTAATGGAGCCCCCCTTGCCTCTTCTGAAATGAGAGTGATGCCTTTATATAGGCTTTTCAAAGTGAAAAATGAAAATGAAATTAAAACAAATTACAAAAATGAAAATCCTAATTTAATTGATCCATGTGCCTTTGAGTCATGTTGAGTGGGCTTTGCTTGCTTTGGATTTGAGGGAAAATGGGTCTTGGATGGCCTTGATTTAATTTGGTGAGGAATTGAATTTATATGAAAGTTGGCCCATATGTTGCTCCCAGGAGGCTGCCCTGCCCTTGTGGAGGGCAAGGCAGGATTTGATGCGTGCGGCCTTGGTGCGAGTGTGGTGCGTTGGTGTGTGCTGCAGGATGCTGCCCTGCCCTCGCGGAGGGCAGGGCAGAAAATTCTGCTGCGCCAGTTTGGTGCCTGTGCGTGCTGGTGCTGCCGAATTGTTCCTTGGTGCGCCAGAATGGTGTGCTGGCCATGCCACAACAAAATGCTGCCCTGCCCTCGCGGAGGGCAGGGCAGTGTTTCCAAATTGAAGTCCCGTGTTTGAGACTTGGCCGATGCACACGCTACTTCTTTTCCTTGGTTTATTTTTTGCTTATTTTTGGCCCTTAAAGATGCCTTCCATTCCTGCCTCAATTGTACGCCAAATATGGATTGCTATATATCGTTGGAAAGCTCTGAATGTCAGCTTTCCAACGCAACTAGAAGCACATCAATTGGACGTCTGTAGCTCAAGTTATAGCCCTTTGAAGGAGGCATGGTCATGCTGTGAGCGCCCAGATTTTACCTTAGCGAAATTCTTGCTTCCAACCTCAATGTGCATCACGATTCTGCCCTGCCCTTGGCAAGGGCAGGGCAGTGTGCGTGCTGGTTGTTTTCCTCTTTAATTTGGTCATGGGCCACGCTTTTAAAAGCGTGGCCTAAGGCTCCAAAGTGTGCTCCAACTTCAAAGTGTGTCCCAAAGCTCTTTTTTTCTCCTTTTTTGTGCTTCTTTGCTTCTTTTTCTTCTTATTTCCTACAAGATTTATAAATTTAAAAGATCAAGGAAATATACCATTTAATCACAAAAGCATTCAATATTTAAGCACAATTCATCAATTTCTTGTATGAAAAAGCATTGAAAAATAGGTATATGATGACTTGTCATCAGTGCACTGACTCTTTAACTGCCTGGATCAGATGGAATGCCGCCACAAGGAGTGCTATGAGCACCTCAAGTTGATGATCCTATCCGGCGGCGACATTCCCTTCGAGCCTGACACCCCTTCTGATACATCTGAGGCGGAGGCGAGTGATCATGAGGAGGAGGCACCTACCCAGGCTGAGCAGGGAGGACCTGAGCACACTGTACCACACCATGAGGAGCACCATTAGATACAGGCCACAGATCCGGGGATTCCTCTACAGGCAGAGCCTCTGCTTCAGCAGGACGCTCCTCCTACACTCACAGAGACTACAGACCCTCAGCCCACCACAGTGACACCGGCAGCCCATCCTTCCGGAGATGACACTTCTTCACACCCTGTTTGAGTGAGCATCGAGAACGATGCTATTATTTAAGTGTGGGGAGGTCGCCATCTTTGGCATATAATTTTTGGTGAACCACTATAAGACTCTTCTATCTTATTTTGTTCATTTTCTGTATTTTATTTACACATTTTCCTCTTTTTTCTTTTGCTACATTTTTATTTTATTTTTGTATTTTGCACTTTGGGCTGTATATATCTTAGATATTTTAGCTTAATTTGCACTTTTAGCCTACTAGTTATATATTAAGTGGATTAATTAGTATAGTTTCCCCTTCTAGCATATGATAGTTTGGTTTAATTGAAAGTAAAAGGAGTAAACTAGAGACTTTAGCATAACAGAATAAAAATAATCCACACACCTTGTATATATAGCATTACATGTTAGTTAGTTAACAACATTTCTTCAAGGAGGAACACTAAGATTTTAAGGGCCACCTTAAGAATTTACATTGAGTTGAATGGAAACTCTTGCATGACATACATAACTGATATATGATTTCCGAGCTACAGAAGACACAGTCTGTGAGTTTTGAGCTTAATTGTATGGTTACATCAAACCATAAATTTCATTCCTGTGTGTTTTGCACTTCTTTTCTATGCTTGCAATCCTTATTTTGTTTTAGTCTATATGTCCAATATAGAATATAGATACATACCAAGAGATGATTGAGGCCATTATTTATAATTTTGGTCACTTATCCCAAAAAGCCTACCCTTTTACATCACCCTTGCTAGCTCCCTTGAGGCTTTTTATCCCTTTTTGTTCTATAACCACATTACTAGCCTTAAGCAGAAAAATAAAATAAAAATCCCAAGTTGAATCCTTGGTTAGCTTAAGATAGATATTGTGTATAATTTAAATATGGGAAATTTTGTGGGAACATGGGATGATAGGAGAAAGGGAAATTAAATTAAATAAGTTATCTCAAAAATTTGGGAAGCATGCTTATGTGAAATCAAAATAAATTAAATTACCATGTGCATTGAAAAAAAAATTAGTATTTAAATAAGGGCATACAAAAATTATCCCAACGCAATTATAAAGAATCAATGCACATGGGACAAAAAGTCAAAAATAAATAAATAAATAAATTGGTGCATGAGCATGTAATGCAAAAGTGGGAAAATTTGGGGTAACTAGGTAAATAACTTTTTAAATTATATAAAGTATGTATATGTTAGGTGAGATCTTAGACTAATCAAGGATTCACTTTATTAGCTCACTTAGCCTTATATATACACCATTACCCTTACCTCAGCCCCATTACAACCTAGGAAAAGACTTCATGATTTTTGTATGTCTATATTCAATATTTGTTGATTGGTTAGATGAAAAAAAAAGTTTTAGAAAGCATGACTAGAAAAGAAGAGAGTGATGAACCCCAAACACTGAGTGATTAGAGAGTAAACACAAAATCCAGTGAAGAAAGGCAAAACTCCAGATGACGCGACCGTGTGACCCACGCAGACGCGTGACGTGCACGATCTGCAGAATTTACATAAGTCACCCTAGCGATTTTTGGACCCTTTTTGGCCCAAATCCAAGCCCAGAAAGCACAGATTGGAGACTACAAAGTGGGGGAATCCATTCATTCAAAGCGGAGCGAACAATTTTAGGATTAGATGTAGTTTTTAGAGAGAAAGGTTCTCTCCTCTCTCCTAGGATTAGGATTTATCTTAAGATTTAGGATTAGGATTTAGGATTTATCTTATTGGGATTATTTTCTCTTCAATCACATGTTCAATGTTCCTTTTATTTATTTTCTCAATTTAGTTTATGAACTCTTTATGTTTAGATTGATTTTCTATTTAATACAATTTGAGGTATTTCAGACTTATGATTGCTTTCTCTAATTTATGTTATTGATGCTTTTGCTTTATCCAAATTATTTTCATTTGAGTAGATTTTCTTCCCTTTTGGCTTTGGTTAATTAATTGGTAACACTTGAGTTATCAAACTCAGTAGTGGTTGAAATTGGCAATTGCTAATTGATTTGGATCGCTCTAAAAGTTGATTAGGACTTGAGGATCAATTTAATTAGTCCACTTGACTTTCATTTATTTAATAAGGGATAACTAAGTGGGATTAAAACCCAATTCTCATCACACCTGATAAGGATAACTAGGATAGGAATTTCAATTCTCATACCTTGCCAAGAGTTTTATTAGTTATTAATTTATTTAATTCCCTGGAATCTATTTTTCTCGTTCAAACCTTTTTAAAACCCAAAATTACTGTTTTCCATAACCAATAATAAAGCATACTTCCCTGCAATTCCTTGAGAAGACGACCCGAGGTTTGAATACTTTGGTTATTTATTTTTATTGCGTTTGCTTAAGTGACAAACAAAACTTTTGTACAACAGGATTCTCTGTTGGTTTAGAAGTTATATTTACAATGCGGTTATATTTGTGAATTTCTTTACCGATAGAAAATCAGTTCGTCAAACCCAGCAGGGCTCCTCCCTTCAACCTAGGAGGTTTAGAAACTCATAATGATAGAAAATACATTGATCAATGAAATATGGTGTGCATCCCCTTCTATGGAGAATCGTAAAAGTTCGTCAGATACTAAACTAATAACTAGGGATTACATAAGAAATGGTAAAATAGTCTTTTAGTGCTAAAATCCACTTCAGGGGCCCACTTGGTGAGTGTTTGGGCTGAGCTTTGATGAGATCCACGTTCTAGGTGGCCTCTAGGGTGCTAAACACTGTCTAGGGTGTTCTCTTTGGGCGTTTGGACGCTGGTCTCTTCTCCTTGGGTGCTAGATGCCTGAAAGAGGGCAGGAAGCTGGCGTTGGACGCCAGTTTTGGGCCTTCTAATCAGAATTAAAGTATGAACTATTACACATCTCTGGAAAGATCTGAAAGTCAGCTTTCCATATCCGTTAAGAACGCTCTATTTGAACTTTGGTAGCTCCAGAAAAGCTCTTCCGAGTGCAAGGTGGTCAGATCTAGACAGCATCTGTAGTGCTTTCTCTATCTCTGAATAGGACTTTTGCTCCAGCTCCTCAATTTCAGCCAGAAAACACTTGAAATTGCATTAAAACTCACAAACTCAAAGTAGAATCCAAAAATGTGAATTAAACACTAAAACCTATGAAAACTTAATAAAAATTAAGCAAAACATACTAAAAACTATATGAAAATAATGCCAAAAAGTGTATAAAATATCTGCTCATCAATTGGCAAATCTAGACATAATCTTAAGTAATCTTAGGTATCCAAACTAATTGGATCCTTTGAAGTTAATCCATTTTGGTTGCCCAAGTGCATTGAAATCATAAACAAGCTTGTGAGTTTTGTTTCCTACTCTTCTTTTGTCAATAAATCATTGGGAAGAAGAGTGGCCAAGTTTATTGCAATTAAAGCAGTGATTTCTATGTGTATGTTTCTGAAACTAATAGATGTTTTGATGCTGAAAGTGATTAAAAGATTGAAATTTTTTGGTTTTTTAAAAGGGTTCATTTCTTTTGACAAATCCATTTCTAGCATTCGCACCTCTTTTAGCAACGTATCTTGAACCAGAATTTTTTAAAGCAAATGGGCTTATTGAACATGAGGCTCTTTAGTCAAAGTGTGGTTTTTAAAAAAAAAAACTCATTGTTTGTGAAGTAGCCCAGACTAGAATTTTTTGAACTAGGATCGGTTCTTGAGGAAGATGCATTTCCATCAAAATTTGGCTTTTCAAAGGCAGCATCATAGTTAGAGAAGTACCCAAGACCAGATTTATCAAATTAAGGTTTTGATTTTGAGGATGATGACATAATTTTAGCAAAAGGTTTTTCAAAAATTGCATCATTTTTTGTTACATATCCCAAACCTATTTTTTCATACAATGGTCTTTGATTAGCAAGTAGTTTGTCTAAGTTGCTTGAACTATGTTCAAATTTTGCTAAATCATTATTTAACCTTTTAATAATTTCATTTAATCTTTTATTTTCAGCAACAAGTTCTTGAGAAGGATTAATAATGTGCTTTCCTTTAAACTTTTCAGTTTTAGATTTCTTGAATCAATTTTCTTCAACAAGGTCAATAGCACATTCGGTGTCTTTCACCTTTTTCTTCAAAAAATCATTTTTAGCTTTCAAAACTTCATTTTCAAATTTGTATTCATTCAGTAATTTTTCAGAATGGTGAGTGAAATCATTAACAATAACATGTAAATCTTCAAGATATAAGTCATAGAAATTTACCTCTTCTAGTTGATCTTCACTAGCCATGAAACAAACTCGAGCTTCATATTCGAAGTACTCTTCCTCATTCGAATCATTTTCTAGATCTTCCCAAGAAGCCATGAGCACTTTCTTCTTTTCTTTCTTAGCCTTGTCCTCTTTCTTGAGCTTTGGATAGTTGAACTTAAAGTGTCCTACCTTTATTTCTCATCAGCCTCCTTAGTCTCCTAGCAAAAAATACAATTTTATCATCTGAAAAACTGTCACTTGGCTCACTCTCCAAAGACACAACTTTTGATTTTAGGGCACTCCTTTTTTCTTAGTGTCTTGGCTTGTGTGTGTGGATTCACATGCAAGAACTTTTCCTCTCAACAAATAATGCAGATTTTGAATATCCACAAGCTAACCGGCAAGTGCACCGGGCCATATCAAGTAATACCTTAGGTGAGTGAGGGTCGATCCCACTGATGGACAGAGCAAAAATGGTCGAAGGACTCACTTAGTTAGGCAAGCAGAAAGTTTTATTTTGAGGGTTGTAAAATGCATTAAACAGTAAACTCAGAGAATTGGAAAGCAAATACCAAAAGTAGTGTGAAATATATGAGGGAAAATAGTTAAGGTTTCAGAGTTGTTTATTCATTCGAATTAAGTTTTCTTACCAACTATTTTCATCATGCAAGATTTGTTTTCTTAGTGATTTAGTCTCCTCTAACCCAAACCAACCGTCAATGTCTTGGACACTTAATTTAGATTAGAAGGTTAAGAACAATTCTAGTTTATGGCCACAGAAACCGTAATTACCCAAAACTAAGAGGATTATATGTCACGTATCCTAATTAGTTCAAGTAATTAGCAATTTAGGAGGAATTCGCTTTCAAGCTATTGTTCGAACGAGATAGCTTTGTCGAGAATCACAAGAACACATGTAGAATAAGGGTTATGGTGTCATTCTACCCAGATTCATAAGACGAAGAACGAAAGCAATCCTTGAAACTGAATTAATACATTAATTAAAACAGAAAAGCAATAGTCTTAATCCATAGCAATAAATAGAGCTCCTAAATTTAACCGAGGAGGTTTAGTGGCTCATGACTTACAGAGAAAACAAGGGTTCTAAAAAGTGAAACGTGCAGAAAAGAGAAGATCCCCCTCCGGGATCGGTGACCCCCAAGAGCTAAATCTTTTCCCTTTTATATCTAACTCAAGTAGCATCCAAAGTGGATTTTAACACAAAAATATAATTAAACTTACTAAATTCCAAGTAAATTTAACTAGAAAATAAGCAGAAAATGGCTATAAGATATTCACGTATCACAACACGAAACTTGAACTGTTGGTTGTCCTCAAGCAACAAAAACAATATAGGACTGAGAAGAGAAAACCTCTAAGGCTTGAGTGTTCATTAAGCTCTTGTCTAATCATGGAGTGGGGCTAATGACACTGTAATTCTGAATAGGTTTGGCATCTCATTATCTCTTGAAGCTCAGAAATATTGACGCCCTCTAGAACTAGAACCCTGATGGTATTATGGGCACTCTTTTTCTTGAAGCTCTGATTAATCCTTGAATCCAGCTTTTTCTTTTCTTTTCCTTTGGCTTGAGCCTAGCAGTGAGTCTAAGTGTTTTGTCTTCAAGCTTAACTCGATATAACAACACCACAAGCACTTAACCGAGGAACTCTTTTGAGTTCTAATTTTTTTCTTTTTATTTCTCCTAGATAGTGGTGCTCAGAGCCTTTGGCATACTCGGTAATTGCACTTGATCTCGACTCTTAGTGTTCTATCTCAAGGGTTACTTGACACATTCACACTATAAGCATGTAGTTAGGAAAACAACTCATTTGAGCTTTTAATCATTTTAGACCTTCTTAACCATTGATGCTCAGTACGTTGGACCTTGCTTTTTATTCGTATTTTCTTTTTGCTATTTTTTTTGCTTTAAGGACCAATTTTTCACTTACTTTAGAGAATCCATAATACTTCTCTAAGTTTTTGTTCTTCAATAACCAACATTCTTAACTTGAAGATCAAATATGCACTGTTCAGTTCATATATTTAGAATTATAGATAATGCCGCCACATCAAATTAATCAGAATAACTCATTATATATAACTCAAGCCTCATGCATTTTACTACTTCTTTTCTTTTGATTTTGATTTTTCCATGCCCAATGAGTAATACATGAGACAATTTTTCAAATTAATTATAAAATAGCAAAATAAATAACCAAGCTAGAAAAATAATAAAGTACTACTACTGATAAAAAAAAGTTTTTAGACTGAGAACAGAAAATAGGATAAAATACTATCAAATAGAAAATAAGGAAAGCAGAAGATAAAAAACTCAACCACCTCAGCATGGTGGCTGCTGCTCCCTCTCGGGAATCCTCTCTGGCGCTTCAACTTATCCAAGTCGCACTTCTGCCTCTGCTGCTCCTCTATTAGCTGATGAAGAAGGACTGAGTGGTCTTCATGCTCTATCCTCATCTGAACAACAAAAGATGCCAACTGCCTAATAGATGCTGCCAGTTGATCCCAGCACTCGCGCAGAGGAAAGTAGTGTCCCTGAGGTGTCTCATACTGCTCCTGATGAAGAGGGGGTACTAGCTCCTGATGTGATGCTTGTCCAAGCTCCTAGGCATACTCCATGCCCCTCCTAATTATTGTTCTGTCAACTCCAAAAAAAGTCCCTATCAATCCAGACACGAGTAGTCTCACACAAGCGGAAGATGAGAAGAGAAAAGGCTAATCTAGCTGAGGTGGAAGCCTTTGCTACTATGCTTTATATCTCATACGGGATCACATGCTGCACCTCCACCTCATTGCCGAGCATGATGCAGTAAATCATCATGGCTCGGTCAATTGTATCCTCGGACCGGTTACTCGTATGGATGATTAGCGCTAAATGAACTCAAACCAGCCCCTATCAATTGGCTTCAGATCATGCCTCAGCTAGCACTTGGTCCAAATTCTGAGCTCCGAGGAGTTATATATCAGCGAGCACTTAGTTCAAATTCTGAGCAATCTTGACCCTTTTAGTGTAAAAGTGGGGGTCATCTTTGGATGGTGGCAACTGAAGCATCTCCCTCACCCTCTCTGCACCAAACGTAGGATCTCCCCTCAAACCATAGTGCACCATGTCTTGAACTTTGGGTTCACATCCTTGATTTTTTGTAGGTCACCTAAAAATTAGCATAAAACCGTTGCTCCGAATCAGTCACAGGGTTGGCCAGAACTTTCCAACCCCTGCTCCGAATCTATTCCTGGATTTCAAGTCGAACCGCACCTTTGGGATGACTTTGTTATTGCTGACAATCCTATTATAGTGCTCTTTATCAACCTTAGTGCAGAACTGGTTGACATCATAAGGGATTTTGGAGAGAGACTTCTCCTTTGATGAGCGGATAATTTATACGCTTTTTGACATTGTTTTTAGTATGTTTTTAGTATGTTTTAGTTAGTTTTTAGTATATTTTTATTAGTTTTTAGTTAAAATTCACTTTTCTGGACTTTACTATGAGTTTGTGTGTTTTTCTGTGATTTCAGGTATTTTCTGGCTGAAATTGAGGGACCTGAGCAAAAATCTGATTCAGAGACTAACAAGGACTGCAGATGCTGTTGGATTCTGACCTCCCTGCACTCGAAGTGGATTTTCTAGAGCTACAGAAGCCCAATTGACGCGCTCTCAACGGCGTTGAAAAGTAGACATCCTGGGCTTTCCAGCAATATATAATAGTTCATACTTTGCCCGAGATTTGATGGCCCAAACCGGCGTTCCAAATCAGCTCAAAACTGCCCGGCGTTAAACGCCGGAACTGGCACAAGAATGGGAGTTAAACGCCCAAACTGGCACAAAAGCTGGCGTTTAACTCCAAGAAGAGTCTCTATACGAAAGTGCTTCAATGCTCAGCCCAAGCACACACCAAGTGGGCCCGGAAGTGGATTTTTATGTCATTTACTCATCTCTGTAAACCCTAGGCTACTAGTTCTCTATAAGTAGGACCTTTTACTATTGTATTTTCATCTTTGGACATCTAGTTCTTAGATCATATATCTTGGTAGCTATCTTTATTCTTATGCTATCTAAGATCATTGGGAGGCTGGCCTCACGGCCATGCCTAGACCTTGTTCTTATGTATTTTCAACGGTGGAGTTTCTACACACCATAGATTAAGGTGTGGAGCTCTGCTGTACCTCGAGTATTAATGCAATTACTATTATTCTTCTATTCAATTCAACTTGTTCTTGTTCTAGGATATCACTTGTTCTTCAACTTGATGATCCGTGACACTCATCATCATTCTCACCTATGAACGTGTGACTGTCAATCACCTCCGTTCTACCTTAGATTGGGTGGATATCTCTTGGATCCCTTAATCGGAATCTTCGTGGTATAAGCTAGAATTGATGACTGCATTCAAGAGAATCCGGAAGATCTAAACCTTGTCTGTGGTATTCTGAGTAGGATTCAATGATTGAATGACTGTGACGAGTTTCAAACTCCTGAAGGCTGGGCGTTAGTGACAGACGCAAAAGAATCACTGGATTCTATTCCAACCTGATTGAGAACCGACAGATGAATAGCCGTGCCGTGACGGGGTGCGTTGAACATTTTCACTGAGAGGATGGGAGGTAGCCACTGACAACGGTGAAACCTTACATACAGCTTGCCATGGAAAGGAGTAAGAAGGATTGGATGAAGACAGTAGGAAAGCAGAGAGACGAAAGGGACAAAGCATTTCCATACGCTTATCTGAAATTCTCACCAATGAATTACATAAGTATCTCTATCTTTATCTTTATGTTTTATTCATCATCCATAACCATTTGAGTCTGCCTGACTAAGATTTACAAGATAACCATAGCTTGCTTCATACCAACAATCTCTGTGGGATCGACCCTTACTCGCGTAAGGTTTATTACTTGGACGACCCAGTACACTTGCTGGTTAGTTGTGCGAAGTTGTGATAAAGAGTTGAGATTACAATTGTGCGTACCATGTTGATGGCGCCATTGATGATCACAATTTCATGCACCAAGTTTTTGGCGCCGTTGCCGGGGATTGTTGAGTTTGGACAACTGACGGTTCATCTTGTTGCTTAGATTAGGCATTTTTCTTCAGAGTTCTTAAGAATGAATTCTAGTGTTTCAAGGTGATGTTCTTATCATCACCAAAGCTGATTGATCTTCATCAATTTAGCTCTTGAATGTAATGTCCTGCTGAAGCTTGACTAGCCATGTCTAATTCCTTTAGACTGAAGCTTTAGACTAACATTGCATTATTCCTGGAATTCTCATTAAGAATTTTGATATCTTTATTTTCTTTTTTCACTTAAATTTCGAAAAATACAAAAAAAAAAATTTACAAAATCATAAAAAAAACCAAAAATATTTTATGTTTCTTGTTGAGTCTAGAGTCTCATTTTAAGTTTGGTGTCAATTGCATGTTTCTGTTCTTCTTGCATTTTTCATGTGTCTTCAATGATCTTCAAGTTGTTCTTGATGATTTACTTGCTCTGATCTTTAAATTCTCTTGTCTTGAGTGTTTTGTTGTTTCTCATATGCATTTTCAACTTGTTAGTGTCAGTAGTATACAAACTTTTAAGTTTGGTGTCCTGCATGCATTGTTTATTTGATTTTAGTGCATTTTGATTATTCCTTATTATTAAAAATCCAAAAATATTTTTAATTTGTGTCTTTTCAAGTCAATAATACAGAGAATTGAAGATTCAGAACATACTGCAGAGGAATTACACAGAAAAAGCTGGGCGTTCAAAACGCCCAGTGAGGAAGGCAAACTGGCGTTTAAACGCCAGCCAGGGTGCCTGGCTGGGCGTTTAACGCCCAAAAGGGTAGTGCTTTGGGCGTTAAACACCAGAATGTGCACCATTCTGGGCGTTTAATGCCAGGATGACACAAGAGGGAAGATTCTGTTTTCAATTCAAATTTTTTTCAAGTTTTCAATATTTTTCAAAATCAAATCTTTTTCAAATCATATCTTTTCAATCATATCTTTTTCAAAATCAATTTCTTCCCATTTTCAAAAATACTTGCTAACAATTAGTGATTTGATTCAACAATTCAAGTATGTTGCCTTTTCTGTTGAGAAAGGTTTAATGTTTGAATCATATTTTTTCTTGTTAAGCCAAGTCATTAATTTTTAAAATCAAATATTTTTAATTTGTTTTTCAAATCACATTTTCTCAATCACATCTTTTTAAAACCATAACTTTTCAATCATATCTTCCTAATCACATCTTTTTCAAAATAGTTTTCAATCATAATCTTTTTAATTTCTTATTTCAAAATCTTTTTCAAAAATCACTTGATTTCTTTTCCACTCTTGGTTTTCGAAAATCAATTAGTGTTTTTCAAAATGTTTTTAAAATCTTTTACTTAATTTTCGAAAATTACTTCCCCTCTTCTCACATCCTTCTATTTATGGACTAAGACTATTCCTCAATGAACAATTCAAACTCCATCTCTCTTGATAAGTTCGAATTCTTCTACTTCTTCCTTCTATTTTTCTTTTCCTCTGACACCTCAAGGAATCTCTAAACTGTGACGTAGAGGATTCCATATTTTCTTGTTTTCTTCTCTTTCATATGAGCAGGAGCAAAGACAAAAGCATTCTTGTTGAGGCTGACCCTGAACCTAAAAGGACCTTGAAGCGAAAGCTGAGAGAAGCTAAGGCACAACTCTCTGTAGAGGACCTAACAGAAATCTTCAAAGAAGAAGAAAACATGGCAGCCGAAAACAACAACAATGCCAACAATGCAAGGAAGGTGCTGGGTGACTTTACGGCACCTACTCCCGACTTCTATGGAAGAAGCATCTCTATCCCTGCCATTGGAGCAAACAACTTTGAGCTTAAGCCTCGATTAGTTTCTCTAATGCAACAGAATTGCAAGTTCCATGGACTTCCATTGGAAGATCCTCATCAGTTTTTAGCTGAATTCTTGCAAATATGTGACACTGTCAAGACTAATGGGGTTGACCCTGAGGTCTACAGACTTATGCTATTCCCTTTTGCTGTAAGAGACAGAGCTAGGATATGGTTGGACTCACAACCTAAAGAAAGCCTGAACTCTTGGGAAAAGCTAGTCAATGCCTTCTTGGCAAAGTTCTTTCCACCTCAAAAATTGAGTAAGCTTAGAGTGGAAGTCCAAACCTTCAGACAGAAGGAAGGAGAATCCCTCTATGAAGCTTGGGAAAGATACAAACAATTAATCAGAAAGTGTCCCTCTGACATGCTTTCTGAATGGAGCATCATAGGTATTTTCTATGATGGTCTATCTGAACTGTCCAAGATGTCCTTGGATAGCTTTGCTGGAGGATCTCTTCATTTGAAGAAGACGCCTGCAGAAGCTCAAGAGCTGATTGAAATGGTTGCAAATAACCAACTCATGTACACTTCTGAAAGGAATCCTGTGAACAATAGGGCTAATTAGAAGAAAGGAGTTCTTGAGATTGATACTCTGAATGCCATATTGGCTCAGAACAAAATATTGACTCAGCAAGTCAATATGATTTCTCAAAGTCTGTCTGGAATGCAAAATGCACCAGGCAGTACTAAGGAAGCTTTATCTGAAGAAGAAGCTTATGATCCTGAGAACCCTTCAATGGAAGAGGTGAATTACATGGGAGAACCCTATGGAAACACCTATAATACTTCATGAAGAAATCACTCAAATCTCTCATGGAAGGATCAACAGAGACCTCAACAAGGTTTCAACAACAATAATGGTAGAAGAAACAGGTTTAGCAATGGCAAGCCTTTTCCATCATCTTCTCAGACAGAGAATTCTAAGCAAAACCACTCTGACTTAGCAACCATGGTCTCTGATCTAATCAAAACCACCCAGAGTTTCATAACTGAAACAAGGTCCTCCATTAGAAACTTGGAGGCACAAGTGGGTCAGCTGAGTAAGAAAATTACTGAACTCCCTCCTAGTACTCTTCCAAGCAATACAGAAGAAAATCCAAAAGGAGAGTGCAAGGCCATCAACATGGCCGAATTTGGAGAGGACGGAGAGGCAGTAAACGCCACTGAGGAAGACCGAAATGGACGTCCACTGGCCTCCAATGAGTTTCCCAATGAGGAACCATGGGAATCTGAGGCTCCCACTGAGACCATAGAGATTCCATTAGATTTACTTCTGCCATTCATGAGCTCTGATGAGTATTCTTCCTCTGAAGAGGATGAGTATGTCACTGAAGAGCAAGTTGCTAAATACCTTGGAGCAATCATGAAGCTCAATGACAAGTTATTTGGTAATGAGACTTGGGAGGATGAACCCCCTTTGCTCACCAAAGAATTAGATGACTTGTCTAGGCAGAAACTACCTCAAAAGAGACAAGATCCTGGAAAGTTCTCAATACCTTGTGCCATAGGCACCATGACCTTCAAAAAGGCCTTGTGTGACCTAGGGTCGAGTGTAAACCTCATGCCTCTCTCTGTAATGGAGAAGCTAGGGATCTTTGAGGTGCAAGCTGCAAAAATCTCACTAGAGATGGCAGACAATTCAAGAAAACAAGCTTATGGAGTTGTAGAGGATGTGATGACATGTCATCATATACCTATTTTTCTATGCTTTTCATACAAGAAATTGATAATTTGTGCTTAAATATTGAATGCTTTTGTACTTAAATGATATATTTTCTTGATATTTTAATTTTATAAATCTTGTAGGAAATAAGAAGAAAAAGAAGCAAAGAAGCACAAAAAAAGGAGAAAAAAAGAGCTTTGGGACACACTTTGAAGTTGGAGCATACTTTGGAGCCTTAGGCCACGCTTTTAAAAGCGTGGCCCATGACCAAATCAAAGATGAATGAGCAATCAGCGCACACTGCCCTGCCCTTGCCAAGGGCAGGGCAGAATCATGATGAAACAAAGTGAGGTTGGAGCAAAATTTTCGCTAAGTTAAAATCTGGCCGCTCACAGCATGACCATGCCTACTTCAAAGGGCTATAACTTGAGCTACAGATGTCCGATTGATGTGCTTCCAGTTGCGTTGGAAAGCTGACATTCAGAGCTTTCCAACAATATATAGCAATCCATATTTGGCGTACAATTGAGGCAGGAACGAAAGGCATCTTTAAGAGCCATGAGAAAGCAAGAAACTAGGCCTTACTTTGGTGCCAAGAAAACCAAGGAAAAGAAGTAGCGTGTGTAGCATCCAAGTTTCGAACTCGGGACGTCAAAGTGGAAACACTGCCCTGCCCTCTGCGAGGGCAGGGCAGTATTTTGTTGGTGCACAATTCTGGCGCACCAAGGCACCCTTCTGGCACACCGCAGCATCATCTGGCAGCACCAGCAGCGCACCGTGGCACAATTCTGGTGCACCAATTTTTTCTGCCCTGCCCTCCGCGAGGGCAGGGCAGCATCCTGCGCACCAGCCTGCACCACGCCCGCACCACGCACGCACCAAGCACCAAATCCTGCCCTGCCCTCCACAAGGGCAGGGCAGCCTCCTGGGAGCAACATGGGCCAAAATTCAATCAAAATTTCATTTAAATTCAATTCTTCTCCAAATTGAATCAAGGCCAACCAAACCCATTTCTCCTCAAATCCAAAGCAAGCAAAGCCCACATCATCACTCAAAGGCACATGGATCAATTAAATTAGGATTTTCATTTTTGTAATTTGTTTTAATTTCATTTTCATTTTTCACTTTGAAAAGCCTATATAAAGGCATCACTCTCATTTCAGAAGGGGGGCTCCATTAGAAAGCTCTCTTAGTTTTCATTCTTGCTTTGGATCTTGGGTGAAGAATTGAAGAACTTCTGTTTCAATCTCACCTTGAGATCTCTTCTTTAATTTTCTGCATAATTGAATTCTACTTTCTGTTCATTTCTTCTTCTTCTGCGATTCTGCGATTTGCTTTCCTTTATTTCTTTTGCAATTGTTCTTGTTGGATCAAGGAAGGATTTGAGATCTAGACTTGTTATCTAGTCTCCTCCACTCCTGAGATCTTCAATCACTTTTAATTTGCTGCAACTTAAGCATTGCTTTTCTGTTCTAAATTCTTCATGGCATTTTTACTTTTCTGTTAAGATCTAGTTCCATTGAATCAATTCTCTACTCTTCTACTTGTTGCAATTTAGTTTTCCTTGATTAATTTCTGCAATCCCACATCCTTGACCCATTTAAGATTCAAGCAATTTACATTTCTTGTCATTTAAGTTTCTGCAATTTACATTGCTTGTTCTTTAAGCTTCCTGCCTATTTACATTCTGCACTTTAAGTTCATTGCTATTTACATTTTGCTGCCACAATTCTCACTTAAATGTTAGCTTGACTAAACTAATCACCCACTAAAGTTGCTTGATCCATCAATCCCTGTGGGATCGACCTCACTCTTGTGAGTTATTATTACTTGATGCGACCCGGTACACTTGCCGGTTGGATTTGTGTGTTGGAAATTCGTTTTTCCACAAAAACACCATCAAGTTTTTGGCGCTGTTACCGGGGATTGATTTAGATCAACAATGATTAAGTGGGTGAGAAGTCTAGATCAAGCATTTTCTTTATTTTTGTTCTCTGTTCTAAGTTGAAACCAAGGTGTTTGAGTTATTGCCTCACTAAGAAATTCATCTTTCAGATATGAATTTCAATTTCCCTTGGTGTTGTGTTTTACAAAATTCAAATGGAGTTCAACTCATCTTATGATCAAACAAATTTTATGGGATATTACCCACCATCACCAATCTCTAATGGTGGCTGGGAATATCACCAAGAGAATACACATTCTGAGCACTCCAATTCATGGAGATTTGCTTCAGAGACACAAGATGAGCAAGAAAATCATATGGGATACCAACCACCACCACAAAATGATTCATATCATTATCCTCATGGTGGATGGAAGTATCACCAAAGAATGGAAGAGCATCCACCCTCACGTCCCAGTTTCTCATTTGAAAGTTCTTCATCACTTGATTATGATTACTCTCAACCTTCATCTCTTGAACTAACAGATTGGGATTACCTTCAAGCCATTGAAATACATAGAAAACTCGTGGAAAGATACACACAACCCCAATCCTGGACAGAAATCGTATTCAAGAAGATGAATGAGTTCTCAGAGCAAACAAGGAGGAACTTAGAACCATCCAACAGTGAGGATGAAGACAAATTTCTAAAGGATAGAGTGGAAGAGCAAGATAAGGAGGCTACTGCATCAAGTGAACGTTCAATGAAGAATGAGGTGGTTGAAAATGAAACTGCACTTGAGATGAAAAGGGAACATGAACATTCACAACCCTCACAAACTTCCCTTGAATCTGTGATCGAAAAATATGAAGAGGAGATGAAGAAATCTTGGGAAGAACAACAAACCTCCTCCATAAAAGGACTATTAAGTCAAATGTTGGGTGCAAGGGAGGAAGTGGAGGAGCAAGAAAGTGAGGAAGTCATTCCAAACTCAAGTGGAGCAGAGAAGTACATAGAGGAAAAGCTCATGGAGCCACCAATTCAAAAGGCTCTGGATGAATACAAAACTCCAATAATCACACAGCAACCAAGTCTTGAATTCAAGGAAGTGAAGGCAATTAACAAAAGCACCGAGAAGAGGATTGTGACCAAGCTACCAACGACAACATTCAAGAGGAGGTCAACCACAAGCAATCCAACCCCTGGACCAATAGCAAGCAAGCTCAATCAAGCCATGTACAAAAGAAAGCTTGCTGAGAGGAAGCCAAGACAGGGGACACTAGTTGAAACTTCTCCCCTCTTGGAGTCATTCCTCTTAACAAACTGGAAGAAGAGGAAGAAAGTGAGGAACAACATGTCAAACTAATGACACTAAAAGAGCACTTGTTGGGAGGTAACCCAACCGTAGGTAACATTTCTTCTCCGCTTTGTTTTCTTTCTGTGGTTTGTTTAAATTTCATAATTTGGCATATGGTTACATTCTAAGTTTGGTGTTGCCCTGCAACAAACTGTTTTCCATCTTCATAGATGATTGCATCAATTTTACATGGAAGTGTCACACTAAGAATCTAAGTTTGGTGTGCCACTTAATTTTTTTTCTATGCAAATCATCCAGCAACACCACTTGTTTACATAATCATAATGCCACTGCAGTGTTATTGTTTTTAGTTAGACAATTTTAGTTTTCTTGATTGTTTTAGTCATTTCCTTGTTTTTAATGCTTTCTTTTATTAACTGTGTTTGTTAATACATCACCCAAACATCCTTACTCATGACAGATTCTTCACTTGGTGAGTGTATTTAACAAATAACAGTTTCACTTGCTTAGTTTTAATTCAAATAAATTGACATATGGTTGTATTCTAAGTTTGGTGTTGCTATGCAACAAAATTTGGTTCTAATTCTTACAAGATACTTGCATTAATTCCAAGTGAAAGTGTCACACTAAGTTTGGTGTGCCACTTATTTTTTATGCAATGTATTGTGCACACCTTCTTATCTATGCAATCAAAATGTCTCTGTTTCTTGTGCCTTGATTGTTATCTTTAATTTTGCTTGCTTAAAACACATGTGCTACTAACATTTCATTGTGTAAGATATTCATGATCCATCTTAGCCCCATAGCCATTGTTCTAATTGTTGCTTGAGGATGAACAAGCATTCTAAGTTTGGTATGGGAAGGAGGAAAATGGGAGAAAAATGACAACAATAGAGAAGATGAACTACAAGGTTGTAAAGTTCCTTTTCCTCTCATTTGTTTCATAAACTGCATGATTGTCTTTACCTTCTCTGTATACATGTGTGTATGAATAAGCATAGCTTGAATTTTGATTTATAATATGTTGTTGTGACATTATGACTACCAACTTGAGTTTTGTGAGTTCAAAAGCAATAAAACATCATGATCATAAACAAACAAGGAATTAAAGAAGAATTTAGCATGTGCATACAAGTATTGGAAAGCTAGTATGATTGATTGTTGCTCAATTGCATTGGATTTTATTTAATTGAAGTTTTTCATCTAGTACATTTTGTGAAATCTTTTGAAATCATGAAAACCTTGAAGAAGCAAATACAATTAAAGCAAGAAAAGAAAAAGGGAAAGAACGAGAAAGCTGAAGGCTCTGAGTACCAATGGCAATTTATTTGCTAAGTGCTTGTGGTGTTTATGTATCAAGCCAAATGCTTGAAAACAAAACACTTAGAAGTCAAGGCTAGGCTCAAGTGCAAAAGCACTCCCTCAAAGCTCAAGGCTCTGAGCATCAATGATTAGAGAGTCAAGAAAAGAAAAGAAAAATGAGCTTAATGAAGTCCTCTAATTAAATGCTTGTGGTGCTTATGTATCAAGTGGTAATACTTGAAAACAAAGCATTTAGAAGTCGTAGCTTTGTTATTAACTCATGGGGCAAAGCACCCAAAAGGAGAAAAAAATAATCAAAAGCTTGTTTCAAGGAAGAATTATAAGAAAAAATTTCATAAAATAAGCTAGATAGAAGTGATGAGCGGATAATTTATACGCTTTTTGGCATTGTTTTTAGATAGTTTTTAGTGAGTTTGAACTACTTTTAGGGATGTTTTCATTAGTTTTTATGTTAAATTCACATTTCTGGACTTTACTATGAGTTTGTGTGTTTTTCTGTGATTTCAGGTAAATTCTGGCTGAAATTGAGGGACTTGAGCAAAACTCTGAAGAAGGCTGACAAAAGGACTGCTGATGCTGTTGGAATCTGACCTCCCTGCACTCGAAATGGATTTTCTGGAGCTACAGAACTCCAATTGGCGCGCTCTCAACGGCGTTGGAAATTAGACATCCAGGGCTTTCCAGCAATATATAATAGTCCATACTTTATTCGAAGATTGACGACGTAACTTGGCGTTGAACGCCAAGTTCATGCTGCTGTCTGGAGTTAAACGCCAGAAAAACGTCACGATCCGGAGTTGAACGCCCAAAACACGTCATAACTCGGAGTTCAACTCCAAGAGAAGCCTCAGCTCGTGGATTAATCAAGCTCAGCCCAAACATACACCAAGTGGGCCCCGGAAGTGGATTTATGCATCAAATACTTACTCATGTAAACCCTAGGAGCTAGTTTATTATAAATAGAACATTTATCTATTGTATTAGAGGTCTTTGGATCATTCGGTCTTGTGACCACATGGGGGCTGGCCATTCGGCCATGCCTGAACCTTTTACTTATGTATTTTCAACGGTGGAGTTTCTGCACACCATAGACTAAGGGTGTGGAGCTCTGCTGTACCTCAAGTATTAATGCAATTCTATTGTCTTTTATTCAAATCTCTCTTATTCTTATTCCAAGATATTCATTCGTACCCAAGAACATGATGAATGTGATGATAAGTAACCCTCATTATCATTCTCACTTATGAACGCACGTGATTGACAACCACTTCCGTTCTACATGCAACCGAGCTTGAATGTGTATCTCTTAGATTCCCCAAACAGAATCTTCATGGTATAAGCTAGATAGATGGCGGCATTTATGAGGATCCGAAAAGTCTCACCTTGTCTGTGGTATTCCGAGTAGGATTCCGGTAATGAATGACTGTAACGTGCTTCAAACTTGCAAGTGCTGGGCGTTAGTGACAGACGCAAAAGAATCAAGGGGTTCTATTCCAGTAGGCGCAGGAACCAACCAGTGATTAGCCGTGCTGTGACAGAGCGCGTGAGCGTAGTTTTCACTGCGAGGATGGGATGTAGCCATCAACCATGGGTGATGCCTCCAGACGATTAGCCATGCGAGTGACAGTCGCATAGGATCATTTTCCCGAGAGGATTGAAAGTAGCCACCGCTGATGGTGAACCCCTATACACAGCTTGCCATGGAAAGGAGTAAGAAAGATTGAGTTGAAGCAGTGGGAGAGCAGGCGTCCTTGAGCCATACAGTATCTCCATTCGCTTATCTGAAATTCCCACCAATGAATCTGCATGAGTATTCTATCCCTTTTATTATTTATTTTCTTATTTCTATTTTCGAAACCATAAACCAATTTTAATCTGCCTAACTGAGATTTACAAGGTGACCATAGCTTGCTTCATACCAACAATCTCTGTGGGATCGACCCTTACTCACGTAAGGTTTATTACTTGGACGACCCAGTACACTTGCTGGTTAGTTGAACGGAGTTGTGTCCACTCGTGCCAATTTCTAAATTCCATAATTTTACAATGAGTACAACTCAAAGAATAGTGATCACAATTTCGTCTCGAACGCGGAGCTTCATTTTTGGAAACACTGCCCTGCCCTCTGCGAGGGCTGGGCAGCATTTTGTTGGTGCACAATTCTGGCGCACCAAGGCACCCTTCTGGCGCACCGCAGCATCATCTGGCAGCACCAGCAGCGCACCGTGGCACAATTCTGGCGCACCAATTTTTTCTGCCCTGCCCTCCGCGAGGGCAGGGCAGCATCCTGCGCACCACGCCCGCACCACGCACGCACCAAGCACCAAATCCTGCCCTGCCCTCCACAAGGGCAGGGCAGCCTCCTGGGAGCAACATGGGCCAAAATTCAATTTAATTCAATTTCTCACCAAATTGAATCAAAGCCAACCAAACCCATTTCTCTTCAAATCCAAAGCAAGCAAAGCCCACATCATCACTCAAAGGCACATGAATCAATTAAATTAGGATTTTCATTTTTGTAATTTGTTTTAATTTCATTTTCATTTTTTTATTTTGTAAAGCCTATATAAAGGCTTTAATTAGAGCTCGGAAAGGGAGGCTTGCTCTATTAGGGAGTAGTAGTAATAGATAGCTCTCTCTTAGTTTTCTTTTCTGTTTTTCTTGAGTGAGATTGGAGGAATTCTGTTTCATTCTCACTTTGAGAATTCTATTTGTTTGCTTTCTGCAGATTTCTAAGAAATTGAGGATTGAATTTGAGTCTTCACTGATTGCTTCTTTTTTTTTCTTCTGCAATTATTCTCTGTTGGATCAAGGAAGGGATTGAGATCTAGACTTGTTTTCTAGACTCCTCCATCCCTGAGATCTTCAACTTTCCCTTAGCTATTGAAATTGAGCTGCATTTTACTTTCTATTTCATTCCTCTTCTGCTACATTTACTTTTCTGCAATTTCCTTTCCTGTATTCTGCACTTTCACATCTTTGTTCACATTGAGCTTGATTTACTTTCCTGCACATTTACATTTTCTGCAATTTAAATTTCTAGTTGCTTAATCTATTGCTCTCTTTAATTTCCAGCACCCAACCCCTTTACTTTTGATGCAATTTACGTTTCTTGCAATTTAAGTTTCAGCAATTTAATTATTCTGCACTTTTAATTCCCAGCCATTTACTTTCTGTTGGCTACATTTCATCCAAATTCACTTCAATGTTAGCTTGACTAAACTAATCACCCACTAAAATTGCTTGATCCATCAATCCCTGTGGGATCGACCTCACTCTAAGTGAGTTATTACTACTTGATGCGACCCGGTACACTTGCCGGTTGGATATGTGTGTTGGAAATTCATTTTTCCACAAAAACACCATCAGAATGTTCTGGTAAAAGTTGAAGACCATTACATCCTTGCTGATTTCATAGTCCTCAAGACTGGGAAGTGCATGGATGAATCCATCATCCTTGGTAGACCCTTCCTAGCCACAGCAAAGGCTGTGATTGATGTGGACAGAGGAGAATTGATCATTCAAGTGAATGAAGAATCCTTTGAGTTTTAGGCTCAAGGATATCCCTCTGTCACCATGGAGAGGAAGCGTGATGAGCTTCTCTCAAAACAGAGTCAAACAGAGCCCCCACAGTCAAACTCTAAGTTTGGTGTTGGGAGGCCACAACCAACTTCTAAGTTTGGTGTTGAATCCCCACATTCAAACTCTAAGTTTGGTGTTGGGAGGTTCCAACATTGCTCTGAGTATCTGTGAGGCTCCATGAGAGCTCACTGTCAAGCTAATGACATTAAAGAAGCACTTGTTGGGAGGCAACCCAATCTTATTATATTTATCTATCCTCTTTTGTTATTTTATGTTTTCTGTAGGTTGATGATCATGAGAAGTCACAAAATCAATTGAAAAAGAAAAAACAGAAAGAAAAATAGCACACCATGGAGGAGAACTTGCTGGCGTTTAAACGCCAGTAAGGCTAGCAGATGGGCGTTTAACGCCCAGTCTGGCACCATTCTGGGCGTTTAACGCCAGAAAGGGGCACCAGACTGGTGTTAAACGCCAGGAAAGGGCAAGAAGTTGGCGTTAAACGCGAGAAATGGGCACCAGCCCGACGTTTAACGCCAGAATTGGCATGAAGAGCAATTTTTGCTCGCCACTTGGTGCAGGGATGACTTTTCCTTGACACCTCAGGATCTGTGGACCCCACAGGATCCCCACCTACCCCACCACTCTCTCTCTTCTTCACCCATTCACCAATCACCTCAACACCTCTTCCCCAAAAACCCTTTACCTATCAAATCCCATCTTTCTCTTCACCACTCACATCCATCATTCATAAAACCCCACCTACCTCACCATTCAAATTCAAACCACTTTACCTCCCAAACCCACCCATACATGACCGAACCCTACCCCTCTCTCCACCCCTATATAAACCCATCTTCACTCCTTCATTTTCACACAACATAAACACTACTTCTCCCCCTTTGGCCGAACCACAAAGCCATCTCCATCTCCTCTATTTCTTCTTCTTCTACTCTCTTCTTTCTTTTTTTGCTCGAGGACGAGCAAACCTTTTAAGTTTGATGTGGTAAAAGCATTGCTTTTTGTTTTTCCATAACCATTTATGGCACCTAAGGCCGGAGAAACCTCTAGAAAGAGGAAAGGGAAGGCAAAAGCTTCCACCTCCGAGTCACGGGAGATGGAGAGATTCATCTCAAGGGTGCATCAAGACCACTTCTATGAAGTTGTGGCCTTGAAGAAGGTGATCCCCGAGGTCCCTTTTAAACTCAAAAAGAGTGAATATCCGGAGATCCAACATGAGATTCGAAGAAGAGGTTGGGAAGTTCTCACCAACCCCATTCAACAAGTCAGAATCTTAATGGTTCAAGAGTTCTATGCCAATGCATGGATCACCAAGAACCATGATCAAAGTGTGAACCCGGACCCAAAGAATTGGCTTACTATGGTTCGGGGAAAATACTTGGATTTTAGTCCGAAAAATGTAAGGTTGGCATTCAACTTGCCCATGATGCAAGGAGATGAACACCCTTACACTAGAAGGGTCAACTTTGATCAAAGGTTGGACCAAGTCCTCAAAGTCATTTGTGAAGAGGGCGCCCAATGGAAGAGAGATTCAAGAGGAAAGCCGGTTCAACTGAGAAGGCATGACCTCAAGCCCGTGGCTAGAGGATGGTTGGAGTTTATCCAACGCTCAATCATTCCCACTAGCAACCGGTCCGAAGTTACTATAGACCGGGCTATCATGATTCATAGCATCATGATTAGAGAAGAAATAGAAGTTCATGAGGTTATATCCCAAGAACTTTATAAGGTGGCAGACAAGTCCTCTACCTTGGCAAGGTTAGCCTTTCCTCATCTCATTTGTCACCTCTGTTGTTCAGTTGGAGTTGACATAGAGGGAGACATCCCCATTGATGAGGACAAGCCCATTACTAAGAAGAGAATGGAGCAAACAAGAGACCCCTCTCATCACCAAATCCCTGAGATGCCTCAAGGGATGCACTTTCCTCCACAAAACTATTGGGAGCAACTAAACACCTCCCTAGGAGAATTGAGTTCCAACATGGGACAACTAAGGGTGGAGCACTAAAAACATTGCATCCTCCTCCATGAAATTAGAGAAGATCAAAGAATCATGAGAGAGGAGCAACAAAGACAAGGAAGAGACATTGAGGAGCTCAAGCACTCCATAAGATCTTCAAGAGGAAGAACAAGCCGCCATCACTAAGGTGGACCCGTTCTTTAATTTCCTTGTTCTTTATTTTCTGTTTTTCAAAAAAAATCATGCTTATGTTTATCTATGTTTGTGTCTTGTGATCATTAGTGTCTTAGTGTCTATGCCTTAAAGTTATGAATGTCCTATGAATCCATCACCTTTCTTGAATGAAAAATGTTCTTAATTGAAAAAGAGAAGAATTACATGAATTTTAAATTTTATAACAGATTAATTATTTTGATGTGGTGGCAATATTTTTGTTTTCTGAATGTATGCTTAAACAGTGCATATGTCTTTTGAATTTGTGGTTCATGAATGTTGGCTCTTGAAAGAATGATGAAAAAGGAGAAATGTTACTGAGAATCTGAAAAATCATAAAAATGATTCTTGAAGCAAGAAAAAGCAGTGAATACAAAAAAAAAGAGACGAAAAAAAAGGGGAGAAAGGGAAAAAGAAAGAAAAAGAAAGAAATAAAGTTGTGATCCAAGGCAAAAAGAGTGTGCTTAAGAACCCTGGACACCTCTAATTGGGGACTCTAGCAAAGCTGAGTCACAATCTGAAAAGGTTCACCCAATTATGTGTCTGTGGCATGTATGTATCCGGTGGTAATACTGGAAGACAAAGTGCTTTGGGCCACGGCCAAGACTCATAAAGTAGCTGCTTTCAAGAATCATCATACTTAACTAGGAGAATCAATGACACTATCTGGATTCTGAGTTCCTAAAGAAGCCAATCATTCTGAATTTCAAAGGATAGAGTGAGATGCCAAAACTGTTCAGAGGCAAAAAGCTAAAAGCCCCGCTCATCTAATTAATACTGATCTTCATAGATGTTTTTGGAATTCATTGCATATTCTCTTCTTTTTATCTTATTTGATTTTCAGTTGCTTGAGGGCAAGCAACAATTAAAGTTTGGTGTTGTGATGAGCGGATAATTTATACGCTTTTTGGCATTGTTTTTAGTATGTTTTTAGTATGTTTTAGTTAGTTTTTAGTATATTTTTATTAGTTTTTAGTTAAAATTCACTTTTCTGGACTTTACTATGAGTTTGTGTGTTTTTCTGTGATTTCAGGTATTTTCTGGCTGAAATTGAGGCACCCGAGCAAAAATCTGATTCAGACACTAAAAAGGACTGCAGATGCTGTTGGATTCTGACCTCCCTGCACTCGAAGTGGATTTCCTAGAGCTACAGAAGCCCCATTGGCGCGCTCTCAACGGCATTGCAAAGTAGACATCCTGGGCTCTCCAGCAATATATAATAGTCCATACGTTGCCCGATATTTGATGGCCCAAACCGGCGTTCCAAATCAGCTCAAAACTGCCCGGCGTTAAACGCTGGAACTGGCACAAGAATGGGAGTTAAACGCCCAAACTGGCACAAAAGCTGGCGTTTAACTCCAACAAGAGTCTCTACACGAAAGTGCTTCAATGCTCAGCCCAAGCACACACCAAGTGAGCCCGGAAGTGGATTTTTATATCATTTACTCATCTCTGTAAACCCTAGGCTACTAGTTCTCTATAAGTAGGACCTTTTACTATTATATTTTCATCTTTGGACATCTAGTTCTTAGATCATATATCTTGGTAGCTATCTTTATTCTTATGCTATCTAAGATCATTGGGAGGCTGGCCTCACGGCCATGCCTAGACCTTGTTCTAATGTATTTTCAACGGTGGAGTTTCTACACACCATAGATTAAGGTGTGGAGCTCTGCTGTACCTCGAGTATTAATGCAATTACTATTGTTATTCTATTCAATTCAACTTGTTCTTGTTCTAAGATATCACTTGTTCTTCAACTTGATGAATGTGATGATCCGTGACACTCATCATCATTCTCACCTATGAACGTGTGACTGTCAATCACCTCCGTTCTACCTTAGATTGGGTGGATATCTCTTGGATCCCTTAATCGGAATCTTCGTGGTATAAGCTAGAATTGATGACTACATTCAAGAGAATCTGGAAGGTCTAAACCTTGTCTATGGTATTCTGAGTATGATTCAATGATTGAATGACTGTGACGAGCTTCAAACTCCTGAAGGCTAGGCGTTAGTGACAGACGCAAAAGAATCACTGGATTCTATTCCAACCTGATTGAGAACCGACAGATGAATAGCCGTGCCGTGACAGGGTGCGTTGAACATTTTCACTGAGAGGATGGGAGGTAGCCACTGATAACGGTGAAACCCTACATATAGCTTGCCATGGAAAGGAGTAAGAAGGATTGGATGAAGACAATAGGAAAGCAGAGAGACGAAAGGGACAAAGCATTTCCATACGCTTATCTGAAATTCTCACCAATGAATTACATAAGTATCTCTATCTTTATCTTTATGTTTTATTCATCATCCATAACCATTTGAGTCTGCCTGACTAAGATTTACAAGATAACCATAGCTTGCTTCATACCAACAATCTCTATGGGATCGACCCTTACTCGCGTAAGGTTTATTACTTGGACGACCCAGTACACTTGCTGGTTAGTTGTGCGAAGTTGTGATAAAGAGTTGAGATTACAATTGTGCGTACCATGTTGATGGCGCCATGGATGATCACAATTTCGTGCACCATCCTTCTTTTTCCTTGAAGAGGATTCTCCAACTTTTGGTACCATAGGGAATGTGAGAAAAGTGAAGAGCGGAGCGTCCTAACATGATAATAGAAGTTATTATCAGTCTAAAATTTTCTAAAATAAGAACTTCGTTGTAAGCATAGCTCCAAACCAACAAATAACTCTCATATCAAATTTTAATATCTTTTGTTGTCACAAGTACAAACCCCAATGAAAATTAACTGAAGTATTCAAACCTCTGGTCATCTCACAAGAAATTGCATTGAAGTGATCAATTATTGGCTATGAAGAACAAGGGGGTTTGATTTGTAATTGGCAAGAAAGTAAATAACAAGAAAGTAAACTGACAAGAACCAATATAAAAAGAAAAGAACTATTGGCTAGGACATGGGAATTGAGATCACCGCCCTTGTTCACAAACTATGTGTTGACAATTATGAGGGACCAACCCACTTAGTCTACTTCTATGCTTGAAGTAAGTATAATATCTACATCAACGCTTGAAGTACGTCAAATAGGCTTAATCAACATCAATCCATAAGTCCTAACCTAGCTACTAATTGACTAAGTAGTAGGCTAGTGTTAATGGTTATCAAGTTGACCACTAAGGGTTCTCAAATCACCAATTCATTGAGATATAATGACTCAAGGTTACCCAATCCCCTTAGCTGATGCGTGAAAACTTGTCTCTCAAAAAATTTCCCTTCGGCAATTATACCGAATTTGTCGTTAAGTAAAAATTCACAATAGAGTGAGGTCGAATCCCACAGGGATTGATTGGTCAAGCAACTTTAGTTGGAAGAGTATGCTAGTTGAGCTAAACAGAGTGTAGTTTGAGAATTGCAAAAAATTAAATGGCGGAAAAGTAAATAGCAGAAAATAAAGTTCAAAATCTTAAATGGGGATTTGGGGTAATGAGCATGAAAATAAATGACAGAAAATAAAAAGAATGGGTAAGATCAGAAATGGGAAATTCATTGGGCTCAGGAGATGTTGTATTCTCCGGATCAAGTTCATTTTCATCTCTTCCTCAATCAATGCATCTATTGATCTCCTTGGCAATCTTAGGTGATTAGATTCCAATTCCTTGGTAATCCAATCTCTCTAAGCTTGAACAATTACCCAATTCCTTGATTTAATTGCTCATGGAAAGAGATGAAGTATGTCACTGATTATACCACATGTATTTCCAAATCAAAGTCTTGGGAGGATTACATGTTACTATATCCGCCCAGACCACAATTTGGTCCAACATGAGAAAGCATTTCTAGCATGATCTCCTCATCCCTTTTCCAAGGCTCAGAGGAGATCCAATTATGGAGAGTTTCTTTTCTAAGACAACTAACCAATTGAATTAAGATCGAAAGCTTTCTAGTAAATCAAAAGAGAAGAAAGAAGAAGAGAATGAAAACTATAATTGATCCATCAAATTACAACAGAGCTCCCTAACGCAATGAAAGGGGTTTAGTTGTTCATAGCTCTAGAAATGAAAAATGGCAGAAAATAATACATCCCAGCAAAAAGTGCAGAAAAGTAAATATCCAAAGAGTAGTTTTCCAAAGTGCCAAGCTCCTCTATAGTTCAAAACTACTCCTATATATACTACTCCTCTTGATCTTCTAGTGAGTTCTTCAAGTCTTGGATGTGGGCTTTGGATCTTGAGTTGAAGCAGTTCCAATCTTTAGTGGGCCCAGCTTGCAGAGAAGTATGAATTAGGCATGGGAGTTAGTGAAGTTAACGTTAAGTGACATTGTGTGTTCGAGAACGTTAGTGGCAATCATAATTTTCACTAACGTTCCAACCCCATATAGCCTACGTTAACTCCAACGTTAGTGGCACTAACGTGACCACTAACGTTGCCTTGTAAATCTTCACTAGCGTTATTGGGACTCACCTTTCCCAATAACGTTGGCTTATAACCCTTCGCAAGCGTTATTGGGACTCACATTTCCCATTAACGTTGCCTTATGCCCTTTGTCCCTATGATGAGCAGATATTTTATACACTTTTTGGGGGTAATTTCATGTAGATTTTAGTATGTTTTAATTAGTTTTTAGTAGAATATTATTAGTTTTTAGGCAAAAATCATATTTCTAGACTTTACTATGAGTTTGTGTGTTTTTCTGTGATTTCAGGTATTTTCTGGCTGAAATTGAGGGAACTGAGCAAAAATCTAAGTTTGGCTGAAAAAGGACTGCTGATGCTGCTGGATTCTGACCTCCCTGCACTCGAAATGGATTTTATGGAGCTATAGGAATCCAATTGGCGCGCTCTCAACGGCGTTGGAAAGTCGACATCCAGGGCTTTCCAGCAATATATAATAGTCCATACTTTGCGCAAAGATAGACGACGTAAACTGGCGTTCAACGCCAGTATCATGCTGCTGTCTAGCGTCCAGCGCCAGAAACAGGTTACAAGCTGGAGTTCAACGCCAGAAACAGGTTACAACCTGGCGTTGAACGCCCAAAACAGCCCCAGGCACGTGAGAAGCTTAAGTCTCAGCCCCAGCACACACCAAGTGGGCCCCAGAAGTGGATTTCTGCACTATCTATCATAGTTTACTCATTTTCTGTAAACCTAGGTTACTAGTTTACTATTTAAACAACTTTTAGAGATTTACTTTGCACCTCATGACATTTTCAGATCTGAATTTTATACACTTTGACGGCATGAGTCTCTAAACTCCATTGTTGGGGGTGAGGAGCTCTGTAGCGTCTCGATGAATTAATGCAATTGTTTCTATTTCTCCATTCAAACGTGTGTGTTCCTATCTAAGATGTTCATTCGCACTTAATTATGAAGAAGGTGATGATCCGTGACACTCATCACCTTCCTCAATCCATGAACGTGTGCCTGACAACCACCTCCGTTCTACATCAGATTGAATGAGCTTCTCTTAGATTCTTTAATCAGAATCTTCGTGGTATAAGCTAGATTGATGGCGGCATTCATGAGAATCCGAAAAGTCTAAACCTTGTCCGTGGTATTCCGAGTAGGATTCCGGGATTGAATGACTGTGACGAGCTTCAAACTCCTGAAGGCTGGGCGTTAGTGACAGACGCAAAAGAATCATTGGATTCTATTCCAACCTGATTGAGGACCGACAGATGATTAGCCGTGCTGTGACAGAGCATTTGGACCATTTTCACTGAGAGGATGGGAAGTAGCCATTGACAACGGTGACACCCTACATACAGCTTGCCATGGAGGGAACTTTGCACTTTTCCATGGATGGAATATTACATTACAGGAATAAATCAGATAAAGCATCTCCAAAACTCCAACATATTCTCCATTACTGCATAACAAGTATTTATTTTATGCCCTTTTCCCTTTCTTCACTGAACTTGAAAAACACTGTTGTTGGCATCCTGACTAAGAATAATAAGATAAACATAGCTTGCTTCAAACCAACAATCTCCGTGGGATTCGACCCTTACTCACGTAAGGTATTACTTGGACGACCCAGTGCACTTGCTGGTTAGTTGTACGGATTACAAATTCGTGCACCAAGTTTTTGGCGCCGTTGCCGGGGAATGTTTGAGTTTGAACAACTAAAGGTTTATTTTATTTCTTACATTAGGAATAATTTATTTTTATTGTTATAGAGTCATTAAATCCTAATAGGATAGTTTATTTTCAAAAATTTCTTTTCAAAAATATTATTTTTCTTAATTAATTGTTAATTTTTCGTGAGTTTAGTGTCTTGTTCTAAGTTTGGTGTTAATTGCATATTTTATATTTTTCTTTAAATTTTCGAACTTGTGTTCTTTGTTCTTCATTGATCTTCGAGTTGTTCTTATTTATTTTTCTTGTTTGATCTTGAGTTTTTCTTGTTTTGTGTCTTTTCTTATTTTTCTTGTGCTTTTTCAAAACATTAACTTTCAAAAATTATAGTTTTATCCACAAAAATAATACATCTTTAAAATACATTACATTTTTAGCTCAGTTGGTTATAGCGTTGGCTTATGTTCTTGGCAATTGGGCATCTTCTTTTAAAATTCTTTTTCAAAAATAATTTTTCTTTGATTGAATCTTGTGCCAAACTCTAAGTTTGGTGTTTCCTTGTTAATTTTTCTTTAATTTTCGAAAATTTGTCTTGGTTTTCTAAAAATTTTAAGTTTGGTGTTCTTTCTTTTGTTCTTGGTGTTCTTGTGAATCTTCAAGGTGTTCTTGAGTCTTTCTTGTGTTTTGATCTTAAAATTTTTAAGTTTGGTGTTCCTTGGTGTTTTCCCTCCAAAATTTTTGAAAATAAGGAGCACTAGATCTAAAAATTTTAAGTCTGGTGTCTTTTGTGTGTTTTTCTCTTTCATCATAAAATTCAAAACTCAAAAAGAAAAAAAAATTTAAATAAAATATCTTTTTCAAAAATATCCTAACCACTTTCTCTCTCCTCAATTTTTCGAAAATCTTTCAAACTTTTTTTTATAAATTTTAATTTTTAATTTTCTTTCTATATTTATTTTATTTTTAATTTAGTTTTTATTTTATTGTATTATTTCAAAATTATCTTTATAATAAAACAGACAATATCAACATACATATCATCTCCCTTGTTCCATCATGGAATTAAGTGGAAATAAACAGTCCAGGAGGACTCTGGGGTATGCTAACCCCACTACTGCTTCATATGGGAGTAGTATCTGTATACCCTCCATTGGAGTTAGTAGCTTTGAGTTGAATCCTCAGCTCATTATCATGGTGCAGCAAAGCTGCCAGTATTCCAGTCTTCCACATGAAGAACCTATAGAGTTTCTGGCACAATTTTTACAAATTGCTGACACAGTACATGATAAGGAAGTAGATCAGGATGTCTACAGATTACTACTATTTCCATTCGCTGTAAAAGATCAAGCTAAGAGGTGGTTAAATAACCAACCTAAAAACAGCATAAGGACATGGAAACAACTGTCTGAAAAATTCCTGAATCACTACTTTCCTCCAAAACGGATGACACAGCTAAGGCTAAGCATCCAAGGCTTCGAACAAGGAGATAATGAATCCCTTTATGATGCCTGGGAGAGATATAGAGAGATGCTAAGAAAATGCCCCTCTGAGATGTTTTCAGAGTGGGTGCAATTAGACATCTTCTACTATGGGCTTACAGAAAAAGCTCAGATTTCTCTAGATCACTCAGCTGGTGGATCTATACATATAAGAAAAACAATTGAAGAAGCTCAAGAGCTTATTGATACAGTTGCCAGAAATCAGCATATGTACCTAAGCAGTGAACCTTCCATGAAAGAAGAAGCTAAAACAGTAACTACTGAACTCAGTCCTGTGGATCAGGCTAATGAATTCAATCAGCAATTAGACTTTCTAACCAAGCAGCTAGCTGAATTCAAGGAAATACTACAGGAAACAAGAATGGCTAATAGGAATATGGAAGTACAGTTAAAGCAAACAGAAAGGCAACTGTCAAAACAAATAGCAGAAGAATGCCAAGCAGTTCAATTAAGAAGTGGAAAACATTAAATACCTCACTTCAAAACAGCAGGAAGCCAAGAAATGAACAAATGGCTACTCAAAATCCCTCTGAGGACAATCAGAGCCCAGAGAGGAATAAGGCTGGCGCTGAACGCCCAGACCATGCTCATTTCTGGCGTTCAACGCCAGAAACAAGCATGAATCCGGTGTTGAACGCCCAAGGGAAGCATAGTTCTGGCGTTCAGACGCCAGTAACAGATAAGGAGTTGGCGTCTAACGCCACTCCAGCTCCCACCCCTGGCATTCAAACGCCAGTGGGGGATCAGTCACATACAAGTGCTGATAACAACCCTTCTAAAAAAGCTTCCCAATCCACATCTGTAGGCAATAAACCTGCAGCAATTAAGGTTGAGGAATACAAAGCCAAAATGCCTTATCCTAAAAAATTCCACCAAGCGGAACAAGATAAGCAATTTGCTCGCTTTGCAGACTATCTCAGGACTCTTGAAATAAAGATTCCGTTTGCAGAAGCACTTGAGCAAATACCCTCTTATGCTAAGTTCATGAAAGAGATCTTAAGTCATAAGAAAGATTGGAGGGAAACTGAAAAAGTTTACCTCACTGAAGAATGCAGTGCAGTCATTCTGAAAAGCTTACCTGAGAAGCTTAAAGATCCCGGGAGCTTTGTGATACCATGCACATTAGAGGGTAATTGTACCAAGCAAGCTCTATGTGATCTTGGGGCAAGTATCAACCTAATACCTGCATCTATTATCACAAAGCTTGGTTTGACTGAAGAAGTCAAACCAACCCGGATATGTCTTCAACTTGCTGATGGCTCCATTAAATACCCATCAGGCGTGATTGAAGACATGATTGTCAAGGTTGAGCCATTTACCTTTCCTACAGACTTTGTGGTGCTGGAAATGGAGGAGCACAAGAGTGCAACTCTCATTCTAGGAAGACCTTTCCTAGCAACTGGCCGAACCCTCATTGACGTCCAAAAAGGGGAAGTAACCCTGAGAGTCAATGAGGAGGAGTTCAAGTTAAATGTTGTCAAAGCTATGCAACATCCAAACACCCCAAATGACTGCATGAGTGTTGATATCATTGACTCTCTGGTGAGAGAGGTCAATATGGCTGAGAGTCTCGAATCAGAGTTAGAGGACATCTTTAAAGATGTTCAGCCTGATTTGGAGGAATCAGAGAGAATAATAGAACCTCTGAAAATACCTCAGGAAGATGAGAAACCTCCCAAACCCGAGCTCAAACCATTACCACCATCTCTGAAATATGCATTTCTGGGAGAAGGTGATACCTTCCCTGTAATCATAAGCTCTACCTTAGAGCCACAGGAAGAGGAAGCACTAATTCAAGTGCTAAGGACACACAAGACAGCTCTTGGGTGGTCCATCAGTGATCTTAAGGGCATTAGCCCAGCCAGATGCATGCACAAGATCCTATTGGAGGGTGACGCCAAGCCAGTGGTCCAACCACAAAGGCGGCTGAATCCAGCCATGAAGGAAGTGGTGCAGAAGGAGGTCACTAAATTACTAGAGGCTGGGATTATTTATCCTATTTCTGACAGCCCTTGGGTAAGCCCTGTCCAAGTCGTCCCTAAGAAGGGAGGCATGACAGTGGTTCATAATGAAAAAAATGAACTGGTTCCTACAAGAACAGTTATAGGATGGCGTATGTGTATTGATTATAGAAGGCTCAATACAGCCACCAGAAAAGATCATTTTCCTTTACCATTCATAGACCAAATGCTAGAAAGACTAGCAGGTCATGAATACTACTGCTTTCTGGATGGATATTCAGGTTATAATCAAATTGCAGTAGATCCCCAGGATCAAGAGAAAACGGCTTTCACATGTCCATCTGGAGTATTTGCATACAGAAGGATGCCATTTGGCCTGTGCAATGCACCTGCAACCTTTCAGAGGTGCATGCTCTCAATTTTCTCGGATATGGTGGAAAATTTCTGGAAGTCTTCATGGATGACTTTTCAGTATTTGGAGACTCATTCAGCTCCTGTCTTGACCATCTAGCACTTGTACTAAAGAGATGCCAAGAGACTAACCTGGTTTTAAACTGGGAGAAGTGTCACTTTATGGTGACTGAAGGAATTGTCCTTGGGCACAAAATTTCGAACAAGGGAATAGAGGTGGATCAAGCTAAGGTAGAGGTAATTGAAAAATTACCACCACCTGCCAATGTTAAGGCAATCACAAGCTTTCTGGGGCATGCAGGATTCTATAGGAGGTTTATAAAGGATTTTTCAAAAATCGCCAAACCTCTGAGCAACCTGCTAGCTGCTGACACGCCATTTATCTTTGATAAAGAGTATCTGCAGGCATTTGAGACTCTGAAAGCTAAATTGGTCACAACACCAATCATCTCTGCACCAGACTGGACATTACCATTCGAATTAATGTGTGATGCCAGTGACCATGCCATTGGTGCAATGTTGGGACAGAGGCATGACAAGCTTCTACACGTCATTTACTATGCCAGTCGTGTTTTAAATGACGCACAGAAGAATTACACAACCACAGAAAAAGAGCTGCTTGCAGTGGTTTACGCCATTGACAAATTCAGATACTATTTATTAGGATCAAAAGTGATTGTGTACACTGATCATGCTGCTCTTAAATATCTACTCACAAAGCAGGATTCAAAACCCAGACTTATCAGATGGGTGTTGCTTCTACAAGAGTTTGATATAGAAATAAGAGACAGAAAAGGGACAGAAAACCAAGTAGCAGATCACCTGTCCCGAATAGAACCAGTAGAAGGGGCGTCCCTCCCTCTCACTGAGATCTCTGAGACCTTTCCGGATGAGCAACTCTTTGCCATCCAGGAAGTGCCATGGTTTGCAGACATTGCAAACTACAAAGCAGTAAGATTCATACCCAACGAGTATAGTAGACAGCAATCAAAGAAGTTGATCACAGATGCAAAGTACTATCTTTGGGATGAACCATATCTCTTCAAGAGATGTGCAGACGGAGTAATCCGTAGATGTGTGCCTAAAGAAGAAGCACAGAGAATCCTATGGCATTACCATGGATCACAATATGGAGGACATTTTGGAAGTGAGTGAACAGCCACAAGAGTCCTCCAATGTGGCTTCTACTGGCCTACTCTCTATAAAGATTCCTGAGTGTTTGTGCTTAATTGTGACAGTTGCCAAAGATCTGGCAATCTGCCTCACAGTTATGCCATGCCTCAACAAGGGATCTTGGAGATTGAGTTGTTTGATGTATGGGGTATTGACTTCATGGGACCTTTCCCACCATCATACTCAAACACTTATATTCTGGTGGCAGTGGATTATGTATCCAAATGGGTGGAGGCTATTGCAACACCCACTAATGACATTAAAACAGTGTTAAAATTCCTCCAGAAACACATCTTCAGCAGATTTGGTACCCCTAGAGTATTAATCAGTGATGGGGGCACTCATTTCTGCAATAAACAACTTTACTCTGCTTTGGTTCGTTATGGAGTTAGCCACAGGGTAGCTACTCCATATCACCCACAGACTAATGGACAAGCTAAAGTCTCAAATAGAGAACTCAAAAGAATCCTGGAATGGACTGTAATTAACCGTAGAAGGGATTGGGCAAGAAGTTTGGATGATGCTCTGTGAGCATACAGAACAGCATTCAAGACCCCTATAGGGACCTCTCCATACCAGCTTGTGTATGGAAAGGCATGTCACTTGCCAGTGGAACTGGAACATAAGACCTACTGGGCAACCAGATTCTTGAACCTTGATGCCAAGTTAGCTGGAGAAAAATGATTGCTTTAGTTAAATGAGCTAGAGGAATTTAGACTCAATGCTTTCGAGAATGCAAAAATTTACAAAGAGAAAGCAAAAAGATGGCATGATAAGAAATTGTCATCCAGAGTCTTTGAGCCGGGGCAGAAAGTTCTGCTATTTAATTCTAGGCTCAAATTATTCCCCGGGAAATTAAAATCCCGGTGGAGAGGTCCACATGTGATTACAAGTGTATTACTATATGGATACGTAGAGCTTCAGGATAATGACTCTAACAAAAAGTTCATTGTTAATGGACAGAGAGTTAAACATTATCTTGAAAGCAATTTTGAGCAAGAATGCTCAAAACTGAGACTTGATTAAAGCTCAGTAATAGTCCAGCTAACGACATTAAAAAAGCGCTTGCTGGGAGGCAACCCAGCCATTCACAAAATTTAATTTTATTCGTTTTGGTTAATTAATTTATTTTTACAGGTATATGTCAAAGTATCTTCAAAAGGTAAAATAGCAATTGATTGAATTCACAGGGTTACAGGAGAATTTGGAAGCTCATTGGCGTGAAAAAGCCAGTAAGAAATGTTTTGGGCGTTGAACGCCCAAAAGAAGCACCCACTGGGCGTTCAACGCCAGTAAGGGTAGCCATCTGGGCGTTAAACGCCAGAAAGGAGCATCTTCTGGGCGTTGAACGCCAGAAAGAAGCACCTTCTGGGCATTTAACGCCAGATTGACAGCGTCCTGGGCGTTCAGAAAAACGCCCAGTGACAAAGGACTTCCTGGCGTTCAATGCTAGAAAGAAGCAACAGCTGGGCGTTGAACGCCCAGGAGAAGCAGCAATTGGGCGTTAAACGCCCAAAACATGCAGCATTTGGGCGTTTAACGCCAGAATGGTGGGGAGGAGGTAAAATTCGTTTTTCTTCACAAATTTTCTAATTTTTATGTTTCAATCCATGATTTCTTGCATAAATGATGAGCGGATAATTTATACGCTTTTTGGCATTGTTTTTAGTATGTTTTTGGTATGATCTAGTTAGTTTTTAGTATATTTTTATTAGTTTTTAGTTAAAATTCACTTTTCTGGACTTTACTATGAGTTTGTGTGTTTTTCTGTGATTTCAGGTATTTTCTGGCTGAAATTGAGGGTTCTGAGCAAAAATCTGATTCAGAGACTGAAAAGGACTGCAGATGCTGTTGGATTCTGACCTCCCTGCACTCGAAGTGGATTTTCTGAAGCTACAGAAGCCCAATTGGCGCGCTCTCAACGGCGTTGGAAAGTAGACATCCTGGGCTTTCCAGCAATATATGATAGTCCATAATTTGCCCAAGATTTGATGGCCCAAACCGGCGTGGCAAATCAGCCTCAGAAATTCCAGCGTTTAACGCTGGAACTGGCATAAAACTTGGAGTTAAACGCCCAAACTGGCATAAAAGCTGGCGTTTAACTCCAGAAAAGGTCTCTACACGAAAATGCTTCATTGCTCAGCCCAAGCACACACCAAGTGGACCCAGAAGTGGATTTTTACGTCATTTACTTATTTCTGTATACCCTAGGTTACTAGTTTACTATTTATAGGATCTTTTGACATTGTATCTGTACCTGATGACACTTTACACGTTTCTTTGTGTACCTTCCACAGCATGAGTCTCTAAACCCCATGGTTGGGGGTGAGGAGCTCTGCTGTGTCTCGATGGATTAATGCAATTACTACTGTTTCTCATTCAATCATGCTTGCTTCCATTCTAAGATACTACTTGTTCTTAAATCGGATGAATGTGATGATCCGTGACAATCATCATCATTCTCAACTATGAACGTGTGCCTGACAACCACCTCCGTTCTATCTTAGATTAAGTAGATATCTCTTGGATTCTTTAACCGGAATCTTCGTGGTATAAGCTAGAATTGATGGCGGCATTCAAGAGAATCCGGAAGGTCTAAACCTTGTCTGTGGTATTCTGAGTAGGATTCAATGATTGAATGACTGTGACGATCTTCAAACTCCTGAAGGCGGGGCGTTAGTGACAGACGCAAAAGAATCACTGGATTCTATTCCGGCCTGATTGAGAACCGACAGATGGATAGCCGTGCCGTGACAGGGTACGTTGAACATTTCCACTGAGAAGATGGGAGGTAGCCACTGACAACGGTGAAACCCTTGCATACAGCTTGCCATGGAAGGAGCCTTGCGTGCTTGAAGAAGAAGATAGTAGGAAAGCAGAGATTCAGAAGATGGAGCATTTCCAAAACCCCAACCTATTCTCTATTACTGCAAAACAAGTACTTATTTCATGTTCTTTTTCTTTTCACAATCAATCCTGATAATTTCTGATATCCTGACTAAGATTTACAAGATAACCATAGCTTGCTTCAAGCCGACAATCTCCGTGGGATCGACCCTTACTCGCGTAAGGTATTACTTGGACGACCAGTGCACTTGCTGGTTAGTTGTGCGGGATTGCAAAAGTGTGATTGCAATTTCGTGCACCAATAAACATGTTTCAAAATATCATCCTTCAATTCCAAAAAAAAATTTTAATCCTAATTTCTAAAAACCCTAATTTCTAAAATCCCTTTTTCAAAAATATCAAATGTATCTTAATTCATAAACACAAATCTTTTTCCAATCCAAATCTTTTTCAAATCTTTTTCAACTCATCATATCTTTTGGATTTCGAAATTGCCTCTCCCTCTATTCCTCTCCTATCCTTTCTTTTGCTTGAGGACAAGCAAACCTCTAAGTTTGGTGTGAATTGCCATGATCACTGAGCTAAAACTCATCAAGATCATGGCACCTAAGGGAACAGGAAGAGCAAGGGTGTAACTTAAAGGAACTGAAGCATCAAAACTTATCTCTTGAAGGACCAAGCACCCCACAGACTAGAGGAACATCCACTTCCCAAAATACAGGTTGTTAAGTTCTAATTTTAAGTTTTAACTCTGTGATAGTATTATTATAGAAATTTACCTTAGGAGATATATATAGTAGTAGTAGTAATTAGTATATCTATTCTGGTTTTATTCCCAATTAAGTTATAATTTATTTTTCTCATCATCATCAGACATCAATAAAATAGTAGATAATTAGAATAAAGAAGCAATTTATTTTTTTTGAGTTCTTAATAATAAAAATTATAATTAACTATATGTGGTGGCAATACTTTTTGTCCTCTGAATGAATGCTTGAAAAGTGCATAATTTTTATCTTGAATTTTATGAATATTGGCTCCTGAAAGAATGAGGAACACGAAAAATATTATTGATGATCTGAAAAATCATGAATTTGATTCTTGAAGCAAGAAAAAGCAGTGAAAAAAAAATTTACAAGGAATCATTGGATCAAGAAAAGGAATAAGAGCCAACAGCCCTTAAAACGAAAAGGCAAGGGTGAAAAGGATCCAAGGCTTTGAGCATCAGTGGATAGGAGGGCCCAAGGAAATAGTTCCAGGCCTAAGCGGCTAAATCAAGCTGTCCCTAACCATATGCTTGTGGCATGCAGGTCCAAGTGAATAACTTGAGACTGAGTGGTTAAAGTCTTGATCCAAAGCAAAAAGAGTGTGCTTAAGAGCTCTGGATACCTCTAACTGGGGACTTTAGCAAAGCTGAGTCACAATCTGAAAAAGGTTCACCCAGTCATGTGTCTGTGGCATTTATGTATCCGGTGGTAATACTGGAAAACAAAGTGCTTAGGGCCACAGCCAAGACTCATAAAGTAACTATGTTCAAGAATCAACATACTACACTAGGAGAATCAATAATACTATCTGAATTATGAGTTCCTATAGATGCCAATCATCCTGAATTTCAAAGATAAAGGGAGATGCCAAAACTGTTCAGAAACAAAAAGCTACAAGCCCCGCTCATCTAATAAGAATCTGAGCTCCACTCAAAAACTCTGAAATATTATTACTTCTTAATTTCTTTTCATTTTATTTTATTTATATAGTTGCTTGAGGACAAGCAACAGTTTAAGTTTGGTGTTGTGATGAGCAGATATTTTATACGCTTTTTGGGGGTAATTTCATGTAGATTTTAGTATGTTTTAATTAGTTTTTAGTAGAATATTATTAGTTTTTAGGCAAAAATCATATTTCTGGACTTTACTATGAGTTTGTGTATTTTTCTGTGATTTCAGGTATTTTCTGGCTGAAATTGAGGGAGCTGAGCAAAAATCTGAGATAGGCTGAAAAAGGACTGCTGATGCTGCTAGATTCTGACCTCCCTGTACTCGAAATGGATTTTCTTGATCTACAAATATCCAATTGGCGCGCTCTCAACGGCGTTGGAAAGTAGACATCCAGGGCTTTCCAGCAATATATAATAATCAATACTTTGTGCGAAGATAGACGACATAAACTGGCATTCAACGCCAGTATCATGCTGCTGTCTGGCGTCCAGCGCCAGAAACAGGTTACAAGGTGGAGTTCAACGCCAGAAACAGGTTACAAACTGGCATTTAACGCCCAAAACAGCCCCAGGCACGTGAGAAGCTTAAGTCTCAGCCCCAGCACACACCAAGTGGGCCCCAGAAGTGGATTTCTGCACTATCTATCATAGTTTACTCATTTTCTGTAAACCTAGGTTACTAGTTTACTATTTAAACAACTTTTAGAGATTTACTTTGCACCTCATGACATTTTCAGATCTGAATTTTATACACTTTGACGGCATGAGTCTCTAAACTCCATTATTGGGGGTGAGGAGCTCTGCAGCGTCTCGATGAATTAATGCAATTGTTTCTATTTCTCCATTCAAACGTGTGTGTTCCTATCTAAGATGTTCATTCGCACTTAATTATGAAGAAGGTGATGATCCGTGACACTCATCACCTTCCTCAATCTATGAACGTGTGCCTGACAACCACCTCCGTTCTACATCAGATTGAATGAGTTTCTCTTAGATTCTTTAATCAGAATCTTCGTGGTATAAGCTAGATTGATGGCGGCATTCATGAGAATCCGGAAAGTCTAAACCTTGTCCGTGGTATTCCGAGTAGGATTCCGGGATTGAATGACTGTGACGAGCTTCAAACTCCTGAAGGCTGGGCGTTAGTGACAGACGCAAAAGAATCATTGGATTCTATTCCAACCTGATTGAGGACCGACAGATGATTAGCCGTGCTGTGACAGAGCATTTGGACCATTTTCACTGAGAGGATGGGAAGTAGCCATTGACAACGGTGACATCCTACATACAGCTTGCCATGGAGGGAACTTTGCACTTTTCCATGGATGGAATATTACATTACAGGAATAAATCAGATAAAGCATCTCCAAAACTCCAACATATTCTCCATTACTGCATAACAAGTATTTATTTTATGCCCTTTTCCCTTTCTTCATTGAACTTGAAAAACACTGTTGTTGGCATCTTGACTAAGAATAATAAGATAAACATAGCTTTCTTCAAACCAACAATCTCCGTGGGATTCGACCCTTACTCACGTAAGGTATTACTTGGACGACCCAGTGCACTTGCTGGTTAGTTGTACGGATTACAAATTCGTGCACCACCCTACGTTAGAGTTCACGTTAGTGTAACTAACGTGGCTCTTAACGTGATTATGCCTCACCTTCGAGAGCGTTAGTGACACTTACCTTTGTCACTAACGCTCAAAGTGCCCCTACTCTCCACGTTAGAACCCATGTTAACTAAGTTAACGTGGCCACTAACGTGGTAGTAATGCCATCTTCCAACGTTAGTGACAAAGGTGAGTGTCACTAACGTTGGCTCATCAATCTCAGCTCTATGTTAACTTTCACGTTAGTGGTCTTAACGTGACCACTAACGTGGGCGATGCTAGTTGATCCAACCTTAGTGACAAAGGTGAGTGTCACTAACGTTGGCATTGTCTCTCTCTTCCACGTTAGAGTTCACATTAACTAAGTTAACGTACTCTTAACGTGGCTCATTGCCAAATCTTGGAATGTTAGTGGTGTTCACGTTTACCACTAACGTTGGAGCTTTCTTTTGTCTCCACGTTAACTTGGTTAACATGGCAATTAACGTGGGCTTATGATGGCTTCGTGGGTGTTATTGGTGATCACTTTTCTCCTTAACATTGCAAGCTATTTACCATTCCACGTTAGTGGTCACATTAACTAGATTAACGTGAGTACTAACGTGGTTCTTCCTTGCTTTCTTTTTCCTGAAATCAAGCAAATAAAGTGCATCAAAGCTCTAGCCAAAGTCATGAGATTATGCATCATCAATTTATCATTCAATTCTAGTAAAATTCTCATGAAATCATGTGAAATTCACAATAGTTGCTTGAATCAAGGTGTAAGTGTATTTTCATCCAAAACTTGCCTTATTCACTAAGAAAATGCATGAAACTACCTTAAAATAGTAAAGAAAAGGTTAGTGAAACTGGCCTAGATGCCCTGGCATCACAACACCAAACTTAAAGCTTGCTTGTCCCTAAGCAAGTACTGAAACATAGGAAGAATGAATGAAAGAGCAAGAAGATAATATAGAAGTAGAATTCCTGGTTTATGGGGTTTCATGCATTGCAACTTAGGTTCTTTCCTTTACTAGGTTTCAGGCCTTTATCAAGTCCTTGGTCACTCTCTTGATTACATCCTTTCAGACTTCTTAATTGTTGATCCTTCCTTCTTTTCCAAGGTTTATTACATTCTTCTTTTGGCTAAGTGCTCTGTAAGAGGGCGACTCTTTATGATAAGCTTTCAGTCAACACTCTCGAACCAGTTGGCTCAAGGTGCTAGGTGTTAAGACACCCCTACGGACTTACTCCCCCAAGTCTCTTTCCCTCATACATACACACCACAGGCACATGGTTTGTTATTTTTCTTTCTTGAGACCTTGGTGTCCAGCACCTCTTTGGGTTACTAAGTGTTCTGTAGCAAAGGTTACTCTTGATAGTGGACTTTCAGCTGATAATCCTGGACCAGTTAATCCAAGTTACCAAGTGATGAGGCACCCCTAAGATCTTATTCATCCAAGCATATCCCTTGCACATGAACACCACAGACACATGCCTCAATCTTAAAACCCTTGGTGCCTAGCATTGTTTCTTATTGTGTTTCTTTCCTTTTCACTTTTATTGCTCTTTCTCTTTTCTTATTGGGATCTTATTATTTAGTTAGTTGATGAGCGGATAATTTATACGCTTTTTGGCATTGTTTTTAGGTAGTTTTAGTAAGTTCAAGCTACTTTTAGGGATGTTTTCATTAGTTTTTATGTTAAATTAACATTTCTGGACTTTACTATGAGTTTGTGTGTTTTTCTGTAATTTCAGGTAATTTCTGGTTGAAATTGAGGAACTTGAGCAAAACTCTGAAAAGGAGGCTGACAAAGGACTGCTGATGCTGTTGGAATCTGACCTCCCTGCACTCAAAATGTATTTTCTGGAGCTACAGAACTCCAAATAGCACGCTCTCAACTGCGTTGGAAAGTAGACATCCAGAGCTTTCCAGCAATATATAATACTTCATACTTTATTCGGGAATTGATGACGTAAAGTGGCGCTCAACGCCAAGTACATGCTGTTGTCTGGAGTCAAACGCCAGAAACACATCACAACCCGGAGTTGAACGCCAGAAACACGCTATAACTCGGTGTTCAACTCCAATAAAAGCCTCAGCTCGTGGATAGATCAAGCGCAGCCCAAACATACACCAAGTGGGCCCCCAAAGTGGATTTATGCATCAATTACTTACTCATGTAAACCCTAGTAGCTAGTCTAGTATAAATAGGATAATTTACTATTGTATTAGACATCTTTGGTCTCAGTTTTGTTTTATTCTTCATCTTAGGAGACTATTGATCACGTTTTGGGGGCTGGCCATTCGGCCATGCCTGAACCTTTCACTTATGTATTTTCAACGGTGGAGTTTCTACACACCATAGATTAAGGGTGTGGAGCTCTGCTGTACCTCAAGTTTCAATACAATTACTATTATTTTCTATTCAATTCTCTTTTATTCTTATTCCAAGATATACGTTGCACTTCAACTTGATGAATGTGATGATCTGTGACACTCATCATCATTCTCACCTATGAACGCGCGTGACTGACAACCACTTCCGTTCTACCTTAGGCCGGGCGCATATCTCTTAGATTTCCCAACAGAATCTTCGTGGTATAAGCTAGATAGATGGCGGCATTCATGGGAATCTGGAAAGTCTAACATTGTCTGTGGTATTCCGAGTAGGATTCCAGGAATCTGGAAAGTCTAACCTTGTCTGTGGTATTCTGGGTAGGATTCCGGTATTGAATGACTGCGACGAGCTTCAAACTCCTGAAGGCTGGGCGTTAGTGACAGACGCAAAAGAATCAAGGGATTCTATTCCAACCTGATTGAGAACCGACAGATGATTAGCCGTGCTGTGACAGAGCATAGGACTATTTTCACTGAGAGGATGGGATGTAGCCATTGACAACGGTGATGCCCTACATACAGCTTGCCATGGAAAGGAGTAAGAAGGATTGGATGAATGTAATAAGAAAGTAGAGATTCAAGAGGAGCACAGCATCTCCATACGCCTATCTGAAATTCCCACTATTGATTTATATAAGTATTTCAATCCTATTTTATTTTCTGCTTATTATTTATTTTCGAACTTATCATAAACCATTTAATCTGCCTAACTGAGATTTACAAGGTAACCATAGCTTGCTTCATACCAACAATCTCTGTGGGATCGACCCTTACTCAAGTAAGGTATTACTTGGATGACCCAGTACACTTGCTGGTTAAGTTGAACGGAGTTGTGACCACACATAGTTGTAAACCATGGTATTGGCATCATATTTTTGGCGCCATTTCCAGGGAAAGAAAAAGCAATGAATTTTACAAAATGCAATAACATATGAATCACAATTTCATCCACCATTAGTCTCATAGGATGTGTTTCAAGCTTAGGATTCAGGGTAGATAGTTGCCTTCTTTCCTTGTTTGGTGAACCAACTTAGCTTACTAATCATCCTACCACAAACATTCAGAACCTAGTTCACGAAATAACTCCACTATTGTTCTTTTCATAGCATTTTCTTTTTGATTAACTTAAAGGACAAGCATACAAGTAAGAAAGATGAACATGTAGAAAGGACATTAGACTAGCACACTTGGGTGTAAATAAAAAGGAACAAGCAGAGTATGAAGCTTCTATTAAATCATTTTTCAATTAGAGTTCTGCATTTCAAGATAGTTTGATACAACCTCATGATGTCTTCCTTGGTATTCTCATCCTAGCATTTGCATCCTTGTCTGTTTCCTCGGATGATGAGGTATGATCATTTCCTGAGATTGATTGAATTCCTGCAACACTATTGAGCGTTGCTTGTTTCCCCAAGCACTTGAAAAAGGATTAGCATGCATGTGTTCTTGTGAGCTTCTGAACTTAATTTGGTGTGTGAACACCAAACTTAGTTCTTTGCTTACTTTGACAAATTGAATGCATGCAGAAACCTTGTGTGCTTTTTATTAAGAAACAACTATGAGTTAAAAAGATAAACTATGCATTAGAGGTTAAACCTCTGTCAAGTAAGTTCTCTGGTTGCTAGAGTAATGTTTCACCACTGAAGGGTTGCAATGCACTCTTTAGCTGGAGTGTTTGGTGGAACACCAAACTTAGAGTCCTATATTCACCCTTGAATTGTTTTTGGTGTGTAACACCAAACTTAGCTCCCACACTACAGAGAATCCAACTTGAAATTTTTATTGAAAGACTCATGAAAAGAGAATTACCTCAGATTGGGTTGCCTCCCAACAGAGCACTTTTTTTAGCGTCGCTAGCTCGACGGTTCTTTCTTTAGTTGAGGTTATACTTCTATTTGGGGGTTTCCCCCATGCTGCCCAAATAGTGTTTAAGTCTTTATCCATTCATAGTGAATCTCCTCTTTGAGCCTTCTTCCATGATTTCTATGTGTCCATAAGGTGAGACTTTTATGACTAGAAAGGGCCCCGACCATCTTGATTTGAGTTTCCCAGGAAAGAGTTTCAGTCTGGAGTTGTAAAGAAGCATATATTGCCCTTCTTTGAAACTTCTTGGTGCCAGGTGGTGCACGAATTTGCAATCCGTACTACTAACCAGCAAGTGCACTGGGTCGTCCAAGTAATACCTTACGCGAGTAAGGGTCGATCCCACGGAGATTATTGGTTTGAAGCAAGCTATGTTTATTTTATTAATCTTAGTCAGGATGCCAATAAGGTTATTTGGATTTAATTGTAATAAGTAAAAGTGTTTGGAATAAGTAATTGTTACATTATTAATGGAGAATATGTTGGAGTTTTGGAGATGCTTTGTCCTATGAATTTCTGTAATGTAATATTCCATGCATGGAAAAGTGCAAAGTTCCCTCCATGGCAAGCTATATGTAGGGTGTCACTATTGTCAGTGGCTACCTCCCATCCTCTCAGTGAAAACGGTCCAGATGCTTTGTCACAGCACGGCTAATTAGCTGTTGGTTCTCGATCATGTTGAAATAGGATCCATTGATCCTTTTGCATTTGTCATCACGCCCAGCAATCGCGAGTTTGAAGCTTGTCACAGCCATTCAATCCTTGAATCATACTCGGAATACCACAGACAAGGTTTAGACTTTCCAGATCCTCAAGAGTGGCCGCCATCAATTCTAGCTTATACCACGAAGATTCTGATTAAGGAATCTAAGAGAAGCTCATTCAGTCTGATGTAGAACGGAGGTGTTTGTCAGACACACGTTCATGGGTTGAGGAAGGTGATGAGTGTCACGGATCATCACCTTCTTCACAGTTAAGCGCGAATGAACATCTTAGATAGGAACACACACGTTTGAATGGAGGAATAGAAACAATTGCATTAATTCATCGAGACGCTGCAGAGCTCCTCACCCCCAGCAATGGAGTTTAGAGACTCATGCCGTCAAGTGTATCAAAATTCAGATCTGGATATGTCATGAGGTTCCAATTAAGTCTCTAAAGTTGTTTAAATAGTAAACTAATAACCTAGGTTTACAGAAAATGAGTATACTATGATAGATAGTGCAGAAATCCACTTCTGGGGCCCACTTGGTGTGTGCTGGGGCTGAGACTTAAGCTTCTCACGTGTCTGGGCTGTTTTGGGCGTTCAACGCCAGGTTGTAACCTGTTTCTGGCGTTGAACTCCAACTTGTAACTTGTTTCTGGCGCTGGATGCCAGACTGCAACATGGAACTGGTGTTGAACGCCAGTTTACGTCGTCTATCTTCGCACAAAGTATGAACTATTATATATTTCTGGAAAGCCCTAGATGTCTACTTTCCAACCCAATTGAGAGCGCTTCAATTGGATTCCTGTAGCTCCAAAAAATCCATTCCGATTGCAGGGAGGTCAGGATCCAACAACATCAGCAGTCCTTTTTCAGCCTAACTCAGATTTTTGCTCAGCTCCCTCAATTTCAGCCAGAAAATACCTGAAATCACAGGAAAACACACAAACTCATAGTAAAGTCCAGAAATATGATTTTTTGCCTAAAAACTAATAATATTCTACTAAAAACTAATTAAAACATACTAAAATCTACCTGAAATTACCCCCAAAAAGAGTATAAAATATCCGCTCATCACAACACCAAACTTAAACTGTTTCTTGTCCTCAAGCAACTAGATAAATAAAATAGGATGAAAAGAAATTAAGAAGTAATAATATTTCAGAGTTTTTAATGGAGCTCAGATTCTTATTAGATGAGCGGGGCTTGTAGCTTTTTGTTTCTGAACAGTTTTGGCATCTCCCTTTATCCTTTGAAATTCAGAATGATTGGCATCCATTGGAACTCAGAATTCAGATATTATTATTGATTCTCCTAGTGTAGTAAGTTGATTCTTAAACACAGTTACTTTATGAGTCTTGGCCGTAGCCCTAAGCACTTTGTTTTCCAGTATTACCATCGGATACATAAATGCCACAGACACATGACTGGGTGAACCTTTTAAGATTGTGACTCAGCTTTGCTAGAGTCCCCAGTTAGAGGTGTCCAGAGCTCTTAAGCACACTCTTTTTGCTTTGGATCATGACTTTAACCACTCAGTCTCAAGTTTTTCACTTGGACCTGCATGCCACAAGCACATAGTTAGGGATAGCTTGATTTAGCCGCTTAGGCCTGGAACTACTTCCTTGGGCCCTCCTATCCACTGATGCTCAAAGCCTTGGATCCTTTTCACCATTGCCTTTTGGTTTTAAGGGCTATTGGCTTTTGTTCCTTTTCTTGATCCAATGATTCCTTGTAAATTTTTTTTCACTGCTTTTTCTTGCTTCAAGAATCAAATTTATGATTTTTCAAATCATCAATACTATTTTTCGTGTTCCTCATTCTTTCAGAAGCCAACATTCGTAAAATTCAAGATAAAATATGCACTGTTCAAGCATTCATTCAGAGAACAAAAAGTATTGCCACCACATATAATTAAGAACTCGAAACTTATAAATTACTTCTTTATTCTAAAAATCTACTATTTCATTCATGTCTGATGATGATGAGAAAAATAAATTATAACTTAATTGGAAATAAAACCAGAATAGATATGCTAATTTCTACTACTACTACTGTATAACTTCTAAAGTAAACTTCTAAAATAATGCTATCACAGAGTTAAAGCTAAAATTAGAACTCAACATCCTGTGTTTTGGGAAGTGGATGTTCCTTTGATCTGTGGGGTGCTTGGTCCTTCAAGGATTAATTTCTGGCGCTTCAGCTCCCTTAAATCACGCCCTTGCTCTTCTTGTTCCTTTAGCAGTTTGCAAAGCAGGCTACTTTGATTTTTCTGTTCTTCATTTATTTGGTTCATAGCTTCTTGCAATTTGGAAATAGATGCTTCAAGATGTTCCCAATATTCGAATTGAGGAAGTTCTAGGAGGACTTCTTGTGCTCTCCTCTTGATCGGATCATCCTGCAGCTGTTGTCTTTCCATTGATATTTTAGTGATTGGCCTCTCAACTGAGATATACTCTGTTATTCCCATCTTCACTCCGGCATCTCTGCAGAGCATAGAAATTAAGCTTGGATAGGCCAATCTGGCATCCTTGGAATTCTTGTTTGCTATTTTGTATAGTTCACACGAGATCAGTTGATGGACTTCTACTTCTTTTCCCAACATGATGCAGTGAATCATCACTGCTCTTTTAACAGTAACTTCAGAACGGTTGCTGGTGGGCAATATGGAACGCCCAATGAAATCCAGCCAGCCTCTGGCAGCTGGTTTGAAATCTTCTCTTTTGAGTTGATTTGGGATGGCAGTTGTGCTAGTGGTCCACCTGGCTTCAGGGATGCATATATCCTCTAGAATCTTGTCCAGGCCTTTGTTTACCCTCATCATTCTCCTATTAAAGGAGTCTGGGTCATCCTTCAGTTGAGGAAGCTTAAAGATCTCCCTGATTTTGTCAGGATGGGTGTGAACAATCTTTCCTCTGACTAAGGTCCGATGATCATAGAGGGTAGCTCCAATTATTCTTTGCCTGTCCGTCTGCCATAGATTTGCATAGAACTCCTGAACCATATTCCTTCCCACTTTCGTTTCAGGATTAGCTAGGATTTCCCAGTTCCTGTTTCGAATTTGTTCTTGGATCTCCGGATATTCTTCTTCTTTCAGATCGAACTTGACTTCCGGGATCACTGTTCTTAGACTCATTATTTTGTAGTAATGGTCTGAATGTTCTTTAGTTAAGAACTTCCTTTGATTCCAAAGTGGCTTTGGAACATTCTCCTTCTTACCTCTTGGGTTAGGTTGTTTTCCTTTAGGGGCCATGAACAAAGTGAGTATGTTTTCTGTGATCACGGATAAGCACACCAAACTTAGAGGTTTGCTTGTCCTCAAGCAAAAGAAAAGAGAGAAGAGGGATAGAAGGAGAGCAGGTGTGGAATGGTGGATGATGAGAGGGGCGCTGAAAGTGGATATAAAGGGAGGGGGTGGGTTTTCGAAAATAAGAAAAAGATATAAGATAAAAGATATGATTTATAAAAGATAAATATGACAAGAAAAGGATATAATTTAAAAAGATATGAATGATATTTAAAAATAAATTTGAAATTTATAATCTGAAAAAGATTTTAAAAGATAATTAAGTTTGAAAAGAAATTGGAAAAAGAGTTGGATTGGATTGGAAAAAGGTTTATGTTTATGTATGGAGCTATATTATTTTTTTTTTGAAAAAGGGATTTTAGAAATTAGGGTTCTTAGAAAACTAATTTGATTTGAAGGATGACATTTTGAAACATGTTTATGCAAGAAATCATGATTTGAAACATAAAAAATTAGAAAATTTGTAAAGGAAAATGAATTTTACCTCCTCCCCACCATCCTGGCGTTAAACGCCCAACTACTGCATGTTTTGGGTGTTTAACGCCCAGTTGATGCTTCTCCTGGGCGTTCAACGCCCAGCTGTTGCTTCTTTCTGGCGTTGAACGCTAGGAAGTCCTTTGTCACTGGGCGTTTTTCTGAACGCCCAGGACGCTGTCAATCTGGTGTTAAACGCCCAGAAGGTGTTTCTTTCTGGCGTTCAACGCCCAGAAGATGCTCCTTTCTGGCGTTTAACGCCCAGATGGCTACCCTTACTGGTGTTGAACGCCCAGTGGGTGCTTCTTTTGGGCGTTCAACGCCCAAAACATTTCTTACTGGCTTTTTCACGTCAATGATCTTTCCAAATTCCCCTATAACTCTGTGAATTCAATCAATTGCTTTTTTACCTTGAAGATACTTTGACATATACCTGTAAAAATCAATTAAAAACAAAAAAATTAAATTAAATTTTGTGAATGGCTGGGTTGCCTCCCAGCAAGCGCCTCTTTAATGCCGTTAGCTGGACTATTACTGAGTTTTAATTAAGTCTCAGTTTTGAGCATTCTTGCTCAAAATTGCTTTCAAGATAATGTTTAACTCTCTGTCCATTAACAATGAACTTTTTGTTAGAGTCATTATCCTGAAGCTCTACGTATCCATATGGTGATACACTTGTAATTACATATGGACCTCTCCACCGTGATTTTAATTTACCGGGGAATAATTTGAGCCTAGAATTAAATAGCAGAACTTTCTGCCCCGGCTCAAAGACTCTAGATGACAATTTCTTATCATGCCATCTTTTTGCTTTCTCTTTGTAAATTTTTGCATTCTCGAAAGCATTGAGTCTAAATTCCTCTAGCTCATTTAACTGAAGCAATCGTTTTTCTCCAGCTAACTTGGCATCAAGGTTCAGGAATCTGGTTGCCCAGTAGGTCTTATGTTCCAGTTCCACTGGCAAGTGACATGCCTTTCCATACACAAGCTGGTATGGAGAGGTCCCTATAAGGGTCTTGAATGCTGTTCTGTATGCCCACAGAGAATCATCTAAGCTTCTTGCCCAATCCTTTCTACGGTTAATTACAGTCCGTTCCAGGATTCTTTTAAGTCCTCTGTTAGAGACTTCAGCTTGCCCATTTGTCTGTGGATGATATGGAGTGGCTACCCTGTGGCTAACTCCATAACGAACCAAAGCAGAGTAAAGCTGTTTATTGCAGAAATGAGTGCCCCCATCACTGATTAATACTCTAGGGGTACCAAATCTGCTAAAGATGTGTTTCTGGAGGAATTTTAACACTGTTTTAGTGTCATTAGTAGGTGTTGCAATAGCTTTCACCCATTTGGATACATAATCCACTGCCACCAGAATATAAGTGTTTGAGTATGATGGTGGGAAAGGTCCCATGAAGTCAATACCCCATACATCAAACAACTTAATCTCCAAGATCCCTTGTTGAGGCATAGCATAACTGTGAGGCAGATTGCCAGATCTTTGGCAACTATCACAATTAAGCACAAACGCTCGGGAATCTTTATAGAGAGTAGGCCAGTAGAAGCCACATTGGAGGACTCTTGTGGCTGTTCGCTCACTTCCAAAATGTCCTCCATACTATGATCCATGGCAATGCCATAGGATTCTCTGTGCTTCTTCTTTAGGCACACATCTACGGATTACTCCGTCTGCACATCTCTTGAAGAGATATGGTTCATCCCAAAGATAGTACTTTGCATCTGTGATCAACTTCTTTGATTGCTGCCTACTGTACTCTTTGGGTATGAATCTTACTGCCTTGTAGTTTGCAATGTCTGCAAACCATGGTACTTCCTGGATGGCAAAGAGTTGCTCATCCGGAAAGGTCTCAGAGATCTCAGTGAGAAGGAGGGACGCCCCTTCTACTAGTTCTATTCGGGACAGGTGATCTGCTACTTGGTTTTCTGTCCCTTTTCTGTCTCTTATTTCTATATCAAACTCTTGCAGAAGCAACACCCATCTGATGAGTCTGGGTTTTGAATCCTGCTTTGTGAGTAGATATTTAAGAGCAACATGATCAGTGTACACAATCACTTTTGATCCTACCAAATAGGATCTAAACTTGTCAATGGCGTAAACCACTGCAAGAAGCTCTTTTTCTGTGGTTGTGTAATTCTTCTATGCGTCATTTAAAACACGACTGGCATAGTAAATGACGTGCAGAAGCTTGTCATGCCTCTGTCCCAATACTGCACCAATGGCATGGTCACTGGCATCACACATCAATTCAAATGGTAATGTCCAGTCTGGTGCAGAGATGACTGGTGCTGTGACCAGCTTAGCTTTCAGGGTCTCAAACGCCTGCAGACACTCCTTATCAAAGATAAATGGCGTGTCAGCAGCTAGCAGATTACTTAGAGGTTTGGCGATTTTTGAGAAATCCTTTATAAACCTCCTATAGAATCCTGCATGCCCCAGAAAGCTTCTGATTGCCTTAACATTGGCTGGTGGTGGTAATTTTTCAATTACCTCTACCTTAGCTTGATCCACCTCTATTCCTTTGTTCGAGATTTTGTGCCCAAGGACAATTCCTTCAGTCACCATAAAGTGACATTTCTCCCAGTTTAAAACTAGGTTGGTCTCTTGGCATCTCTTTAGAACAAGTGCTAGATGGTCAAGACAGGAGCTGAATGAGTCTCCAAATACTGAAAAGTCATCCATGAAAACTTCCAGAAATTTTTCCACCATATCAGAGAAAATTGAGAGCATGCACCTCTGAAAGGTTGCAGGTGCATTGCACAGGACAAAGGGCATCCTTCTGTATACAAATACTCCAGATGGACATGTGAATGCCGTTTTCTCTTGATCCTGGGGTTCTACTGCAATTTGATTATAACCTGAATATCCATCCAGGAAGCAGTAGTATTCATGACCTGCTAGTCTTTCTAGCATCTGGTCTATGAATGGTAAAGCAAAATGATCTTTCTGGTGGCTGTATTGAGCCTTCTATAATCAATACACATACGCCACCCTGTAACTGTTCTTGTAGGAACCAGTTCATTTTTTTCATTATGAACCACTGTCATGCCTCCCTTCTTAGGGACGACTTGGACAGGGCTTACCCAGGGGCTGTCAGAAATAGGATAAATAATCCCAGCCTCTAGTAATTTAGTGACCTCCTTCTACACCACTTCCTTCATGGCTGGATTCAGCCGCCTTTGTGGTTGGACCACTGGCTTGGTGTCACCCTCCAATAGGATCTTGTGCATGCATCTGGCTGGGCTAATGCCCTTAAGATCACTGATGGACCACCCATGAGCTGTCTTGTGTGTCCTTAGCACTTGAATTAGTGCTTCCTCTTCCTGTGGCTCTAAGGTAGAGCTTATGATTACAGGAAAGGTATCACTTTCTCCCAGAAATGCATATTTCAGGGATGGTGGTAATGGTTTGAGCTCGGGTTTAGGAGGTTTCTCCTCTTCCTGAGGGATTTTCAGAGGTTCTATTATTCTCTCTGATTCCTCCAAATTAGGCTGAACATCTTTAAAGATGTCCTCTAGCTCTGATTCGAGACTCTCAGCCATATTGACCTCTCTTACTAGAGAATCAATGATATCAACACTCATGCAGTCATTTGGGGTGTCTGGATGTTGCATAGCTTTGACAACATTCAACTTGAACTCCTCCTCATTGACTCTCAGGGTTACTTCCCCTTTTTGGACGTCAATGAGGGTTCGGCCAGTTGCTAGGAAAGGTCTTCCTAGATGAGAGTTGCACTCTTGTGCTCCTCCATTTTTAGCACCACAAAGTCAGTAGGAAAGGCAAATGGCCCAACCTTGACAATCATGTCTTCAATCACGCCTGATGGGTATTTAATGGAGCCATCAGCAAGTTGAAGACATATCCAGGTTGGTTTGACTTCTTCAGTCAAACCAAGCTTTATGATAATAGATGCAGGTATTAGGTTGATACTTGCCCCAAGGTCACATAGAGCTTGCTTGGTGCAATTACCCTCTAATGTGCATGGTATCATGAAGCTCCCGGGATCTTTAAGCTCCTCAGGTAAGCTTTTCAGAATGACTGCACTGCATTCTTCAGTGAGGTAAACTTTTTCAGCCTCCCTCCATTCCTTCTTATGACTTAAGATCTCTTTCATGAACTTAGCATAAGAAGGTATTTGCTCAAGTGCTTCTGCAAACGGAATCTTTATTTCAAGAGTCTTGAGATAGTCTGCAAAGCGGGCAAATTGCTTATCTTGTTCCGCTTGGCGGAGTTTTTGAGGATAAGGCATTTTGGCTTTGTATTCCTCAACCTTAGTTGCTGTAGGTTTATTACCTGTAGAAGTGGGTTGGGAAGCCTTTTTAGAAGGGTTGTTATCAGCACTTGTATGTGACTGATCCCCCACTGGCGTTTGAATGCCAGGGGTGGAAGCTGGAGTGGCATTAGACGCCAACTCCTTATCTATTACTGGCGTCTGAACGCCAGAACTGTGCTTCCCTTGGGTGTTCAACGCCGGATTCATGCTTGTTTCTGGCATTGAACGCCAGGAATGAGCATGGTCTGGGCGTTCAGCACCAATCTTATTCCTCTCTGGGCTCTGATTGTTCTCAGAGGGATTTTGAGTAGCCGTTTGTTCATTTCTTGGCTTCCTACTGCTTTGAAGTGAGGTATTTAATGTTTTCCCACTTCTTAATTGAACTGCTTGGCATTTTTCTGTTATTTGTTTTGACAGTTGCTTTTCTGTTTACTTTAACTGTACTTCCATATTCCTATTAGCCATTCTTGTTTCCTGTAGTATTTCCTTGAATTCGGCTAGCTGCTGAGTTAGAAAGTCTAATTGCTGATTGAATTCATTAGCCTAATCTACAGGACTGAGTTCAGCAGTTACTGTTTTAGCTTCTTCTTTCATGGAAGATTCACTACTTAGGTACAGATGCTGATTTTTGGCAACTGTATTAATAAGCTCTTGAGCTTCTTCAATTGTTTTTCTCATATGTATAGATCCACCAGCTGAGTGATCTAGAGAAATCTGAGCTTTTTCTGTAAGCCCATAGTAGAAGATGTCTAATTGCACCCACTCTGAAAATATCTCAGAGGGGCATTTTCTTAGCATCTCTCTGTATCTCTCCCAGGCATCATAAAGGGATTCATTATCTCCTTGTTTGAATCCTTGAATGCTTAGCCTTAGCTGTGTCATCCGTTTTGGAGGAAAGTAGTGATTCAGGAATTTTTCTGACAGCTGTTTCCATGTCTTTATGCTATTCTTAGGTTGGTTATTCAACCACCTCTTAGCTTGATCTTTTACAGCAAATGGAAACAATAGTAATCAGTAGACATCCTGATCTACTTCCTTATCATGCACTGTGTCAGTAATTTGTAAAAATTGTGCCAGAAACTCTGTAGGTTCTTCATGTGGAAGACCAGAATACTGGCAGCTTTGCTGCACCATGATAATGAGCTGAGGATTCAACTCAAAGCTACTAACTCCAATGGAGGGTATACAGATACTACTCCCATATGAAGCAGTAGTGGGGTTAGCATATGACCCCAGAGTCCTCCTAGACTGTGCATTTCCACTTAGTTCCATGATGGAGCAAGGGAGATGGTATAGATGTTGCTATTGTCTGTTTTTTTTAATTTATTATATAAAGAAAATTGATTTTCGAAATTATAAAATAAAATAAAATAAAAAAATTGAAATAAAAATAAAATAAATAGAGAGAGAAAATTAAAAATTTGAAAACTTTTATGAAAATTTTTGAAATTTGAGGAGAGAGAAAGTAGTTAGGATATTTTTGAAAAAGATGTATTTTTTTTTTGAATTTTGAATTTTATGATGAAAGAGAAAAACACACAAAAGACACAAGACTTAAAATTTTTAGATCTAATTCTCCTTATTTTCAAAAATTTTGGAAGGAAAACACCAAGGAACACCAAACTTAAAAATTTTAAGATCAAAACACAAGAAAGACTCAAGAACACCTTGAAGATTCACAAGAACACCAAGAACAAAAGAAAGAACACCAAACTTAAAATTTTTAGAAAACCAAGATAAATTTTCAAAAATTAAGGAAAGATCAACAAGAAAACACCAAACTTAAAGTTTGGCACAAGATTAGATCAAGAAAAATTATTTTTGAAGAAAAGATTTTATAAAGAAGATACCCAATTGCCAAGAACATAAGCCAACGCTCTAACCAACTGAGCTAAAAATGTAATGTATTTTAAAGATGTATTGTTTTTATAGATAAGAATAATTTTTTGAAAACTAATGTTTTGAAAAAGTACAAGAAAAACAAGAAAAGACACAGAACAAGACAAATCAAATATCAAACAAGAAAAATTGACAAGAACAATGTGAAGATCAAGGAAGAACAAGAACATGCAATTCAAAAAATTAAAAGACAAGGAAACACATGCAATTGACACCAAACTTAGAACAAAACACTAAACTCACGAAAATTAGAAATTGATAAAGAAAAATAATATATTTTTGAAAAATTTTTGAAAAGGGAATAAAGGACTCAGAATTTAATGACTCTATAACAACAAAAATAAATTATTCCTAATCTAAGCAACAAAATAAACCTTTAGTTGTTCAAACTCGAATAATCCCCGGCAACGGCGCAAAAAACTTGGTGCACGAATTTGCAATCCGTACTACTAACCAGCAAGTGCACTGGGTGGTCCAAGTAATACCTTACGCGAGTAAGGATCGATCCCACAGAGATTATTGGTTTGAAGCAAGCTATGTTTATTTTATTAATCTTAGTCAGGATGCCAATAAGGTTATTTGGATTTAATTGTAAGAAGTAAAAGTGTTTGGAATAAGTAATTGTTACTTTATTAATGGAGAATATGTTGGAGTTTTGGAGATGCTTTGTCCTCTGAATTTCTGTAATGTAATATTCCATGCATGGAAAAGTGCAAAGTTCCCTCCATGGCAAGCTGTATGTAGGGTGTCACCATTGTCAGTGGCTACCTCCCATCCTCTCAGTGAAAACGGTCCAGATGCTCTATCACAACACGACTAATCAGCTGTTGGTTCTCGATCATGTTGGAATAGGATCCATTGATCCTTTTGCGTTTGTCATCACGCCCAGCAATCGCGAGTTTGAAGCTCGTCACAGCCATTCAATCCTTGAATCCTATTTGGAATACCACAGACAAGGTTTAGACTTTCCAGATCCTCAAGAGTGGCCGCCATCAATTCTAGCTTATACCACGAAGATTCTGATTAAGGAATCTAAGAGAAGCTCATTCAGTCTGATGTAGAACGGAGGTGTTTGTCAGGCATACGTTCATGGGTTGAGGAAGGTGATGAGTGTCACGGATCATCACCTTCTTCACATTTAAGCGCGAATGAACATCTTAGATAGGAACACACACGTTTGAATGGAGGAATAGAAACAATTGCATTAATTCATCGAGACGCTGCAGAGCTCCTCACCCCCAACAATGGAGTTTAGAGACTCATGCCGTCAAGTGTATCAAAATTCAGATCTGGAAATGTCATGAGGTCCCAATTAAGTCTCTAAAAGTTGTTTAAATAGTAAACTAATAACCTAGGTTTATAGAAAATGAGTATACTATGATAGATAGTGCAGAAATCCACTTTTGGGGCCCACTTGGTGTATGCTGGGGCTGAGACTTAAGCTTCTCACATGCCTGGGCTGTTTTGGGCGTTCAACGCCAGGTTGTAACCTGTTTCTGGCGTTGAACTCCAACTTGTAACTTGTTTCTGGCGCTGGACGCCAGATTGCAACATGGAACTGGCATTGAACGCCTGTTTACGTCATCTATCTTCGCACAAAGTATGGACTATTATATATTGCTGGAAAGCCCTGGATGTCTACTTTCCAACCCAATTAAGAGCGCGTCAATTGGACTTCTGTAGCTCCAAAAAATCTATTCCGAGTGAAGGGAGGTCAGGATCCAACAGCATCAGCAGTCCTTTTTCAGACTAACTCAGATTTTTGCTCAGCTCCCTCAATTTCAGCCAGAAAATACCTGAAATCACAGGAAAACACACAAACTCATAGTAAAGTCCAGAAATATGATTTTTTGCCTAAAAACTAATAATATTCTACTAAAAACTAATTAAAACATACTAAAATCTACATGAAATTACCCCCAAAAAGCGTATAAAATATCCGCTCATCACCAGGTTAAGATCATGTCTCCGTTTTGCTTTTTCCTTATAAATCTTGGTATTTTCATAGGCTTGAGACCTAAACTCTTCCATTTCTTGAAGCTGCAAAACCCTCTTTTCACCAGCAGTGGTGCTGTCTAGGTTCTGTGGTTTAAGAGCCCAGGAGGCCTTGTGCTCCAGCTCTAATGGCAAGTGACAGGCCTTGCCGTATACCAGTTGATATGGGGACATCCCAATTGGTGTTTTGAAGGCTGTCCTGTATGCCCAAAGAGCATCATCTAGCTTCTTTGCCCAGTCCTTTCTTGATATCCCCACAGTCTTTTCCAAGATCCTTTTCAACTCTCGGTTATATATCTCTGTTTGCCCACTTGTTTGGGGATGATAAGGTGTGGCAACTTTATGCTTCACCCCATATCTTAGGAGTAGGGTTTCCAATGGTCTATTGCAGAAATGGCTCCCTCCATCACTGATGAGGGCTCGTGGGACTCCAAATCTGGTGAAGATATTCCTTCGAAGAAAGTTTATGACTACCTTGTTGTCATTGGTTGGGGTTGCCACGGCCTCCACCCACTTAGATACATAGTCTACTACCACCAAGATATACTTATTCGAATATGAGGGTGGAAATGGTCCCATGAAGTCGATCCCCCATATATCAAACAGTTCAAGCTCTAGAATGTATTGCTGTGGCATCTCATTTCTCTTGGGTAGATTGCCAGTCCTTTGGCACTCATTGCAGCTTCTCACCAATTCCTTAGCATCCATGAAGATAGTGGGCCAGAAGAACCCACATTGCAGTACCTTTGCGGCAGTTCTTTCTCCTCCAAAATGACCTCCATAGCTATCACTATGACAACTCCACAAGACCTCTCGTCCTTCTTCTTCTAAGATACACCTCCTAAGGATTTCATCTGAGCATTTCTTGAAGAAATAGGGTTCATCCCAAATGAAATACTTAGCATCATTGATGAGTTTTCTTCTTTGATATTTGTTGATTCCAGGGGGTAAGTCAACGGCTGCTTTAAAATTGGCAATATCTGCAAACCAGGGTGCTTTGTGAACCATCATTAACTGTTCATCCGGGAAAGACTCATTTACACTTGTATCATGGGTATCATCCTTCTCACAAGGGATTCTGGATAGATGATCTGCTACCTTATTCTCTACACCCTTTTTGTCTCTAATCTCGATGTTGAATTCCTACAATAATAAGATCCATCTAATTAGTCTTGGTTTTGATTCCTATTTGGCAAATAGATATTTGAGTGCTGTGTGATCAGTGAAAACAATAACTTTAGAGCCAATAAGGTATGATCTAAATTTGTCAAATGCAAAAACTATTGCCAGCAACTCCTTTTCGGTGGTGGTATAATTCTGTTGAGCATCATTGAGGACCTTGTTGGCATAGTATATGACATGCACCAAATTCTCTTTTCTCTGTCCTAACACTGCCCCAACTGCGAAATCAGATGCATCACACATCAATTCGAATGGTAGATTCCAATCAGGTGGGGTGATGATAGGGGCAGAGGATAGCCTCTTTTTCAAGTTTTCAAATGCTAGCATGCATCTCTCATCAAAGATAAATGGTGTATCAGACATTAGGAGGTTGCTTAAGGGCTTGGCTATCTTTGAAAAATCTTTAATAAACCTTCTATAAAAACCAGCATGTCCCAGAAAGCTCCTAATTGCCTTGACGTCACTTGGTGGAGGTAATTTTTCAATTAGCTCCACCTTAGCTCTGTCTACCTCAATGCCTTGGTTAGAGACTTTATGGCCAAGGACTATTCCATCTGTCACCATGAAGTGACATTTTTCCCAATTCGAGACTAAGTTGGTCTCTTGACATCTTTTTAATACCAAGGCAAGATGGTTTAGGCAATTAGGAAAGGAATCTCCGAATACTGAGAAGTCATCCATGAAAACTTCAATGAAATTCTCTATCATATCTGAGAAGATGGAAAGCATGCAGCGTTGAAAAGTTTCAGGTGCATTACATAGCCCAAATGGCATGCGCCTATAGGCAAACACTCCATAGGGGCAGGTGAATGATGTTTTCTCTTGGTCTGTTGGATCAACCACTATTTGGTTATATCCTGAATAACCATCTAAAAAACAATAGTATGCATGTCCTGGAAATCTTTCCAGCATCTGATCCATGAAAGGAGTGGGAAATGATCTTTTCTTGTGGCTTCATTGAGCTTTCTGTAGTCAATACACATCCTCCATCCTGTGATGGTTCTTGTAGGGATTAGCTCATTTCTTTCGTTGGGCACCACAGTGATTCCTCCTTTCTTGGGAATCACTTGAACTGGGCTGACCCATGGGCTATCTGATATTAGATAGATTACTCCTCCCTGCCACAACTTCATGACTTCTTTTTGTACTACTTCCTTCATAGCTGGATTTAACCTTCTTTGGGGCTGAATGGAAGGTTTGGCATCCTCCTCCAAAAGTATCTTATGCATGCATATGGCTGAGCTGATTCCCTTCAAGTCAGTAAGTGTCCATCCAATGGCATCCCTATGTTTTTGTAAGACTTGAAGCAACCTTTCCTCTTGTTCTTGGCTGAGGGCTGAGTTTATGATCACTGGATAACTTCTATTTTCTCCCAAGTATGCGTACTTGAGAGTGGGTGACAGTGTCTTCAGCTCAAGTTTAGGTACTTCTTTTCTTTCATCCTTTTCTTCTAGTGTGCCTTGAACATGCATTTTAGCGGCTGCAGCCTCTTCGCTTGATGTTAATTCTTCTTTTGTTAATGCTTCAAGTTCTTCTTCAAGAGTTTCTTGCACCAAAGCCTCCACCGAATCCAACCTCATACATTCTCCCAATGAGTTGTGTGGGTAACTCATGCCCTTAAACACATTGAATGTCATTTTCTCCTCATGTAATCTAAGGACAAGTTCACCCTTTTGGACATCAATAATAGCTCCGGCAGTGGCCAAGAATGGCCTTCCCAGGATGATGGAAGTCTTAGCTCCTTCCTCCATGTCTAATACTACGAAATCTGCTGGAAAGATGAAGTCTCCCACCTTCACCAACAAGTCTTCTACTATTCCATGGGGAAACTTGAATGATCTGTCTGCTAGTTGCAGGGCCATTCTTGTTGGTTTGGCTTCCTCTATCTTCATTTTTTTCATCATTGCTAAGGACATTAGATTTATGCTGGCTCCTAGATCACACAGAGCCTTTTCCACTGTGATTTCCTATATGATACAAGGGATTTGGAAGCTCCCAGGATCCTTCAATTTCTGGGATAATTTATGTTGGATGATGGCACTGCATTCTTCGGTGAGTACCACAGTCTCATTGTTCTTCCAGCTTCTCTTCTTGGTCATCAATTCCTTCAAGAACTTGGCATAGAGTGGCATTTGCTCTATTGCTTCAGCAAAGGGTATGTTTATTTGTAGTTTCTTGAAGATTTCCAAGAATCTTGAGAATTGGTTATCCTCTCCCCTCTTTTTTAATTGCAGCTGCTGGGGGTATGGAGCTTTTGAAAGGCATGGTTCGAGCGCTTCTCCTTCTTGGTGTGACTTAGGGATGGAGATTCGAGCTCCCTCTTGTCCCTTATCTTCTTCATCCAAATTCTTCTCTGGTGGTTTCTTGTGGATCTCCTTCAATTCCTTCCCATTTCTGAGGGTGATGGCTTGACATTCCTCCCTTGGTGCTGAGTTAATGTTGCTGTAATTATTGTGTCCAGGGGTTTGCTTGAATAAGAACTCAATCTGTGTTTCAAGTTTCTTGATGGCAGCATCTTGATTCTGCATGTTGGATTGCACTTCTTCCCGGAAAGCTTTACTCTCTTGAATTTATCTACATAGATCTTCAAGTAGAGCCTCAATCTTTGAAAGTCTATCTTCTGTTAGTGATGGTGGGTTGAGATTAGGTGGTTGAGAAGGGTGGTTAGGTGGTTGTTGATAGGGTCTCTATGAGGTATGTTGGTGAGTTACATTGTTGTTGGAGTTGAGGTTGTGGCGTCTCTGGTCTTGACCTTGGTCTTGTTGATTTCCCCAACCAAAGTTGGGATGATTTCTCCATCCAGAGTTGTAGGTTTTGGAGTATGGGTCATGGATTTGTCTAGGTGAGTTTCCAACATAGTTGGCTTGTTCCCAGTCACATTCTTCTCCTATATTCACTCCTTCTTGAGTTGGTGATGAAGTGATGACTGCTGCAACTTGGTTTTCATCCACCTTCTTGGTGAAATCTGCTAGCTGCTTGGTGATCATCTTATTTTGAGCTAGCAATGCATCCATGTGGTTCAGCTCCATTACTCCTCGAGTGTTACTTCTTTCAAAGGCATAGAAGTAGTCATTCTCAGCTACTGTTTCAATGACATCTATGGCTTCTTCAATGGTTTTCTTCTTGTTTAGAGAGCCCCCTAATGAATGATCTACAGCCTTCTTTGACTCATAGGAAAGACCTTCATAGAAAATGTGAAGTTGAACCCTTTCATTGAACATATCTGGTGGGCATCTTCTTGTTAAGTCCTTGAACCTCTCTCATGCCTCATAGAGAGTCTCACTATCTTGTTGCCTGAAAGTCTACACCTCAGCTCTCAGCCTGTTAATTCTTTGAGGAGGGTAGAATCTTACCAAAAATTTGTTCACCACATCTTCCCAATTTGTCAAGCTCTCCTTTGGAAAGGATTCGAGCCACTTGGATGCCTTATCCCTGAGTGAAAAAGGGAACAATAGTAGCCTATAAACATCTGGGTGGACTCCATTAGACTTCATAGTGTCACAAATTCTCAGGAAGGTGGTTAGATGTTGATTGGGGTCTTCTTGAGCACTTCCTCCAAATGAGCAGTTGTTCTGAACAAGGGTGATGAGCTAGGGTTTTAGTTCAAAGTTGTTGGCATGTATGGTGGGCTTCTGGATGTTACTTCCACAGTTTTCTAGATTTGGATTGATGTAGGAGCCTAGAACTCTCCTTTCTTTCCCAGCATGATTTGCAGGGCCTTCTCTAGCATGGTTGTGAACTTCTTCTTCATGATTGTTTTCCAAGTTCTCTTCCATATTGGGTTCAAAGTACTCTTCCTCTTCCTCGGCACCAACAACTCCTTTCCCTTTTGCTTCCCTCCTTAATCTCCAGAGGGTTCTTTCAGGTTCTGAATCGAAGGAAGTTGAGGTCCCCCTCCTCTTCTCCCTGTCATACAACTAACAAAACACGCAGCAAGAGATAAAATGAAGAGGTTATTCTTGTTAGAGTGATTGTTAGTGTGAGTGATGTAAATTATCAAACAGTTAGTGGGTTAATGAGCAGAATTGTAGATAATAACAAAGAAAGAAAGAAAAACAGAGAGGGTATAGAGGATGAGGAAGAAGTTAAACAAAGTGAAAATAAATGACTGAATAAAGTAAACAAACAAGGGAAAAATTCCCAATCTAGTGAGCTTCCAACTTAATCATTATTGATACAAAATCAATCCCCGACAACGGCGCCATAAACTTGATGCATAAAAACTTGTCTCTCAATAAATTTCCCTTCGGCAAGTATACCGAATTTGTCGTCAAGTAAAAACTCACAATAAAGTGAGATCGAATCCCACAGGGATTGATTAGTCAAGCAACTTTAGTTGGAAGAGTATGCTAGTTGAGCTAAACAGGGTGTAGTTTGAGAATTGCAGAAAATTAAATGGCGGAAAAGTAAATAGTAGAAAATAAAGTGCAGAATCTTAAATGGGGATTTGGGGTAATGAGCATGAAAATAAATGACAGAAAATAAAAAGAATGGGTAAGATCAGAAATGGGGAATTCATTGGGCTCAGGAGATGTTGTATTCTCTGGATCAAGTTCATTTTCATCTCTTCCTCAATCAATGCATCTATTGATCTCCTTGGCAATCTTAGGTGATTAGATTCCAATTCCTTGGTAATCCAATCTCTCTAAGCTTGAACAATTACCCAATTCCTTGATTTAATTGCTCATGGGAAGAGATGAAGTATGGTCACTGATTATACCACATGTATTTCCAAATCAAAGTCTTGGGAGGATTACATGTCACTATATCCGCCCAAATCACAATTTGGTCCAACATGAGAAAGCATTTCTAGCATGATCTCCTCATCCCTTTTCCAAGGCTCAGAGGAGATCCAATTATGGAGAGTTTCTTTTCCAAGACAACTAACCAATTGAATTAAGATCGAAAGCTTTCTAGTAAATCAAAAGAGAAGAAAGAAGAAGAGAATGAAAACTATAATTGATCCATCAAATTACAACAGAGCTCCCTAACCCAATGAAAGGGGTTTAGTTGTTCATAGCTCTAGAAATGAAAAATGGCAGAAAATAATACATCTCAGCTAAAAGTGCAAAAAAGTAAATATCCAGAGAGTAGTTCTCCAAAGTGCCAAGCTCCTCTATTGTTCAAAACTACTCCTATATATACTACTCCTCTTGATCTTCTAGTGAGTTCTTCATGTCTTGGATGTGGGCTTTGGATCTTGAGTTGAAGCAGTTCCAATCTTTAGTGGGCCCAGCTTGCAGAGAAGTATGAATTAGGCATGGGCGTTAGTGAAGTTAACGTTAAGTGACATTGTGGGTTCGAGAACGTTAGTGGCAATCACAATTTTCACTAACGTTCTAATCCCATATAGCCTATGCTAACTCCAACATTAGTGGCACTAACGTGACCACTAACGTTGCCTTGTAAATCTTCGCTAGCATTATTAGGACTTACCTTTCCCAATAACGCTAGCTTATAACCCTTCGCAAGCGTTATTGGGACTCACCTTTCCCATTAACGTTGCCTTATGCCCTTTGTCCCTATGTTAGAGTTCACGTTAGTGTAACTAACGTGGATCTTAACGTGGTTATGCCTCACCTTCGAGAGCGTTAGTGACACTTACCTTTGTCACTAATGCTCAAAGTGCCCCTACTCTCCACGTTAGAGCTCACATTAACTAAGTTAACGTGGCCATTAACGTGGTAGTAATGCCATCTTCCAACGTTAGTGACAAAGGTGAGTGTCACTAACGTTGGCTCATCAATCTCAGCTCTACGTTAACTTTCACATTAGTGGTCTTAACGTGACCACTAATGTGTCCAATGCTAGTTGATCCAACGTTAGTGACAAAGGTGAGTGTCACTAACGTTGGCATTGTTCCTCTCTTCCACGTTAGAGTTCATGTTAACTAAGTTAACGTGACTCTTAACGTGGCTCATTGCCAAATCTTGGAACGTTAGTGGTGTTCACGTTTACCACTAACGTTGGAGCTTTCTTTTGTCTCCACGTTAACTACCATGTTAACTTAGTTAACGTGGCAATTAACGTGGGCTTATGATGGCTTCGTCAGCGTTATTGGTGATCACTTTTCTCCTTAACGTTGCAAGCTATTTACCATTCCACATTAGTGGTCACATTAACTAGATTAACGTGAGTACTAACGTGGTTCTTCCTTGCTTCCTTTGTCCTGAAATCAAGCAAATAAAGTGCATCAAAGCTCTAGCCAAAGTCATGAGATTATACATCATTAATTTATCATTCAATTCTAGCAAAATCTTCATGAAATCATGTGAAATTCACAATAGTTGCTTGAATCAAGGTGTAAGTGTATTTTCATCCAAAACTTTCCTTATTCACTAAGAAAATACATGAAACTACCTTAAAATAGTAAAGAAAAGGTCAGTGAAACTGGCCTAGATGCCCTGGCATCACTAGCCTAGGCCAAGAGTAAAGAAAACTACTCTAAAACTAGTGAAAACATTTTATCAAACATCTAGAGTGCAATAAAAGTAAACACCACAAAATGCAAGAACTAGTGAAACCCATAACTAACATAAGAAAGGAATCAACAATAACAATGAAGATAACCATAAGAAGACATGGAAACATAAAGTTGCATTGAAATAAAATAGAAATCCAACAAGAGTGCATGAAGGTAAAAATGGAAAATAAGGAAATTAACAAGAAAAACTAAGAAGATTGAGACAATAGAATAATAAAATATAAAGAGAATTAAAATAAAAACAAGAATTGAAAGTTGGATCTAAGGAAATTTAACATAATCTAACCTAAATTCTAGAGAGAAGGGAGAGCTTCTGTCTCTAGAATTCTAACTTAGAACATGATGAAAACTACACTATGAGTCTCCACCCCCCGCCCATTCCCTTGCCATCCTTGGCTTCAAAAGCATCAGAAATGATTTGGATTTGGGCCTCCTTGAGCTCAGAAATCTCCCCCAGCATTTTGCCTTTAGTGAAGTCATGTGCCGCTTGTCATTTTTACGCATGGGTCGCGCGTACACGTCGCTGGCAACTTTCCTGATCACGCATGCGCGTGGGGTCCCATATGCGCGTGGCCTTGAGTTTAGCAAATCCTAATTTCTTCATGAATTCTCTATTTTTGCATGCTTTTTCATTATTCCTTCAACCCAATCCTTGCCTTCTAATCTTAAAATCACTTAACAAACATATCAATGCGTTGAATGGAATTAAAGTGAATTAAAATTAGCAATTTTAAGGCCTAAAAAGCATGTTTGCACTCTTAAGCACAAATTAAGAGCAATTCAAAAATTGATAAAATCTCCTAAATTCAACACAAGATAAAGCACAAATTGGGGTTTATCACAACACCAAACTTAATGCCGTTGCCCATCCCCGAGAAAATAGAAAGAAAGAAAGAAAAAAAGTGGTGAAGGGAGAAAGGGAAGAAAATCAAAAAGAGAGGGAGAGGGGCGTATAAGGTGGGGTAGTGTTAAGTCAGTTAAAGGCGAAAAAGAGAAAGGAAAGGAAGAAAGGGGGTAAAGAGAAGTGAGGAGGGTAGGAAGATGTAGTGGAGAGGTGTGGTGGAAGGTGAGAATAGAGGTTGTATTTATAGGAGGGGGTAAGGAGGGTAATTAGGGAAGATATATTTGATGAGGATTTGAAAAGATATGATAGGAAAATAGATTGGGGTGAGGAGTAAGGTGAATTGAAGGAGATGATTTGGGGTAAAGATATGATTTGATGTTGGAAGGGGGAGAGTGAGAGGTAGAACGGTCAAAAAGGGAGAGGGTGGGTTGATGGTGACAGTTGCAATGGTCAGCAAATTTTTTATGTTGTCAACATTTAGCGCCCTATAAGGCATGGATTTTGGTAAAAATTAAATCCCCTTATTGGCGTTAAACGCCCACCTGGCGTTTAACGCTAGCCCTTATCTTGCAATTCTGGCGTTAAACGCCCACTTGGCGTTTAGCGCCAGAACTCCTCGAATTGATTTTGCTCCAAAGTGTCATATTCTTCTTCCAGAGTTCTCCTATTCCTGTCCTAAACACTTTCCATGATCACAACAAAATTAAGCCAAGAAAAACTATAAATAAAATGAAAAAAACATGAAAATCAACTGAAAGAATAACCAAAGGATACTTAGGGTTGGGTTGATAGGGAGTTTTCACTTTACGACAGACTCCATATCTTTGTAGGAGTAAATCCAAGTGTTTATTGCAGACGTGGCTCCCTCCATCACTGATTAGTGTCCTTGGGACATCGAACCGGCTGAAAATATATTTTTGTAGGAAGCTTCACACAAATCTGGCGTCATTGGTGGGTAAAGCTACTGCTTCCACCCACTTGGACAAATAATTTATAGCCACCAGTATGTAATTATTTGATTATAATGGAGGAAAAGGTCCCACGAAGTCAATACTCCTTACATAAAATAACTCAATTGCCATAATCCCGTATTGTGGCATCTCATGATTGTAGGGGAGGTTCCCAGCTCTCTCGCATTTGTCACTATTTTGTACAAATTCCCTTGAGTCTCAAAAAAGAGTCGGCCAATAAAAACCACTGTGACGAACCTTGGTGGCTGTCCTTTCGCTACCAAAGTGGCCTCCATATCAGAACCGTGAGCACTTTTTAAATAGATAAGTTCATCCCACAAGTAGTACTTAGTATCACTCAAAAGTTTTTAACTTGCTATTTAGTGTACTCCTTGGGAATAAACTTCATGGTCTTGTAGTTTGTAATGTCTACAAACCACGAAGCTTGTTGAATCATTGATGCCAAGGCATCTTAGGCTAGTTCCACTAGCATTTTTCTGTTAGTTTTAGTTGTTTTATGCACTTTCTTGAGCTTAAAGTAACCAAGAATGGTTAAATGAATAACAAAGCAATGAACCATCCAAACAGTATGATTTTGATGCAAATTCCATGAGTTTTTAGTTATATTACTTGAATGATATGCATGGAAGAATTCTCATGAAATTTTGCAAGACTTTGATGCAGTTGTTTGGATGATTTCAGGGAAGAAGAGGCTAGGCAAGGAAGCAACAAAATCAATAAAGGAAGCTTGAATATCACATGTGGAGTTTAAGTTCCAGTTTAAGCTTAAACTAGAACTTAAACTACCAAGCCATATAATGCTGGGAAGTGGCGTTTAAGCTCCAGTTTAAGCTTAAACTGGAGCTTAAATGCCAAAATCATGAAGGCTGAGAAGAGCTGAAACTGGCGTTTAACCTCCAGTTTAATCTTAAACTGGAAGTTAAACGCCAGAAATGAGAAATGCACCAGGGAGCATTCCCACGTTTAAGCTCCAGTTTAACCTTAAACTGGAGCTTAAACGTGTTCGACTATTTTTCTACTCCAGGGTTTGCTTTCTCATTTCCACGTTTAAGCTCCAGTTTAAGGTTAAACTGGAGCTTAAACGTGTTCGACATTTCACACTCCTGGGTTGCTTTCTTCATTCCCACGTTTAAGCTCCAGTTTAAGGTTAAACTGGAGCTTAAACGTGTTCGACATTTCACCCTCCAGGAAGCATTTCCACGTTTAAGCTCCAGTTTAACCTTAAACTGGAGCTTAAACGTGTTCGACCCAATTTCTCCTCCAGGGTTGCTTTCTTCATTTCCACGTTTAAGCTTCAGTTTAACCTTAAACTGAAGCTTAAACGTGTTCGACCATTCCACACTCCGTAGTTGCTTTCTTCCATTTCCACGTTTAAGCTTCAGTTTAACCTTAAACTGAAGCTTAAACGTGTTCGACCATTCCACCCTCCAGGATTGCTTTCTTCCATTTCCACGTTTAAGCTTCAGTTTAACTTTAAACTGAAGCTTAAACTGCAACTTAAACGCCACTTATTGAAAGGGTTTCTGGGCCAAAGATATTACAGTTTAAGTTAGCATTTGAGCACAAACATTGACTTAAACATAATCTGGTATGAAACCCAATTGAATATCATGGTTTATGGGATTGGGCCTGAAGAATTGATGAGTCTGGAATTTCAATTTGTTGAGTCATGTGTCATTACTTGTTTATCACTAAGTTTGCTCAATGAATGTTACAGAATTGGATCAGCAGCCTCATCAGGATTATGGATCATAAACCCAAAGCAAAAGGAAATCAAGGAAAGGCCTCAAAGCCCAAGAAACACAACAGAAGCTCAATTTAGAAAGTGTATAAATAGGATAGAATTTAAGTTAGAAAGGACTTTTACGGGGGATTTATTTTTGCTAGTTTTGATACTTTTTGGAATTGAATTCAGAGCTATGACTCACTAAACCCCTTTCATTGGGTTAGGGAGCTCTATTGTAATTCAATGAATCAATAATAGTTTTTATCTTCTTCTTCAACCTTTTCTCTTGAATTTTGTTAGAAAGCTTCTCGATCTAATTCCATTGGTTAGTTGTCTTGGGAAAGAAACTATCCATAATTGGAATCCTTCGGAACCTTGGGAAAGGAATGGAGGATTCATGCTAGAGAAGCTTTCTCACAGTGAATTGGATTGGGGTTTGGATGGATATTGTGACATGTAATCCTACCAAATTGTGGTTCATGAAACTGTGTGGTATAATCAGTGATCGAGCATCATCTCTTCTTATGAACATTTAAACCAAGGGATTGGGAATTTGTTTGTTTTTAGAGAGAATTGGTGAGCCAAGGGATTGGGATCCAATCATATAAGATTGCCAAGCAAAATTCAATGAATGCATTGGTTGAGGAAGAGATAAAAATGTTTTGATTCGGAGATCTCAATATCTCCTAAAACCCAATGAATTCCCCATTTTTGATCTACCACTTTCTCTTTATATTCTGCAATTAAATTCATGCAATCACCCCCATCCCTTTTTAGTTTCAGCAATTTAGCTTCTCGCTCTTTAATTCATGCAATTTAACATTCCGCAATTCTCATCTAAATCTTGATTCCGCTCAACTAGAACACACTTCTAATCCGAATTGCTCATTCAACCAATCCTTGTGGGATTCGACCTCACTCTATTGTGAGTTTTTACTTGACGATAACCGGTGCACTTGCCGGAAGGAATTTTTGCCGATCGTGCAATTTCCTAAAATCGTAGTTATCAAGTTTATGGCGCCGTTGCCGGGGATTGGTTTTCGATTGACAATTCTCAAATTGGAAGTTAACTAGATTGAGCATTTTTCTTGTTTGTTAATTCAGTTCAAGTTACTTGTTGAATTTTAATTTCTGCACTCTGTTACTTGCTTTCTTTCTTTATGCCTTTAAATTCAAGCAACTAACTCACTGACCCACTAACTATTTGAATTAATTCCTCAACTGCTCTAACCATACTCTTCCATTAACCAAGAGTATTTCACTTGTTTGTTGCCTGTGTTGTGTTCTTGTATGACAGGTAGGAGAGGAGAGACATCCACTCCTCCATATACAGAACCAGAGAGGACCCTTCATAAACTTAGAAGGGAAGCAAGAGGGAAGAGAATACTGAGAGAAGAAGAATCTGAAGGAGAATCTGAGGACAATTTTGAGGAAGCTCTAGATCTCAACATGGATAGAGAAGTTCACAACCATGAGAGAGCTGATGGAAACAATGCCATTCCCGAGAGGAGGGTTCTTGGTTCATACATAAACCCAACCTCTGGGAATTGTGGTAGCAGCATTCAGAAACCACCCATTCAGGCCAACAATTTTGAACTCAAACCACAGCTAATATCACTGGTGGAGGATCATTGTTCATTTGGTGGTAGTGCTAATGAAGATCCAAACCAACATCTCACAAAATTTCTGAGAATTTGCGACACTGTGAAGTCCAATGGAGTCCAGGAAGATGCCTATAAACTGCTCTTGTTCCCATTTTCACTTAGGGACAAGGCAGCTAAGTGGCTGGAATCATTTCCAAGGGGGAGCCTAACAACCTGGGATGAGGTGGAAAGCAAGTTTCTGGCACGTTTCTACCCCCCACAAAAGGTCAACAGGCTTCGATCTGAGGTTCAGACTTTTAGACAACAAGATGGTGAAACTCTCTACGAGGCATGGGAGAGATTCAAGGATTTGACAAGGAAATGCCCACCAGACATGTTCCATGACTGGGTGCAATTGCATATTTTCTATGATGGACTTTCTTATGAATCAAGGAAGGCTGTAGACCATTCATCAGGAGGTTCATTGAACAGGAAAAAGACTGTGGAAGAAGCCATTGAAGTGATTGAGACAGTGGATGAGAATGAGTACTACTATGCTTCAGAGAGACATAACACTAAGGGAGTCATGGAGCTGAACCATGTTGATACAATTCTAGCCCAAAACAAAGTGTTTGCTAAGCAACTAGCAGAGCTCACCAGGAAATTAGGAACAAAACAAGTGGCTGCAATACACACACAAGATCAAGAGGAAGTAAGCACTGAAGGATGTGATTGGGAAGAGGCCAACTATGTGGGAAATCAACAAAGGCAACCATATGATCCACATTCCAACACTTACAACCCAGGGTGGAAAAACCACCCAAACTTTGGGTGGGGAAACCAGCAAACCCAACCACAAAACCACAAACCTTACAACCCCAACCAACATAACAATTCCACATACCAAAACTCCAACCAAAGATCATACCAAGCCACACAAAACACTTACTCCCAACCACCATATCATGGCCAAAATAATCAACCTGCTCAACCTGATCCGAACCAACAATTTCAAGATCAATTAAACAGGATAGAAGGAATGCTTGCAAACATGGGTCAGGACATAAGTGAGTTGAAAATCTTTAGGGATGATGTGAGATCTACCTTAAGGAACCATGGTGAAAAACTCAAGAGGATGGCGTCTCGAGTAGGAGAGCTATCTCAACAGGCCCCCAAGTCAACTGCAGTGTTCCCTAGTGACACAGAAAAGAATCCTAAAGGGGAACAAAAGGGAGTGAGATGGGAAGAATGCAAGGCCATCACCATATTGAAGGAAGTCTCAGAAGAAGAAGGAATCAGACCCTCAGAACAGGAGCCAGAAATCTTGAAGGAAGGTGTGGAAGAAGCTAAGCAGGAAAGTGAAACTGAGCAAGCCAAGGAACTGCAAAATAAAGGCATGCTGGAAACATACCAACCAAAAGCACCATTTCCTCAGAGGTTAGGAAGAGGTGAAAAAGGGAAAACATATTCAAGGTTTTTAGAGACATTTAAGTCTCTCCATATCAATATTCCCTTTCTTGAGATTCTCCAGCAGACGCCTACACATATCAAGTATTTGAAGGAATTGCTGAGCAAGAAAAGAGTTTTGAAGGGAGGACAAACTGTAATAATGAACAAAGAATACAGTGCACTCATCAAGAAGGACATAGTCTCTAAGAAAACAGACCCAGGAAGTTTTCATATCCCCTGCATCATAGGGGAAACAAAAATTGACAGAGGATTCTGTGATCTAGGAGCTAGCATAAATGTGATGCCTCTGACTCTTATGAAGAGGCTACAACTGAATGAGGTGAGATCCACTGATGTAATCATACAATTGGCTGACAAAACTCAAAAGCAAGCTGAAGGGGTAGTTGAGAATGTGCTGGTGAAAGTGGGAAATTATTTCTTCCCCACAGACTTTGTCATTTTGGACATGGAGGAAAGTTACCTACACCCTATCATTCTGGGAAGGCCATTTCTAGCCACTGCTAGAGCACTCATAGATATAGAACAAGGAGAGCTAATTTTGAGAGTACATGATGAACAGCTCATTTTCCATGTTTTCAAACCTGCATCTGAGCCTGAACCAGAACCTGAAAAGCCTATGGATGATAGTAGCCATCTGTGTCTGGAGGAAAGCAATCCAGCAGCTGAAACTCTGAAACAGTCCTTGGAAGGCAAACAAGAATTGCAAGAGTTAAAGCCACAAGAATCAATAGAAAAAGCTCAGAAAGATCCTCCTGGCATAAAGGTCAATGAAGAAATCCTCAAGAGAGAGGGAAGAGTTGTAAAGAAATTGCCAAGAGGGTGGAGGAACAAGAAAATTCCCACTGAAGGTTTCTCTCCAGGAGATAAAGTGATATCAAGTCATTATCTGCCAATCCCACCTGGCCTCAAACCCATTCCTTCCCAGCTCCCTCAAGTGTTCACAATCAGGAAAGTTCTTTCTATGGAACATTTGGAAATCATGAAGGAATCAAATGGGGACGTTTTCATAGTGAGAGGAGAGGACATCAAGCACTACAATCCACCCTAACAAGGGACAACCGTCAAGCTAGTGACGTTAAAGAAGCGCTTCATGGGAGGCAACCCATGTTTTAGTATCCTTACTCTTCATTGTTTTGCTTTGCATCTAATAAAGCATGGTTTCTTATGCATGAATTTGAATCCTCAGGACAACTGTTGATAAGGTGCACTAAACATTGCATGTAAAATACAATTGGTCTCTAAGTTTGGTGTGCCTGAAGGCACCCCCAAATCTTATTCAAATTGTATTCAATCCTTCATTCAAGGTGCACAACCAAACATTAAGTTTGGTGTTCCTCTTTGGACACAGTTAATTAAAAGCAAGAAGTTCCTCTGGATTTAGAAATTCATGACAAGTATACCATTTGCATGTTTTAATGCTTTGATTTCAATTACTTTAGGTAGTAAAATTGTTTAGGATCAAAGAGCCAAAGTGACTATAATTTATTAGAATTATGCACATTCATTAAGGACAACCAACATGGATTTCATGTCATCAGGAGACATTACCAAACACTAAGTTTGGTGTCCAGTAATAAGTGTGCATACATACAAAGGTCACGGCTATAAGCTCATGAAGTCAATCATTGATTTACAATTCAAAAAGAATGAAAAACATGTGCAAGTGTTATTCATTATTCACATGGACCGAAAAAAAATGATAGCAAATTTGTTTGTTTGTGCAGGTACAAAAGTAAGGATAAGAATGGATGAAAAAGACAAAGGGGGGAGGTACGGTCTTGGTCAAAAAGGGAGTTCACAAGTCTTTGAAACTAACACATGGGAAAAGGAAGTTCTGCATGAAAAGATAGCTACATGTACAACTTAATACACCCAGAATACTTCCAAGAAAGTTAAAAGCAATTCGTCCTTCTCCTTAATTCATATATTTAACATCAAGCCATCCTCCACAATTCACCCTAGCCATCCATTTTTCACTTGCATGCACTATAAAGAACCATTTGGGGAACGAGTTCCACACCACCAAATCTCCTTCTTGCACATATTCTTTCATCATAGCATAACTACCTCTTGCCGAAAACAACCTCACCACACTCCTAACAACATTTGCTTACTTCACCTTGTCAACCTTAGCTTGTTACTCTCCAAAACTAAAGAACCAATGGCAGCCTCATCTAGCCACAAAAGAAGAAAAGACAAGCAGCCAATGAAGGAGGAAAGGGAATTTGATGCATGGAAATACAAATCAGTTTTCCATGAGATTCAGGCCGAATGGATGAGACCTAAAAGGATACTAGCTGAGGTTCCCTTTGACCTTGAAAAGGATGAGTTCCCAAGTGTTTGGGAGAAGATCAAAAAGAGGAAGTGGGAGCTCCTGACTAAGCCAATCACTAAAATCAACATCAACCTGGTGAAGGAGTTTTATTCAAATGCAGTGAGGGAGGATCCAACCATGGAACCCACATACAAAAGCTATGTGAGAGGGGTGGAAGTTGACTTCAGCCCCAAGGCAATCATGAAAACTCTTGGCCTGAAAAACATACGTTTCAGCCAAGCAAGTTATGAGGATAGGATGATAGGAGAACCTGACTATTCGACTATTGCTGAAGACCTTTGTGCCATCAGAGCTGAATGGGTGAGAAAAACAAGAGGGGCTCCAAGAGTCTTGAGAAGGGGAGACCTAACACCTGAAGCTAAAGGGTGGTATGCAATAGTTAGGAGATCCATCCTACCCACTGCAAACTCTTCAGAAATAGTCCCTAAAAGAGCCATCTTGCTACATTGCATTATGATGGGAGGGGAGATCAAAGTTCATAAACTCATTGCTGAACAGATACAAGAGTTTAGTGAGAAAAGTGACCCTGACTCCTGGCTCCACTTCCCTAGCACCATCATCAGACTATGCATCGATGCCCAAGTACCACTTGAAGATGCAAGACCTAATTGGCTACATCCTGGAATGGCCATAACTGCGCACAGAATGACTCTTGGCCCAATTGCTCCAAGACATACAAAAAGAAGAAATGAAGAAGGGCAACAAGCAGAAGAGGAGCAAGAAGCAGAGCAAGAAGCAGAGCAAGAAGGAGAAGAAGAGCAAGAAGAGCAAGGAAATCCAGAAAGAAGGCAACAAGTTCCCAGAGACCCCATGGAGATGATCAGAATGCAGGAAATCATAGAAGGAATGTCTCAACAATACATGAGGTCTCAGGAGAGGCAAGAGGACTTTCACCTAAAAATGATGGACATGCAAAGGAACTTTGAATCAAGATTCCTAGATTTGCAAAGGGAACAGAATTTACAATTACAGGAATCCCTCAGCCACATATGCCAACACCAAGATGTCAATATCTTGGCAATCAAGGAAGCCACCACTTTGCAGAATGCAAGATATGCAGTTCAAGCTGATTACAACATCAGTTCTCAAATCAAGCTTAACTACATAGGGGAACATCTACACAAGATGGACCCAGCATTCCCAGCTTTTGATGAGTATTTCAAAGGGAGGAAAGAAGGAGAAATGAACAAGGCAGTGATCCTCGAGAAAGGAGTGGAAGAAACAATGAAAAAAGCTGGATTCTGGACAAAGCTCATAAGAAAAGACAAAGGAAGTACAAGTGGTCAAAAAGAGGCAAGAAGCAAGAAGAAGCAGGACCCCAAGAATCAAGAAGAACCAAGCAACAAATGAGAGGTGGTCTCGTTCCTTAATAATCAAATAATAGTTTGTGAATTGTCTTTATGAGCTTTCTTTCATTTTAAGTCATTTAAGTTTTATGTGAAATTTCTAGTATGTTTGTCTGTTTACTGCTTTGAGTAAAGTGAATGCCTAGATGTTTGGATATAACTTCACCTTCTTAAACAAATGCTTGCCATGCTTGTTCTGTTTCCAAAAATAAAAGAAAAGTTTGAACAAAAGTAACTTGGCTCAATTAGTAACAAATCAAGTAGAATTAAGTGGTGGTATGCATGCTTGATTGTTTAGTCAGCTCACTGGAAATTGAGTGTAGAATTATCATTTTTGTGTAGAAGTTGAATACTGTCTATGGATCTTGATGAATAAATGTCTTTGGCCATGAAAAAGAAAGAAAAAGAAGAAGAAAAAGCCACTGAAAAAGGGCAACCAAAAAGAAAAAGAATTGAGAAAATAAGCTAGGCACCAATGGTTTGAACTTCTGAGACAAATGCCTGTGGTGTTTATGTATTAAGGATATGCTTGGATGAATAAGTTCTGAGGAGTGTTTCAACACTTGGTAACTTGGGTTAACTAACCCGGGATTATCAACCAAAAGTCCATTATCAAGAGCAACCTAAATACAAAACATTTAGTCACACAAAGAGGTGCTGGGCACCAATATATCAAGAAGAAATGTGAACTAAAATGCCTGTAGTGGATATGTGTAGTGCACTGATAAGAAAAAGAAAATGCCAAAGGCTTGTGCAACACATGACACTGAGCAAACAAGGAGCAAAGGAGCTCTAAGAAAAAGAAAAACAAAGAAGGGAAAAGTGCCAAGGACATAAGAATAACAAGAGGCCATAGCAGTGTTTGATGGATGCAATGAAAAAGTGATAATTTTACCTAATAAGAATGAAAAAGTGATGCTGCAACTTTCTGCATAAAACCCTTCTGAGGAACTTCAAATGCTTGCTAATATAGCCAATGTAATTGCTTTCTGTTTCATACTTTCTTCTCAAATAACTCAGGACTTGCTTAGGGACAAGCAAGTATTAAGTTTGGTGTTGTGATGCCAACGCATCTTAGGCTAGTTCCACTAGCATTTTTCTGTTAGTTTTAGTTGTTTTATGCACTTTCTTGAGCTTAAAGTAACCAAGAATGGTTAAATGAATAACAAAGCAATGAACCATCCAAACAGTATGATTTTGATGCAAATTCCATGAGTTTTTAGTTATATTACTTGAATGATATGCATGGAAGAATTCTCATGAAATTTTGCAAGACTTTGATGCAGTTGTTTGGATGATTTCAGGGAAGAAGAGGCTAGGCAAGGAAGCAACAAAATCAATAAAGGAAGCTTGAATATCACATGTGGAGTTTAAGTTCCAGTTTAAGCTTAAACTAGAACTTAAACTACCAAGCCATATAATGCTGGGAAGTGGCGTTTAAGCTCCAGTTTAAGCTTAAACTGGAGCTTAAACGCCAAAATCATAAAGGCTGAGAAGAGCTGAAACTGGCGTTTAACCTCCAGTTTAATCTTAAACTGGAAGTTAAACGCCAGAAATGAGAAATGCACCAGGGAGCATTCCCACGTTTAAGCTCCAGTTTAACCTTAAACTGGAGCTTAAACGTGTTCGACTATTTTTCTACTCCAAGGTTTGCTTTCTCATTTCCACGTTTAAGCTCCAGTTTAAGGTTAAACTGGAGCTTAAACGTGTTCGACATTTCACACTCCTGGGTTGCTTTCTTCATTCCCACGTTTAAGCTCCAGTTTAAGGTTAAACTGGAGCTTAAACGTGTTCGACATTTTACCCTCCAGGAAGCATTTCCACGTTTAAGCTCCAGTTTAACCTTAAACTGGAGCATAAACGTGTTCGACCCAATTTCTCCTCTAGGGTTGCTTTCTTCATTTCCACGTTTAAGCTTCGGTTTAACCTTAAACTGAAGCTTAAACGTGTTCGACCATTCCACACTCCGTAGTTGCTTTCTTCCATTTCCACGTTTAAGCTTCAGTTTAACCTTAAACTGAAGCTTAAACGTGTTCGACCATTCCACCCTCCAGGATTGCTTTCTTCCATTTCCACGTTTAAGCTTCAGTTTAACTTTAAACTGAAGCTTAAACTGCAACTTAAACGCCACTTATTGAAAGGGTTTCTGGGCCAAAGATATTACAGTTTAAGTTAGCATTTGAGCACAAACATTGACTTAAACATAATCTGGTATGAAACCCAATTGAATATCATGGTTTATGGGATTGGGCCTGAAGAATTGATGAGTCTGGAATTTCAATTTGTTGAGTCATGTGTCATTACTTGTTTATCACTAAGTTTGCTCAATGAATGTTACAGAATTGGATCAGCAGCCTCATCAGGATTATGGATCATAAACCCAAAGCAAAAGGAAATCAAGGAAAGGCCTCAAAGCCCAAGAAACACAACAGAAGCTCAATTTAGAAAGTGTATAAATAGGATAGAATTTAAGTTAGAAAGGACTTTTACGGGGGATTTATTTTTGCTAGTTTTGATACTTTTTGGAATTGAATTCAGAGCTATGACTCACTAAACCCCTTTCATTGGGTTAGGGAGCTCTATTGTAATTCAATGAATCAATAATAGTTTTTATCTTCTTCTTCAACCTTTTCTCTTGAATTTTGTTAGAAAGCTTCTCGATCTAATTCCATTGGTTAGTTGTCTTGGGAAAGAAACTATCCATAATTGGAATCCTTCGGAACCTTGGGAAAGGAATGGAGGATTCATGCTAGAGAAGCTTTCTCACAGTGAATTGGATTGGGGTTTGGATGGATATTGTGACATGTAATCCTACCAAATTGTGGTTCATGAAACTGTGTGGTATAATCAGTGATCGAGCATCATCTCTTCTTATGAACATTTAAACCAAGGGATTGGGAATTTGTTTGTTTTTAGAGAGAATTGGTGAGCCAAGGGATTGGGATCCAATCATATAAGATTGCCAAGCAAAATTCAATGAATGCATTGGTTGAGGAAGAGATAAAAATGTTTTGATTCGGAGATCTCAATATCTCCTAAAACCCAATGAATTCCCCATTTCTGATCTACCACTTTCTCTTTATATTCTGCAATTAAATTCATGCAATCACCCCCATCCCTTTTTAGTTTCAGCAATTTAGCTTCTCGCTCTTTAATTCATGCAATTTAACATTCCGCAATTCTCATCTAAATCTTGATTCCGCTCAACTAGAACACACTTCTAATCCGAATTGCTCATTCAACCAATCCTTGTGGGATTCGACCTCACTCTATTGTGAGTTTTTACTTGACGATAACTGGTGCACTTGCCGGAAGGAATTTTTGCCGATCGTGCAATTTCCTAAAATCGTAGTTATCAATCATGAAAAGCTTTTCATCTGAGAAGGTCTAAATCACAGTAGTGGGGGATGGTGTCCCTTCTTCAGGTTCAATCCAGGAAAGATGGTCAGTGACTTGGTTCTCTGACCCCTTCATGTCTCTAATCTCAATGTCAAACTACTGGAGAAGTAGTACCCACCTGATCAATCTTGGTTTAGAATCCTACTGGGTAAGAAGGTACTTAAGAGTAGCATGTTCAGTATAAATAATAACCTTTGAACCAATCAAATAGGATATAAACTTATCAAATGCATAAACTATAGCCAGTAATTCGTTCGCTGTAGTGGTGTAATTCTTTTGCTTGTGATTAAACACATGACTGGTGTAGTAAATGACGTGCATAAGCTTGTCTTGCCTTTGCCCCAAGACAACCCCTATAGCATAGTTACTGGCATCACACATTAGCTCAAATGATAGATCCCAGTTAGGAGGGCCTATAATGGGTGCATATACATGCTTTGCTTTCAGAGATTCAAAGGCATGCAAGTGATGACAAGTCATTTTAGGCTAGTTTCACAAGCCTGTTTCATTAGTTTTCACTTGGTTTTCATGCATTTTTAGGTAATAAGTAAGTTTTTGAGTTTGAATTTCATGCTTGTCTAGATTCAATCAAACATTGGTAATTATATGCATTTTCATTAGATTTCTTGCAAGTTTTAGTTGATAATATGAATGATGCAAGATTTGATGATTATGCCAAGGGTTTGATGTATTTGTTTGGTTGATGACAGGTGGAAAGAAAAAGGAAAAGAAGCAGAAAGCACAAATTAAGCTCAAACAGAGGAAAGAAGAATTTTTGGCACACTTTGAAGTTTGAGCACGCTTTGGACCTTAAGCCACGCTTTTAAAAGCGTGGCCCATGATAGTAAAGCATTGCGGTCAAGAAGGAGCAAAGACCAGCGCTTGAAATTGCAAACGGAGCGCCCTAGAGAGGAACCAAACTCGCGCATCAAAGGCAACACAAGGTTGGCGTTCAAAGAAGTGAACTTAGCGTTCACTTTTGTGAACTTCTTCGTGCCTTTCACCAAGGAAAGCAAGGAGCGCTCAACCAAAGGGAGTGCTCAGCTAGGCAGCACCCAAGGGAACGTACAAACAAAGGATCGTTCAAGGAAGTGAACGCTACATTCATAGTTGTGAACTTTTTCGGGCATAAGGCACCAAGAAAGCAAGGTGCGCTTAAGGAAGCAAAGGAATGTAGCGCTCAAAGAGTGAGCGAAGCGTTCACTTTATGAACGCTAGTTGGGAGTAGGGCACATACCAAGGCAAGCGTTCAAAAGAGTGAACGCTAAGTTCACTTTTGTGAATTTTCTCGTGCCTTTTTGCTGAGCACGCACCAAGGAGCAAAAATTGGCAAGAAGGAAGCACCTGCTTGACAAATTAAACGTAGCATTCACTTAAGCCAACTGAATGTTCCCCTGGAAGGTTCCCACACACCTTGACTCAATTGAACCAAGCCTCTCCTGATCCATTCATTCAAGGCCAAATTGGAAAAGCCCACTCCAAGATTTGAAGACCAAAATAGAAAGTGTATAAATAGGAGTTAATTTGATTTGTGAAGGACCTTTAGCTCATTTTAGTTTTTCACTTTTAATTTTGGGGGAATTGGGATTAGATCTAGTTTACTTTCTATTTTCATTTTCTTTCTTCTGAAACTTCTACTTTCTGTTTTGGGTTTTTGAATTCAGATATAAGAACTCCAGTAAATTTCTTGATCTTAGAATCATCTTTGCTTTTCGTTTATATAGTTTTGAGAATTGAGGAATTGGATCTAAATTTCCTTTGCTGTTTTCATTTTTATTTCTTCTTTAATTTCTTTTTGATTGGTCAAGGGAGTAATTAAGATCTAGATCTGCTTTCTGATCTCATTGCTCTCCTTCGATCTTCAATTTCTCTTTTAGAATTTCATACTTGAGCTAAGTTTCTTTTTCTGCTTGTTTCTTCAAGTAATTTTCCATTTCTGTTTGGTTATTGAGCTGAATCTCTTCATCTCATAGCTCTCTGATTTACTTTAACTTGCATTTTCTTGTTCAATTCTGAGTTCCAGCACCCAAATCCTTTTATTCTTCAAGCAATTTACATTTCTCATCAATTTAGATTCAACAATTTACATTTCTTGCACTTTAAGTTTCTACAATTTTCTTTTCTTGCAATTTAAGTTTCAGCTCTTTTACTTTCTTGCACTTCAAGTTTCTGCAAATTTATCTCTTCTGCACTTTACGTTTTTGTCTAATTTACCTTCTACACCTTTACTTACCTGTAATTTAGCTTCTGTTAATCAAAATCACTCAAATCACCAAATATTCGCTTAACTAAATTCATCACCTTACTAAAATTGCTCAATCCATCAATCCATGTGGGATTGAACTCACTCTTGTGAGTTATTACTACTTGATGCAACCCGGTACACTTGCCGGTGAGTTTGTGTGGAATCATTTTTCCCTCATCAAGTTTTTGGCGCCGTTGGCAGGGATTGATTTAGATTGACAATGATTAAGTAGCGTGATCATCTTGATTAAGCATTTTCTTTTTATTTTTACTAAACACATTAACTGTTTGACACATTGTGTCACCTAACCCTCTAACCACATTCTAGCATTAGAATGTCTAGGTTTTATTTGGTTTGTTTGTGATTTTTACAAGTCATAGAGGCTGAGGTGCGTAAAGAGGGAGTGAGCAACAATGCTCAACCTGCAAGAAGGGTGTTGGCCTCTTACACTATCCCCAATCCCAGACATTATGGGAGCCGCATCCTCACCCCAAATGTTCATGCAAATGATTTTGAGTTGAAGCCTCAACTAATCACTTTAGTGCAGAACAATTGTGCTTATGGAGGTGGCCCTCTTGAAGACCCCAACCAATATTTGTCTGTTTTCTTGAGGATTTATGAAACTGTCAAGACCAATGGGGTACATCCTGACATCTATAAGTTACTTTTATTCCCATTTTCTTTGAGGGACATTGCTGCTCAATGGCTGGAAACCTTTCGCAAGGAGAGCATCAACAATTGGGATAATTTGGTGAGCAAATTCCTAGCCAAGTTCTACCCACCTCAGAGGATAATCAAGCTAAAAATAGAGGTGCAAACCTTCATACAAAAGGAGGGAGAATCACTCTATGAGGCATAGGAATGATATAAGGCCCTGATAACGAAATGTGCACCTGAGATGTTCAGTGAGTGGGTGAAACTTCAAAACTTTTATGAAGGATTAACCCTAAAATCAAGAAAAGTATTAGATTACTCCTCTGGAGGTTCACTTCAGATGATGAAAATTGCCCAAGAAGCACAAGATCTCATTGATATTGTGGCCAACAATCAATATTTTTACTCATCTGAGAGGCACCATGACACAAATCCAAAAAGGGGAGCGATGGAACTTGAAGGAGTAAGTGCAATGCTGACTCAAAACAAATAGATGCATCAACAACTTCAGTAACAAATGGAGATGATTACTATGAGAATCGATGGACTGCAACTTATTGTAGTGAATACACAAAGCCAATCTCAAATCTTACACGGATGGAATTGATCTAAAGAAGGTCTTGGGACACTCAACTATGAGCAACAAGGGCCTGAACAGATACAACACATGCCAACATGACTTCCATGGTGATACACACAATCCATCCTGGAGAACTCATTCTAATGTGAGGTGGGTTGAGCATCAGAATCAAGGACAAAGGGACTTCAATTCCAACAATTTTGGCAACACAAACAAACACAATCAATCCCTACTAACAACAACTACTACACACAACCACAAAACACAAATACCCAACCTCATCACACTTCACAAACCCCCCAAAACAACTTCTCCATACCACCACTTAATCTACAAAACAACTCCTCCAATTTTTCAAACAATTTCCACCAACAACCATCACAACCCACACAGCTCCATCCAGAATCTCAAAGAATCTCCAACTTAGAAATGTTGATGAAAACATTCATCAAAACTCAAGAGATGGCTAGACAAGATCAAGAAGCTTCAATAAAAAATTTTGAGAGACACATGGGACAAATGGCTAAACAAATTGCTGAGATGGGTGAGAAGCAAGAAAAAGCCTTCCCTTGTGCCACTGAAGGCCCAAGAGACAAAGGAAAAGCTACAAAATGGGAGGAGTGCAAAGCAATCATAGCAGAAAGTGAGAAGACTATGGACAAAGAAGCTATCATTCAAAGAGAACACCACAGAGAAGCTCCATAAGAAGAGACAGAGGAGAGAAGTAAAGAGGATCAGAAGACCAAGAACGCACAAAACTCATAAGGAAACAAGAGCATCAATGAACCACAGCTGCAAGAAAAGAAGGAAGGGGTGAATCCATATGTCCCCAAACTTCCATACCGTCAAAGGTTCAAGAAAGAAAATGAGGATAAGCAATACTCAAAATTCTTGGACATATTCAAAACACTCAGCATCAATATTCCTTTCTTAGAAGCACTTGAACAGATGCCATTACATGCCAAATTTATGAAAGAAGTGCTAACAAATAAAAGATCCTTGAAAGAAGGACAAACTGTTGAGATGACAATGGAGTGTAGTGCTATCCTCCAAAGAGGTTTACCAGAGAAGAAAGATGATCCTGGAAGTTTTTATATACCTTGCACCATAGGAAACATAACAATTGAGAAGTCATTATGTGACCTTGGTGCAAGCATAAACTTGATGCCTTTATCTCTTATGAGGAAACTTTAAATTCTTGAGCTGAAATCCACTCGAATAGCTCTCCAAATGGTGGACAAATCCATTAAGCAAGCACTAGGAGTTGTGGAGAATGTACTGGTAAAAGTGGGAAAATTCTTTCTCCCTACTGACTTTGTTATCTTAGATATGGAAGAGGACCCTAACACTCCTATCATCCTGGGGAGGCCTTTCCTAGCTACGGGCAGAGCATTGATAGATGTTGAAAAAGGAAAATTGTTGCTAAGAGTGCATGATTAGCACCTAGCATTTCATGTCTTCAAGACTTTACATGAGCACACTCAAGAAGAAAAATGCAAGAAGGATAAGGCCAGATATCATAGCTCAAAGAAGACAATTAAGGAGTCAAATCCAAGTTGTCTAAACCCATGCTTTAAAGAAGTAGAGATGGTGCAACAGATCAAAGAAGTCAAGGAGGAACTAGATCCAAAATCCCTAGATAAAAAATCATCAAGGCATGAATCATCTTTTGAGAAAGAAAAGAAGAAGAAGCCACGAGGATGGAGAAACAAGAAAATCCCCACTGAAGGCTTCTCACCAGAGGATAAAGTGATGTTAAACACCCAACCAATGAAGGTGTCTCCACAATTGCCTGAGTTCTATACTATGAACCGGATCCTTTCAATTGAACACCTAGAGATCATCAAAGAGGAGATCGGAAGGAAGTTCACAGTAAGAGGAGAAAAGCTAAGGCCCTATGATTTTCAACCTCCATGATCAAAGGACAAGATGTCAAGCTAGTGACATTAAAAGAGCGCTTGTTGGGAGGCAACCCAACCAGAGGTAGTTTTCTTTCCCTAAACTATTTTAATAAAAAGGTTAAGTAGACTTATCTGTATTGCAAGGAGCTAAGTTTGGTGTTGCATACCAAAATAATTTAAGGGTGAATGAAGGATGCTAAGTTTGGTGTTCCACCAAAAATTTCGTTAAGAACACATTGCACCCTCAGCATGATTAATATCAGCACCAAACAATCAGAGAAATCACTTAACAATTGTCATGTTTCTAGTTTTCAGTTTGTTTTCTAGTTCATAGTTTATTTTCTTAATAAAAAGTACTTGATGTTTCACGCATGTATTTATTCTGCTACACATAGAAGTAGGCAAGGAACTAAGTTTGGTGTTCCTACACCAACTTAGGATAAGAGAATCATAAGCTTACATGCATGCTAACTATTTCTCAAGTGCTTGGAGAACAAGCAACTTTCAATATCTCTTGTAGGAAGTCATTCAATCTCTTGGGGGAAAAGATACATCATCATGGACAAAGGGAGGATATGGAACCCAACAATGATGATAACACAGAGGAAACAAATGGACTCTAAGAGGTTGTATTGTTCTCTGACTGACTTTAGCCTAAACATGCTAATTGAAGTGCAAATGTCCCATGTTGATTAGTGTCTTCTTAGATTTATTTACTGTTTGTTAGTTTGTTTGTTTTCATGCTGTTATAGCTTGCTAGTCTAAGTGCTTGATTCACTTTCATCTTACTTGAATTATAAGCTTTGTTCCTCATACTTGAATAAAAGAAAAATAACTGTGGAATAGAGAAAGAGTAAAAGTTTGGTACGATATGAGATAGAATAAGGTTATGTGGTGGTATGTGCTGGTTCATTAGTTGATTTATAAATAAGGCTGAATGTTGGCATGACTTTGTGATATGAATTTGAGTTACATTTCATGAGACTTGATAAATGAAAAAGGTCCAAAATAAAAGAAAGAAAATGCAAGAGAAAGAAGCAAAAAGAAATAAACAAAGCTAAGCACCAATGGCTGGAAATTTGGATAAATGCCTGTGATGTTCTTGTACAAAGATAAGCTTGGATAACTAGGTTCTAAGGGGTGCTTCATCACCCGGCAACTTGGGTTAACTAACCCGAGATTGCCAATTGAAAGTCCACCATCAAGAGCTACTTTGAGACAAAGCATTTAGTGACCCAAAGAGGTGCTGGGCATCAATTTCCAAAGGACAAAACAAAGCTAAATGCCTATGATGTGTGTGTGCTAAGGAGAGGCTTGAGCAAGTAAGCCCATAGGTTGTTTTTAACACCTAGCATCTTGAACCAATTGGGGCGGAAATGCTGGCTGAAAGCTTACTCTAAAAAGCTGCCTTATCACATAACATTAAGCCTCAGCTAAGCAATAAATCTCAATCAAAAGAAAGAGAGCAAGAAAAACTAAGGATCAAGTAATAACAAGTCTCATTTTTTTTGTAATTCAATTACGGATCCAGAGAATTGTTAATGTCTCAGCCACAGAATAAAATCTCTAAGATACCATGCATGAAAACCCTATTAACCAGTATTTAATGTTTTGCAAATAAAGACTTATACTCTTCTATGTCTTCATTCATTCTTGTTCTATTTTGCTGCTTGCTTGGGGACAAGCAAGATTTAAGTTTGGTGTTGTGATGACAAGTCATCTTAGGCTAGTTTCACAAGCCTATTTCATTAGTTTTCACTTGGTTTTCATGCATTTTTAGGCAATAAGTAAGTGTTTGAGTTAGAATTTCATGTTTGTCTAGATTCAATCAAACATTGGTAATTTTATGCATTTTCATTAGATTTCTTGCAAGAATTAGTTGATAATATGAATGATGCAAGAGTTGATGATTATGCCAAGGTTTTGACGTATTTGTTTGGTTGATGACAGGTGAAAAGATATAGGAAAAGAGGCAGAAAGCACAAATTAAGCTCAAACAGAGGAAAGAAGAATTTTTGGCACACTTTGAAGTTTGAGCATGCTTTGGACCTTATGCCGCGCTTTTAAAAGCGTGGCCCATGATAGTAAAGCGTTGCGGTCAAGAAGGAGCAAAGGCCAGCGCTTGAAATTGCAAACGGAGCGCCCAAGAGAGGAACCAAACTCGCGCATCAAAGGCAACACAAGGCTGGCGTTCAAAGAAGTGAACTTAGCGTTCACTTTTGTGAACTTCTTCGTGCCTTTCACCAAGGAAAGCAAGGAGCGCTCAACCAAAGGGAGCGCTCAGCTAGGCAGCACTCAAGGGAAGGCACAAACCAAGGAGCGTTCAAGGAAGTGAATGCTACGTTCATAGTTGTGAACGTTTTCGGGCATAAGGCACCAAGGAAGCAAGGCGCGCTTAAGGAAGCAAAGGAATGTAGTGCTCAAAGAGTGAGCAGAGCGTTCACAAACTGAATGCTAGTTGGTTGTAGGGCACATACCAAGGCAAGCGTTCAAAAGAGTGAACGCCAAGTTCACTTTTGTGAACTTTGTTGTGCCTTTTTGCTGAGCACGCACCAAGGAGCAAAAATTGGCACGAGGGAAGCACCTGATTGGCAAATTAAACGTAGGGTTCACTTAAGCCAATTGAACGCTCCCCTGGAAGGTTCCCACACACCTTGACTCAATTGAACCAAGCCACTCCTGATCCATTCATTTAAGGCCGAATCGGAAAAGCCCACTCCAAGATTTGAAGACCAAAATAAAAAGTGTATAAATAGGAGTTAATTTGATTTGTGAAGGACCTTTATCTCATTTTAGTTTTTCACTTTTAATTTTAGGGGAATTGGGATTAGATCTAGTTTGCTTTCAGTTTTCATTTTCTTTCTTCTGAAACTTCTACTTTTTGTTTTGGGTTTTTGAATTCAGATTTAAGAACTCCAGTAAATTTCTTGATCTGAGAATCATCTTTGCTTTTCGTTTTAATAGTTCTGAGAATTGAGGAATTGGATCTGAATTTCCTTTGTTGTTTTCATTTTTATTTCTTCTGCAATTTCTTTCTGATTGGTCAAGGGAGTAATTGAGATCTAGATCTGCTTTCTGATCTCATTGCTCTCCTTTAAACTTTAATTTCTGTTTTAGAATTTCATAATTGAGCTAAGTTTCTTTTTTTGTTTGGTTATTGAGCTGAATCTTTTCATCTCAGAGCTCTCTAATTTACTTTAACTTACATTTTCTTGTTCAATTTTGATTCCATCACCCAAATTCTTTTATTCTTCAAGCAATTTACATTTCTCAGCAATTTAGATTCAACAATTTACATTTCTTGCACTTTAAGTTTCTGCAATTTACTTTTCTTGCAATTTAAGTTTCAGCTCTTTTACTTTCTTGCACTTCTAGTTTTTGCAAATTTATCTCTTCTGCACTTTACTTTTCTGTCCAATTTACCTTCTGCACCTTTACTTACTTGCAATTTAGCTTCTGTTAATAAAAATCACTCAAATCACTAAATATTCGCTTAACTAAATTCATCACCTAACTAAAATTGCTCAATCCATCAATCCCTGTGGGATCGATCTCATTCTTGTGAGTTATTACTACTTGATGCGACCCGGTACACTTGCTGGTGAGTTTGTGTGGAATCATTTTTCCCTCATCAGCAAGCAGTCATTATAAAAAACAAAAACAAAAGGAGTGTCAGTAACCAAAAGATTACTCAATTGTTTAGCAATTTTAGAAAAATCCTTTATGAACCTCTTGTAGAATTCTGCATGTCCTAAGATGCTCCTTATTGGCTTAACATTAGTAGGGGGTGGTAATTTTTCAATTACTTCCTTCTTAACTTTATCAACCTTTATTCCTTTGCTTCAAATCCGGTGACCAAGAACAACACCTTTAGTGACCATAAAGTGGCACTTTTTCCATTTTAAAACAAGGTTTGTTTTTTGACACCATTCCAAGACTAAAGGTAGATGTTTAAGACAAGAATTAAAAGAATCACCAAAAACAAAGAAGTCATCCAAAAATACCTCAATGAACTTTTTAACCATATATGAGAAAATAAAAAGCATACCCCTCTAAAAAGTCACTGGGGTATTATAGAGTCCAAACGGCATTCTTCGGTAAGCAAATACTCCAAAAGGACAAGTGAACACCGTCTTCTCCTGATCTTAAGTGTCTACAACAATCTGATTTTAGTCAAAGTATCCATCTAGAAAATAGTAGAAAGCACGGCCGGCTAACCTCTCAAGCATCTGATCAATGAAAGGTAAAGGAAAGTGATCCTTGTGTGTAGCATTGTTGAGCCTTCAGTAGTTAATCACATGCACCACCCAGTGACGATTCTTGTGGGAATGAGCTCATTTTTATCATTCTGAATCACTTTCATCCCTCCTTTCTTGGGGACCACTTGTACAGGACTTACCCATGGGCTATCAGAAATAGGGTAGATGATCATGGTTTCACAAAGCTTCATTACTTCTTTCTGGGCCACTTCTTTCATGGTTGGATTTAGTTAACTTTGTGGTTGCACAACTGGTTTAGCATCATCCTCTAGTAAGATCTTGTGCATATACTTGGTCGGACTAATCCTCTTTAAATCACTAATGGTCCATCTAATAGCAGTTTTATGACTCCGAAGTACTTGAATCAGCACCTCTTCCTCCTCATGTTTCAGAGAGGAGCTAATGATCACTAGGTAAGTGTCTTTGTCTCCCAGAAGACATACTTCATAGATGGAGGCAGAGGTTTCAACTTAAGTTTTAGGGTTTCTTCTCCTATGCTAGGCGTGTGAGACCTCTCCTTCAGAGGTGGTGAACCATCAAGTTCAAGCAATGCATCCTCAGAATGGAGCTTCAGAATGTCATCAAGTTTTTCAGTTTTAAACTCCTCTTTAATCAGAGGTTCAATCCCAAGCACGTGAGAAGCTTAAGTCTTAGCCCCAGCACATACCTAGGTTACTAGTTTAGTATTTAAACAACTTTTATAGACTTATTTTGCATCTCATGACATTTATAGATCTGAACTTTGTACTCTTTGACAGCATGAGTCTCTAAACTCCATTGTTGGGGGGTGAGGAGCTCTGCAGCATCTCGATAAATTAATGCAATGATTTCTGTTTTCCATTAAAACATGCTTGTTTCTATCTAAGATGCTGATGCGTACTTAACTATGAAGGATGTGATGATCTGTGACACTCATCACCATTCTCAACCCATGAACGTGTTCCTGACAAACACCTTCGTTCTACATTAGATTGAATGAGTATCTCCTAGATTCCTTAATCAGAATCTTCGTGGTATAAGCTAGAATCCATTGGCAGCATCCTTGAGAATCCGGAAGGTCTAAACCTTGTCTGTGGTATTCTGAGTAGGATTCAAGGATTGGATGACTGTGACGAGCTTCAAACTCGCGAGTGTTGGGCGTGGTGACAGACGCAAAAGGATCAATGGATCCTATTCCGACATGATCGATAACCAACAGATGATTAGCCGTGCTGTGACAGAGCATTTGGACTATTTTCACCGAGAGGATGGGAAGTAGCCATTGACAATGGTGACACCCTACATACAGCTTGCCATGGAAGGAGCCTTGCATGTTTGAAAGTGAGAAAGGATTATGTTACAAGAATTCAGAAGACAAAGCATCTCCAAAACTCCAACATATTCTCCATTACTGCATAATAAGTATTATTTAATCCATGCTCTCTTGTTTATTTGCAAATCAATTGATAACTATAATTGGTATCCTGACTAAGATTAATAAGATAACCATAGCTTGCTTCAAACCAATAATCTCCGTGGGATTCGATCCTTACTCACGTAAGGTATTACTTGGACGACCCAGTACACTTGCTGGTTAGTTGTGCGGATTGCAAAAGTGTGATTGCAATTTTGTGCACCAATTTTTTTGCGCCGTTGCCGGGGATTGTTTGAGTTTGAACAACTGACGGTGAATCTTGTTGCTTAGATTAGGAAAAATTAGTCTTTTTGGTTTAGAGTCACTAGAATTGCATCTTTTATTATCCCTTTTTAAAGATTTTTCAAAAATATTATTTTTCTTTATTAATTTTTAGTTTTTCTGTGAGTTTAGTGTCATGTTTTAAGTTTGGTGTCAATTGCATGCTTTTCTTTGTCTTTCAATTTTCGAATTGCATGTTCTTTGTTTTTCCTTGATTGTTATTTTTATTGTCAAATTTTCTTGTTTGATCTTTGGTTTTTCCTGTTCTGTGTGTTTTCGTGTTTTCCTTGTGCTTTTTCAAAATATCAGTTTTCAAAAATATCAATTTTTTTAGACAATATTAAAACACATTAAATTTATAGCTCAATTGGCTAGAGCATTGGCTTATGTTCTTGGCAATTGGGTATCTTCTTTTTAAAACTTTTTCAAAAATAACGATCCTTTGATTAAATCTTGTGCCAAACTTTAAGTTTGGTGTTCTCTTGTTAATTTTCTTTAATTTTCAAAAATTTATTTTTGGTTTTCTAAAAATTTCAAGTTTGGTGTTCTATCTTTTGTTCTTATTGTTCTTGTGAGTCTTCAAGGTGTTCTTGAGTCTTCTTTGTGTTTTGATCTTAAAATTTTTAAGTTTGGTGTTCCTTGGTGTTTTCCCTCCAAAATTTTCGAAAACAAGGAGCATTAGATCTAAAAATTTTAAGTCTTGTGTCTTTTGTGTGTTTTTCTCTTTCCTCATAAAATTCAAAAATAAAAAATATCTATTCCTTTAATTTCTCCTAATTTTCGAATTACTTGAGTTGACTTGGTCAAAATTTTTTAAAATCTCTTCTTTTTCAAAAATATCCTAACCACTTTCTCTTTCCTCACTTTTTCAAAAATCTTTATAAAATATTTTTAAAATTTATTTTTCATTTTTTATTGAAGTTTATTTTATTTTATATTATTATTATTATTATGAAAATTAATTTTTTTATAATAAAATAAATAAAATAAATCCACATCATCTCCCTTTCTCCATCATGGATCTAAGTGGAATTGAATAGTCTAGAAGGACTCTGGGTTCATATGCTAACCCCACTACTGCTTCATATGGGAGTAGTATCTGTATACCCTCCATCGGAGTCAGTAGTTTTGAGTTGAATCCTCAGCTCATTATCATGGTGCAGCAAAGTTGCCAGTATTCCGGTCTTCCACACGAAGAACCCACAGAGTTTCTAGCACAGTTTTTACAAATTGCTGACACAGTACATGATAAAGAAGTAGATCAGGATGTCTACAGATTATTACTATTTCCATTTGCTATAAAAGACCAAGCTAAGAGGTGGTTAAATAACTAACCTAAGGGCAGCATAAAGACATGAAAACAGCTGTCAGAAAAATTCCTAAATCACCATTTTCCTCTAAAACGGATGACACAGCTGAGGCTGAGCATCAAAGGCTTCAAACAAGGAGATAATGAATCTCTTTATGACGTCTGGGAGATATACAGAGAGATGCTAAGAAAATGCCCCTCTAAATTGTTTTCAGAGTGGGTGCAGTTAGACATCTTCTATTATGGGCTTATAGAGAAAGCTCAGATTTCTCTAGACCACTCAGCTGGTGGATCTATACACATGAGAAAGACAATTGAAGAAGCTCAAGAGCTCATTGATACAGTTGCCAGAAATCAGCATCTGTACCTAAGCAGTGAATCTTCCATGAAAGAAGAGGTTAAAATAGTAACTGCTGAACTCAGTCCTGCAGAACAAGTTAATGAATTCAATCAGCAATTAGATTTTCTGACAAAACAGCTAGATGAATTCAAAGAGATATTGCAAGACACAAGACTGGCTAATATGAATATGGAGTTGTAATTGAAGCAAACAGAACAGTAATTATCAAAACAAATAACAGAAGAGTGCTAAGAAGTTCAAGTAAGAAGTGGGAAAACATTAAATACCTCACTTCAAGGCAGCAAGAAGCCAAGAAATGAACAAACTGCTACCCAAAATCCCTCTGAGGACAGTCAAAGCTCAGAGAGGAATAATTCTAACGCTCAAACACCTGAAAAGGGGTGGAGAGCTGGCATTGAACGCCCAACCCATGCTCAGTCCTGGCGTTCAATGCCAGAAATAGCCAAGGAATTAGCGTTGAACGCCCAAAGGAAGCACAGTTCTGGCGTCCAGACGCCAGAAACAGGTAAGAAGTTGGCGTCTAACACCACTCCAGCTTCCACCCCTGGCATTCAAACACCAGTGGGGGATCAGACACATGCAAGTACTGATAGTAACCCCTCTAAAAAGGTTTCTCAACCCACATATGCAGGCAATAAACCTATAGCAACTAAGGTTAAAGAATACAAAGCCAAAATGCCTTATCCTCAGAAACTCCGCCAAGCGGAACAGGATAAGCAATTTTCCCGCTTTGCAGACTATCTCAGGACTCTTGAAATAAAGATTCCGTTTGCAGAGGCACTTGAGCAAATACCCTCTTATGCTAAGTTCATGAAAGATATCTTAAGTCATAAGAAGGATTGGAGGGAAACTGAAAAAGTTTACCTCACTGAAGAATGCAGTGCAGTCATTCTGAAAAGCTTATCTGAGAAGCTTAAAGATCCTGAAAGCTTCACGATACCATGCACATTAGAGGGTACTTGTACCAAGCATGCTTTATGTGATCTTGGGGCAAGCATCAACCTAATACCTGCATCTACTATCAGAAAGCTTGGTTTGACTGAAGAAATCAAACCAACCCGGATATGTCTCCAACTTGCTTATGGCTCCATTAAATACCCATCAGGCATGATTGAAGACATGATTGTCAAGGTTAGGCCATTTGCCTTTCCCACTAACTTTGTAGTGCTGGAAATGGAGGAGCACAAGAGTGCAACTCTCATTCTAGGAAGATCTTTCCTAGCAACTGGACGAACCCTCATTGACGTCCAAAAAGGGGAAGTGACCTTGAGAGTCAATGAGGACGAGTTTAAGTTTAATGTTGTCAAAGCAATGCAACATCCAGACACCCCAAACGACTGCATGAGCATTGGTATTATTGACTCTCTAGTAAAAGAGGTCAATATGACTAAGAGTCTCGAATCAGAGCTAGAAGATATCTTTAAAAATGCTCAGCCTGATCTGGAGAAACCAGAGAGAATAATAGAACCTTTGAAAATCCCTCAAGAAGAGGAGAAACCTCCCACACCCGAGCTCAAACCATTACCACCATCCCTGAAATATGCATTTCTGGGAGAAGGTGATACCTTTCTTGTAATCATAAGCTCAACATCAGAGTCACAAGAAGAGGAAGCACTAATTCAAGTGCTAAGGACACACAAGACAGCTCTTGGGTGGTCCATCAATGATCTTAAGGGCATTAGCCCAGCCTGATGCATGCACAAGATCCTATTGGAGGGTGATGCTAAGCCAGTGGTTCAACTACAGAGGTGGCTGAATCCAGCCATGAAGGAGATGGTGCAGAAGGAGGTCACTAAATTACTAGAGGCTGGGATTATTTATCCTATTTCTGATAGTCCCTGGGTAAGCCCTGTCCAAGTTGTCCCTAAGAAAGGTGGCATGACAGTGGTTCATAATGAAAAAATGAACTGGTTCCTACAAGAACAGTTACAGGGTGGCATATGTGTATTGATTACAGAAGGCTCAACACAGCTACCAGAAATGATCATTTTCCTTTACCATTCATAGACCAGATGGTAGAAATACTAGCAGGTCATGAATACTACTGCTTCCTGGATGGATATTCAGGTTATAATCAAATTGCACTAGATCCCCAGGATCAAGAGAAAATAGCATTCACATATCCATCTAGAGTATTTGCATACAGAAGGATGCCATTTGGTCTGTGCAATGCACCTGCAACCTTTCAAAGGTGCATGCTCTCTATTTTCTCTAATATGGTGGAAAAATTTCTGGAAGTCTTCATGGATGACTTTTCAGTATTTGAAGACTCATTCAGCTCCTGTCTTGACCATTTAGCACTTGTTCTAAAAAGCTGCCAAGAGACTAACCTGGTTTTAAACTGGGAGAAATGTCACTTTATGGTGACTAAAGGAATTGTCCTTGGGCACAAAATTTCAAACAAAGGAATAGAGGTGGATCAAGCTAAGGTAGAGGTAATTGAAAAATTACCACCACCAGCCAATGTTAAGGCAATCAGAAGCTTTCTGGGGCATGCAAGATTCTATAGGAGGTTTGTAAAAGATTTTTCAAAAATCGCCAAAGCTCTGAGTAATCTGCTAGTTGCTGACATGCCATTTATCTTTAATAAGGAGTGCCTGCTAGCTGCTGACATGCCATTTATCTTTAATAAGGAGTGTCTGTAGGTGTTTGAGACTCTGAAAGCTAAGCTGGTCACAGCGCCAGTCATCTCTGCACCAGACTAGACATTACCATTTGAACTAATGTGTGATGCCAGTGACCATGCCATTGGTGCAGTGTTGGGACAAAGGCATGACAAGCTTCTGCACGTCATTTATTATGCCAGTCGTGTTTTAAATGATGCACAGAAGAACTACACAACCACAGAAAAAGAGTTACTTGCAGTGGTTTACGCCATTGACAAGTTCAGATCCTACTTAATAGGATCAAAAGTGATTGTGTACACTGACCACACTGCTCTTAAATATCTACTCACAAAGCAGGATTCAAAACCTAGACTCATAAGATGGGTGTTGCTTCTGAAAGAGTTTGATATAGAAATAAGAGACAGAAAAGAGACAGAGAATCAAGTAGCAGATCACCTGTCCCGAATAGAACCAGTAGAAGGGAAGTCCCTCCCTCTTACTGAAATCTCTGAAAACTTTGCGGATGAGCAACTCTTTGCCATCCAGGAAGTGCCATGGTTTGCAGACATTGCAAACTACAAGGCAATAAGATTCATACCCAAAGAGTACAGTAGGCAGCAATTAAAGAAATTGATCACGGATGCAAAGTACTATTTTTGGGATGAACCATATCTCTTCAAGAGATGTGCAGACGGAGTAATCCGTAGATGTGTGCCTAAAGAAGAAGCACAGAAGATCCTCTGGCACTGCCATGGATCACATTATGGAGGACATTTTGGAAGTGAGTGAACAGCCACAAGAGTCCTCCAATGTGGCTTCTACTGGCCTACTCTCTATAAAGACTCCCGAGTATTTATACTTAATTGTGACAGTTGCCAAAGATCTGGCAATCTGCCTCACATTTATGCCATGCATCAACAAGGGATCTTGGAGATTGAGTTGTTTGATGTATGGGGTATTGACTTCATAGGGCCTTTCCCATTATCATACTCAAACACTTATATTCTGGTGGCAGTGGATTATGTATCCAAATGGGTGGAAGCTATTGCAACATCCACTAATGATACTAAGACAATGCTGAAATTCCTCCAGAAACACATCTTCAGCAGATTTGGTATCCCCAGAGTAATAATTAGTGATGGGGGCACTCATTTTTGCAATAAACAACTTTACTCTACTTTGGTTCGATATGGAGTTAGCCACAGGGTGGCCACTCCATATCATCCACAGACAAATGGGCAAGTTGAAGTCTCTAATAGAGAACTTAAGAGAATCCTGGAACGGACTGTGATTAACCGTAGAAGGGATTGGGCAAGAAGCTTGGATGATGCTCTGTGGGCATACAGAACAACATTCAAGACCTCTATAGGGACCTCTCCATACCAGCTGGTGTATGAAAAAGCTTGTCACTTGCCAGTGGAACTGGAACATAAGGCCTACTAGGCAACCAGATTCCTAAACCTTGATGCCAAATTAGCTGGAGAAAAACGATTGCTCCAGTTAAATGAGCTAGAGGAATTCAGACTCAATGCTTTCGAAAATGCAAAAATTTACAAAGAGAAAGCAAAAAGATGGCATGATAAGAAGTTGTCATCCAGAGTCTTTAAGCCAGGGCAGAAAGTTCTGCTATTTAATTCTAGGCTCAGATTATTCTCCGGGAAATGGAAATCCCGTGGAGAGGACCATATGTGATTACAAGTGTGTCACCATATGGTTACGTAGAGCTTCAAGATAATGATTCTAACAAAAAGTTCATTGTTAATGGACAGAGAGTCAAACATTATCTTGAAAGCAATTTTGAGCAAGAATGCTCAAAACTGAGACTTGATTAAAATTCATTAATAGTCCAGCTAAAGACAATAAAGAAGCGCTTGCTGGGAGGCAACCCAGCCATTAACAAAAGCTTATTTTTCAATTAATTGATTTTTATAGGTTCATATTAATTTTCTTCAAGGTAAAATGGCAATTGCATGAGTTCACAGAGTTACAGAAAGCTTCAGAGGATAAAATAGTAAAAAAGAAGCTCACTGGTGCGAAAAAGCCAGTAAGAGCTGTTTTGGGAGTTGAACGCCCAAAAGAAGCATCAACTGGGCATTCAACGCCAGTAGAGATAGCCATCTGGGTGATAAACGCCAGAAAGAAGCATCTTCTGGGCGTTGAACGCCAGAAAGAAGCACCTTTTGGGCGTTTAACGCCAGATTTACAGTGTCCTGAGCGTTCAGAGAAATGCCCAGCGACAAAGGAGTTCCTGGCGTTTAACGCCAGCCAGATGCTACATCTGAGAGTTAAACGCCCAGGAGAAGCTACAGATGGGCGTTAAATGCCCAAAACATGCAGTGTTTGGGCAGTTTAATGCCAGGATTGTGGGGAGGAGGTAAATTCGTTTTCACTTCACATTTTTTCAAACTTTTCATGTTTCAATTCATGATTTCTTGCATAAACATGTTACAAACTCTCATCCTTCAATTCCAAAAATTTTAATCCTAATTTCTAAAATCCCTTTTTCAAAAATATCAAATGTATCTTAATTCATAAACACAAATCCTTTTCAAATCCTATCCAACTTCTTTTCAAATTTTTTTTCAAAACTCAATTATCTTTTGAAATTCATCTCAAATCATTTTTTTATCAAAATAAAAATTCAGATTTATCTTTTTCAAATATCTTTCACAATTTTTTTATTTTAAATTATATCTTTTTCCTATCATACTTATCCTTTACAAATCATATCTTCTATCTTATCTTTCTTCAAAACTTTCGAAAACTCACCCCCTCCCTTTAAATCCATATTTGGCCTCCCTCCTCTCATCCACCATTCGATACTAGCTCTCCTTTTATCCCTCTCCTTTCTTTTCTTTTGCTTGAGGACATGCAAACCTCTAAGTTTGGTGTGTTTATCCATGATCACTAAGCCATACCCACTAAGATCATGACTCCTAAAGGAAAGCAACCCACTCCAAGAGGCAAGAAAGAGAATATTCCAAAACCACTTTGGAATCAAGGGAAGTTCTTAACCAAAGAACATTCAGACCATTACTATAAAATAATGGGTCTAAGGTCAGTGATCCCGAAAGTCAAATTCGATCTGAAAGAAGATGAATATCCGGAGATCCAAGAGCGAATTCGAAACAGGAGCTGGGAAATCCTAGCTAATCCTAAAACAAAGATGGGAAAGAACATGGTTCAGGAATTCTATGCTAATCTGTGGCAAACAGATAGACAGAGAATATCTGGAACTGCCCTCTATGACTATCGGACCTTAGTCAGAGGAAAGATTGTTCACATCCACCCTGACAAAATCAAGGAGATCATTAAGCTACCTCAGCCAAAGGATGACCCAAACTCCTTTAATAGGAGAATGATGAGAACAAATAAAGGCCTGGACAAGATTTTAGAGGACATATGCCTCCCTGAAACCAGGTGGACCACCAGCACCAAGGGCGTCCCAAATCAACTCAAGAGAGAAGATCTCAAACCAGACGCCAGAGGCTGGCTGGACTTCATTGGGTGTTCTATACTGCCCACTAGCAACCACTCTAAAGTCACCATTAAAAGAGCAGTAATGATCCATTGCATTATGTTGGGAAGAAAAGTGGAAGTTCATCAGCTGATTTCGTGTGAACTTTACATAATTGCAAACAAGAACTCCAAAGATGCCAAATTGGCTTATCCAAGCTTAATTTCTATGCTATGTAAAGATGTTGGGGTGAAGATGGGAGTAACTAAGTATATCTCAGTTGAGCGACCAATCACCAAAATATCAATGGAGAAACAACAAGTGAAGGACGACCCCATCAAGAGGAGAGCACAGGAATTCCTCCTGAAGATCCCTCAAATTGAATATTGGGAGCATCTTGAAGCATCTGTTACCAAATTGCAAGAAGCTATAGACCAGATAAAGGAAGAACAGAATAATCAAAATAGCATGCTTTGCAAATTGCTTGGGGAACAAGAACAGCAAAGGCGTGACTTGAAGGAACTGAAGCATCAAAAACTATCTCTTGAAGGACCAAGCACCCCACAGACTAGAGGAACATTCCCTACCCAAAATAAAGGTTGTTGAGTCCTAATATTAGCTTTAACTCTGAGATAGTTTTTCTTATAGGAATTTACCTTAGAAGTTATATATGAGTAGTAGTAATTAGTATATCTATTTTGATTTTATCTCCAAGTAAGCTATAATTTATTTTTCTCATCATCATCAAACATGAATAAAATAGTAGATTTTTAGAATAAAGAGGCAATATTTTTCAAGTTTTTAATAAGGAAAATTCTAATTAATTAGATGTGGTGGCAATACTTTTTGTCTTCTGAATGAATGCTTGAACAGTGCATATTTTTTTATATTGAATTTCATGAATGTTAAAATTGTTGGCTCTTGAAAGAATGATGAACAAGAGAAATATTATTGATGATCTGAAAAAAATCATGAAATTGATTCTTGAAGCAAGAAAAAGCAGTAAAAAAAATCATTGGATAAAGAAAAAGAAAAAGCAAGCAAAAAAAAGACAATAACACTTAAAACCAAAAGGCAATGGTGAAAAGGATCCAAGGCTTTGAGCATCAATGGATAGGAGGGCCTAAGAAAATAAAATCCAGGCCTAAGCGGCTAAACCAAGCTGTCCCTAACCATGTGCTTGTGGCATGCAGGTCCAAGTGAAAAACTTGAGACTAAGTGGTTAAAGTCGTGATCCAAGGCAAAAGAGTGTGCTTAAGAGCTCTGGACACCTCTAATTGGGGACTTTAGCAAAGCTGTCACAATCTAAAAAGGTTCACCCAGTTATGTGTTGTGGCATTTATGTATCCGGTGGAAATACTGGAAAATAAAGCGCTTAGGGCCACGGCCAAGACTCATAAAATAACTGTGTTCAAGAATCAACATGCTAAACTAGGAGAATCAATAATACTATCTGAATTCTAAGTTCCTATGGATGCCAATCATTCTGAATTTCAAAGGATAAAGTGAGATGCCAAAACTGTTCAGAAGCAAAAAGCTACTACTCTCGCTCATCTAATTAGAATCTGGGCTTCACTTAAAATTCTGAGATATTATTGCTCCTTAATTTCTTTTTATCCTATTTTAATTGTCTAGTTTCTTGGGGACAAGCAACAGTTTAAGTTTGGTGTTGTGATGAGCAGATATTTTATACGCTTTTTAGGGGTAATTTCATGTAGATTTTAGTATGTTTTAGTTAGTTTTTAGCAGATTTTTATTAGTTCTTAGGCAAAAATCATATTTCTAGACTTTACTATGAGTTTGTATATTTTTTTGTGATTTCAGGTATTTTCTGGCTGAAATTGAAGGAGCTGAGCAAAAATCTGATTTAGGCTGAAAAAGGACTGCTGATGTTGTTGGATTATGACCTCCCTGCACTCGGAATAGATTTTTTCGAGCTACACGAGTCTAATTGGCGCGTTCTCAATTGCGTTGGAATGTAGACATCCAGGGCTTTCCATCAATATATAATAGTCTATACTTTGCGCAAAAATAGACAATGTAAACTGGCGTTCAACGCCAGTTCCATGTTGCATTCTGGCGTTGAACACCAGAAACAGGTTGCAAGTTGGAGTTAAATGCCAGAAACAGGCTACAACCTGACGTTTAACTCTAGAAATAGCCCAAGCATGTGAGAAGCTTAAGTCTCAGCCCCAGCACACACTAAGTGGGTCCCAGAAGTGGATTTTTGCATTATCCATCTTAGTTTACTCATTTTCTGTAAACCTAGGTTACTAGTTTAGTATTTAAACAACTTTTAGAGACTTATTTTGCATCTCATGACATTTTTAGATCTGAACTTTGTACTCTTTGATGGAATGAGTCTCTAAACTCCATTGTTAGGGGGTGAGGAGCTCTGCAGCGTCTCGATGAAATAATGCAATGATTTCTGTTTTCCATTCAAACACGCTTGTTTCTATCTAAGATGCTGATTTGTACTTAACTATGAAGGATGTGATGATCCGTGACACTCATCACCATTCTCAACCCATGAACGTATGCTTGACAAACACCTCCGTTCTACATTATATTGAATGAGTATCTCTTAGATTCCTTAATCAGAATCTTCGTGGTATAAGCTAGAATCCATTGGCAGCATCCTTGAGAATCCAGAAGGTCTAAACCTTGTCTGTGGTATTCTGAGTAGGATTCAGGGATTGGATGACTGTGACGAGCTTCAAACTCGCGAGTGTTGGGCATGGTGACAAACGCAAAAGGATCAATGGATCCTATTCCGACATGATCGAGAACCAACAGATGATTAGCCGTGCTGTGACGGAGCATTTGGACTATTTTCACTGAGAGGATGGGAAGTAGCCATTGACAATGGTGACACCCTACATACAGCTTGCCATGGAAGGAGCCTTGCAAGTTTGAAAGTGAGAAAGCATTATGTTATAGGAATTCAGAAGACAAAGCATCTCCAAAACTCTAACATATTCTCTATTCCTGCATAATAAGTATTATTTAATCCATGCTCTCTTGTTTATTTGCAAATCAATTGATAACAATAATTGGTATCCTGACTAAGATTAATAAGATAACCATAGCTTGCTTCAAACCAACAATCTCCGTGGGATTCGACCCTTACTCACGTAAGGTATTACTTGGACGACCCAGTGCACTTGCTGGTTAGTTGTGCGGATTGCAAAAGTGTGATTGCAATGTCGTGCACCAGACTCCCATACTTCAAAGAATTGGCCGTCCTGGTGCTTCATGGGAGTTTAGCAAAAGGAGAAATTCTGTTCCTGCGACTATAGCTTACTCCAATTTGAATGCCGAAGCTCGTATATGGCATCAAATTGTAGCGGACTATATCATTCCCAACACTCATGTTACCCATGTGAGATTCAAGACTGCGTTGCTACTTTGGGCTATCATGTAAGAAAAGAGCATAGCCATTGTGCCTTTATTACGCACATCAATATGGAAACTGATTGAGAAAAATAACATCAGCATTCCTTTTCCATCGATGGTGATGCGTTTAGCAACAGCAGCAGGGGTAGAATGGCATCTGCAAGATATCATGTTTATGGTTCCTAAAGGCAACAAGTTGATCCCGAGGGGCGATTTGGAAAAATTAACCACCCTCTCCAAGAGGAAGACACCCACAGCACCACCACCAAGTCTACCAACCTCATCAACTGCTTTACCCATTCTTCGTCCTCTTCCTGAATTGTTCGAAGACATCTTGCACGATATCCACCATAAGGAACATCTGGAGCAAAAGCGTTTCGAGTGAATAGCGGCAAGGCTAGAAGGAAGAGACCCTGACCCAATTCCTAGATCCTTATCCGAGCCAGGTGGGGAGGAGTATGATGCGGTTGATCAACCCACTTCCGAGTCGACCAGCTGAAGGTGGCCCCCTTCTTCAATCTCCCGGAGCATAAGCATGCACAGAGGACCATGCACATCTAAGTGTGGGGGAGGATCTATGATTCCAAGGGGAGTAAAAATTTCTCCTTTCAAGACACTTTTGCAATGTTTTTTTTTTTGTAGTACTTTTCCTCGTTTTGAGTAGTTTTATTTTTGTTGCATTTTGCTTGGTTAGTTCTAAATATTTCTCTGTCATATGGATCCTTAGTAGTTAGTATTTGTATGTTGCATGATAGAATGAATAAGTTGGTGAAACACCAAGGAATGTCCATGAGATCTTTTCTAGGGCGTACCATTGATTGAATTGAAGAAATGTTGTGTTTTCCAAAATTGCTTGAAGTATTTTGTTTGTAGAACATGGGAAAGAGCTCGAACAACATACCTTGTGAGTTTTGAGCCTTAATAGATGGTTGCACTTTTCAACCTTAATGTTGTTATTGTGTTGTTATTACTTCTTTTATGATTGTGATCATTGATTTGCATGATTCCTTATATCCTGTATTTGTGTTTGAATACATTTAGAATGATTGAGGCCATGTTTGATGATAACCTCACTAACCTATATGGCTAACCCTTTCATGCACCTTTGTTAACCCCCTTTGAGCCTATGAATCCCCTTTGTTCTGATAATAGCACATTGCTACCCTTAAGCGAAAAACCATTGGTGCCCTTGAATTACTCTTTGATTAGCTTGGGTGGATTAGTGTGTAAATTCTAAGTGTGGGGGGAAACTTGGAAACACATTGGTGATGGAAGCATTAATTCAAAAAAAAGTTCTGGAAATTAGGTAAAGCTCATGCATTTCACTAATGAAGACATATGCATTCATAGTTCAATTTAAAAAAAAAACTTGTGCATAACAAAGTATGAAATAAAAAGCTAAATAAAGAATGTATATGCCATGTTTGAAAACAAAATGCATGAGTGAGGTAAGTTAGAAAAAAGATAAGAGAAAAGAAAATGGGTAAATAGGGTATGCTAATATGTGTATATAGGTGATATAAGATTAGATGGACACTCATGCTAATCAAAGAACTAATGTCTTAAGTCCACTTGACCATATCTCATCCTACCTAAACCCTAGTCCCATTACATCCCTCCAAAGACCTCATGATAATTTTTATTCATGCATTAAATACTAGTCGATTGTTAGATGACTTGCAAATCTTTGAAAAGCATGAAAAAAGGAGAATTGAGTGGTTAAACCCTAAACACTGAGCGAATGGAGTACATACACATCCGGTGAGGGGTTTGATAAACCCCATTTTTAGGGTTTATCTTGTGTTGAATTTAGAGTATTTTGCTAACCTTTTCTCACATTTAGCCAATGAATTAGCATGATTTTGTGTTCTCTCCCTTATTTGTGCTTAATTGTAAAAACATGCTTTATAGGCCTCTAATTTGATAATTTTAATTCTCTCTTGATTCCATAAGGTGCCTTGATGTGTTTGCTAGTAATCTCAGGATGAAATAGGCTTGGAATGGATCAAAGGAGCAAGGAAGGAAGCATGCAAGTGGAGAGAAGCATAAAAAGCCAAAGAATTGATCCCAACCAAGGACGCGCATGTGCACGAGGCGCTCGCGTGCACCTCGCGAAATTGGCCAGGCACATGTACGCGTACTATGCGCGTACGCGTCGCAGTGCGCACGTGATTCTTTTAGTGCAACTCATTCCTGGCGATTTTTTAGGGTTTCTGAACCCATTTGGAGTTGGAATTTTGGCAGGAAAAGACTAAAAGGACCAAGGATTGAAGGGGAAGGGATCATTGGATAATCACTCATACACATTATGATTAGTTTTAGAGAGAGAAACTCTCACTTCTCTCTAGAATTAGAATTAGAATTAGGTTTAGGTTAATCTTTCCTCTTAGATCTAGGTTTAATTCATGCTTTGATTTACTTTCCCTTTATCAATTCTTGTTCCTCTCTTCTTCCTCTTTCTAGTTTTGTACTTTAATCCTTGTAATTCTTCACTTTGTTGTGGATCTATTTTTGTTCTTTTGTTTTCTTTTAATAATGCAATTTGAGGTAATTCATGATAATTGTGATTTCCTTGATTGTTGTTGTTAATTCTTTGCATTCAATTATTGTTAGAATTCATTCTTGTTGTCATTTACTATACTTTTCTTTTGTACCTTCCAAGTGTTTGATGAAATGCTTGGTTGGATTTTAGAGTAGAATTTTATGTTCTTGGCTTGGGAAGGTAACTTAGGATTTCTTGAGTTACTAATGTCCAAGTGATTGATAGTTGATAGCCATTGACTCTAGCCTTCATTAATTCAATTAGTGGAAAGCTAGGATTTATGGACTTGGATTGATATAGCTCACTTGACCTTCCTTTGCTATTAGTTAGAGGATGACTTAGTAGGATTGATCCTTACAACTATCATAATTGTGGCTAGTAATAAGGATAGAGATCCTTGACCACCAAACCTTGCCAAGACCGTTTTGTTATTAGGTTTTCATTGCCATTTACTTTTCATGTTTCTCATCCAAAACCCCAAAATATACAAGTCCATAACCAATAACAAGAACACTACCCTGCAAGTCCTTTGAGAGACGACCCGAGGTTTAAATACTTCGGTTTATAGATTTTAGGGGTTTGTACTTGTGACAAACAAATTTTTGTATGGAAGTATTATTGTTGGTTTAGAGACTATACTTTACAATGAGACTTCATTGGTGAAATTCTAAACCGTCAAAAATCCAATTATCAAAATGGCGCCATTGTCAGGGACTTGCAATGGTGTATGTTATTGGTTATTGTACATATGTGAATATTGTGAATAGCTTGCTTTTGTTTGATTACTAGTTTTGTTAGTTTTATTTTGTCCTTCCATAATGAATTCTCACTTTGACTATGAGTTTGGCTCTAATTGTGTTGTAGGAAATGTGAACTTCAATGATAACATGTACCAAGGATGGAATCAACAAAGATGGGAGGAGTCTCAAGGAATTGATCACTCCTATTGGCAACAACCCCCGAACATTTATAGGTATAATTTCCATCCTAATGCATGCCAATTCAATGGCTATGGTGACTCCTTTTGTGATAATCAACCACCACCATATGCCTATGAATCTTATCCTCAACATGATGCTCAACCATACTCACAATCCCCTTTCTACCAAGTAGCTTTATGTGACCCTTATCCATCATATAACCAATCACCCGTACCACATCCTTATGATTATTATGAGAAGGAACCCTTAGAACCACCACAACCCTATCAAGATTACTACTAAGAACCACCTCAATGCACATCTTCTCCACAATTTTACCAAGAGGAACCACCCTCATACCATGAACCCTCTCTCCAAAATAATGAACCTTCCTATCCACCCCAAGCCCCAATAAATGATTCTCTCACTTTGTTACTTCAAGGACAAGAGGCCATGAAGCGGGATACACTTGAGTTTGTGACTAACTTGACCAAGGTGGTGCACACTTTAACCCACCAATGTTTGAATACTTGAGTTATTCCCGTAGCCACATGTGAAAAGCCAAAGGAAGAGCAAAACATGAAGAAGATATCAGAGAATTCGGTGAAAAAGGAAGAAACGGTAGTAGTAGTGGAGAAATTGGAGAAGCCTATGGTTCTTGAACCAAAGGAGGAAGTGGTTGAGGATTTAGGAGATGCGGAACTACCATGTGAACCTCAACAACCTCCGGAGCATATCAAGATTGAAGGATATGAGAAGGTTGATCAAGAGATAGATTCAATCATGGATGAATTTTTATCCAAAATTGAATCTCTTCCTAGTGGACATGGAGTTAGAAAAATAGAAGAATGTGCACAACCTCCCATACACTTGGTGAGCAATGAGAAAGAGTGTGAATCGAAAGAGAGCTATGAAGGAGAAAATTTTGGCAAGGTGTATATCGAAATTGAAGAATATGAAGAGGTTGATCAAGAGATAAATTCATTCATCAATGAATTCATATCCAAAATTGAATCACCTCCCGTTGGCCGAGAAACCGAAGTTCTTGAAGACAACACCAAGCCAAGTGATAAAAGGGAAAAAGTTAAAGAAAGTTATCAAGAGGTGGAAACACCCAAAGAAGAGCATGAGGAAGTCAACCTTGCATTGTCTAAGTGTGGGGAGGCTCCCTTCCCCAAGACACCATCCAACACAATATTCAAGTGGGTAAAATCCTTACCCCTAAGCTTCACCCTCTCACTTGAATATGGTTTGATTGAAATGGATGAACAACTTAGAGTTCTTTGTAGAACTAAGAACAAGAAGAAGTTGTGTAATCGTTGGAAGTTAGGAATTAGGCTCATTAAGGTCAAGCTCCTAAGGTATAGGAACCATGATTGGAAGAATGCCACTTTATATGGGTCTAGAAGGAAAGCATGGAGTGCTAAAGAGAATTCTATTTGTTAACCACCCGGAAAGAAAAATCATGAAATTTACTTACGGATGGGTGTGAAGATAAGATATGGGATCCCGATTCGCTATGTGAAGACCAACTATGGGGACTCATATCTTGGGTAGAACTATATCCGAGCTTGGTGAAGATGGTTGGAAATTCTATCAACCAATTGAGAAGCAAAGATCATTGGAGATTCAAGGATGAGTACAAGTATACGCCGCCATGACAATGAGCTTCCCAAATGTCCAACTTAAGGACTTAAACTAAAAGTTCTAGATGGGAGACAACCCACCATAGTATACTCTTTCCACTCTCTTGTAGATTTCATTAAAAAGTGATTTGAGTTACCATTGTAGGTAGTTTTCCATTTCATTTTAGTTTCTTTAATAAATTGATTGTTAGCATTTTGACATGTATGTTGTGCTTGTTAGTAGTTGAATAAATTTTAAACTAATATAAATTTTTGTGAATTGTATACTTTTTGATTGGTTAGGAGCTGTAGGTGTTGATAGGGAGCTTTTGAGCTGTCTTGAAAAAAGGGGTAGGATGGCGCGCGCGCACGCTGTACGCGCACGTGCCAATAAGCGGATACAGCCCATATATTTTCCAGAGAGTTGGGCCTCTCTTGTGCGAACATTGAGCTTTTAGCCCAACTCATCCCACGCGGAGCATGCGTGCGCGTCCATGTACACTTATGCGACAGCACGCGAATGCGCACTTGCCGTGTATGTGCACTAGGCTGCTGGCACCAACCCATATATTTTCCAGAGAGTTGTGCTGTTGTTGGGCCAGCACTAAGCCTTTAGCCCAAGTCAAAGTACGCGAATGCGCACAGTACAAGCACGCACTCTTGCAAGATTACCCCAGCTACGCGTGAGCGCACAGTACGCTCTCGCGCTCACCCCTGAACTCCTCAATGTACGCGAACGCGCACCGTGCGTGTCCGCGTTGATTCAAAAATGGGATAACCCTAAGGACGCGACGAGAACTCGTGCAGATGCACCCCCAGCTCCCTTCTCTTCCAACGTTCCTCCTACCTCCTCCCTTCTTCCAGTAGCAACCCCAACCACCGCCCGTCGGCGCCCAACCACCGCCGTCGCCCCTCTCTTCACTCACCATCATCCCTATTCTCTCTCTCTCCTTCTCACTCATCCTTCCTCTCTCACTTTCCCTCCCTCACTACCGCAACCTCAACCGAGCGCCACTGTGGCCACCGCACTACCGCCACCATCTGAGGCGGAAACTCTATTTCTGACCCGGCTCATCCTTACTACCTATCCCACCAACCATTTCCCTCTATCCCTAGTCTGCTCCCAGGTTACTCCTCTGCTCCCAGTCTGCTTCTTTCATTTTACTTTTCCAGTAAAACACAACTAGTTTTAGTTAGTTAGGATTTGATTTTCGCATGTTAGGATAGATAGAGATATCTGCTGTTAGGTAACTAGGTTCTGGATAGAGGATTCTAGGCCTGATAATTGTGCCGTATTTGTTTACCTAACTGAGCTTATGTTGATTGATTGCTGAGTGATATTGATCATGTTTGCTATGATGCATTCTTCATACATGTTTGCTATGTTTGCTGAGTGGTATGCTCATTCTTTGTTTCTATCCCTGTTTGTTGCTGCCTGCTGCATTTCTCACTTTGAAATTGTATTGCTGCTGCCTGGTTATGTGACTAGTACTTGGGTATTGCTTTGTGGATTCATATAACTCTCCTGTTGTTTTCTACCTATCTGGGAAAGTCCAATATTATGCCGAAATTCTGCCCGATTTTACCCAAAACTGTTTTTAACTCCACATTCCCGGGGGTTTGAACTTGGGCCAGCTTTTCTACTTTCATTTTGGTTCCCATGACTAGTGGTGACTAGAAGAACTTCAGGAAGTGCTTCATTGATTCTTTGAACCACATTTTGCAATTCCCTTTTTCAATGTTCATGCACTGCAAATAATTGATGTATTCTACTTGTGTAACTCGCTTTCACTCAATTTTGTTTCCATTCTGCTTCGTGTTACACAACATACATTTCAAACTTGCAACATCAATTATTGCAAATAATTGACTGATGACTTGTTTTCAATTAATTGCATCTTTTGCAATTTTATATTTCATCATCAATGACTGCACCTCCCTCATGAGTCTGAACATGATTGTTGTACACATTTTGCAATTCTCTTTTAGCTAGGCAAGTTTCCATCATAACACTATCAATCTCACTTTTAACTCACTAACTTGTTTAACCTACTGACTTCATTTCTCTTTTCACTTGACTCTTTAACCCTTCTTTTGAGTTATGATGATGAATGTGCCTAATACATGAGCGTTGTGTTACATTGGTTGAAATGTTGAATTCTTGGGTTATGGTTATGGCTATGTTTTATGTGCTTACTTGCATTCCAAGTTTTCAATTTTGGTTCACAACATGATTACTTGCCATTTACCTTGCATCCTAAACATGCTTTCCCTTGCTTCGTGCTACTTGCATTCTTGCTTATTCTCTCTTACACTCTATTTTCAGGATGTCAGCTAAGGGAAGAGACAAGACCACCTCCAAAAAGAGGAAAAGGGCCCCAGACTCCACTTTCTCTCCTTATGTGGATTATTCTAAAAATCCTATTGATGATGTGGAAAGGGCAAATCAATCCTTACCTACCCAGGATTCAGTCAAGTCCCCAAATCTTTACTGCGAACTCAGATTCCCAACCTACAATTCAAAGAATCTAAACATTGAGAAAAAGTTAGTTATCCCATCTGATTTGACAGACATCATCCACCAGCGCATTGACCGGATGGGTCTCGCTTTTGTGGATAGGGAGCTTAGCCGGGTGAACCGGTCTTAGGTGCAGGAGTTTTACTGCAATTTCTTCCGCCACACCCTTGACTCGGTACTTGTTAGAGGGATTGAGATATCTATCACAGAGCAGGCCATTGATGATGCCCTTACCTGCCGGCCTAAGACCGGTGATATTGATGCCTTCCTACAGGCCGAGGTGGGGCTCCACTGCATGACCTTCGACTTTGATGCACTGAGGGCGGTGGTAGCCACCCCGGAGGCCCCCTGGGTTATGTATGCCAACAACAAGGCTCCCAAGGGGATGCGCTTCATCTATTTGAGCTGGGAGGCTGGTGCACGAAATTGCAATCACACTTTTGTAATTCCGCACAACTAACCAGCAAGTGCACTGGGTCGTCCAAGTAATACCTTACGTGAGTAAGGGTCGATCCCACGGAGATTGTCGGCTTGAAGCAAGCTATGGTTATCTTGTAACTCTTAGTCAGGATATCAATAATTATCAGGGTTGATTGTAAAAAGTAAAAGAACATGAAATAAGTACTTGTTTTGCAGTAATGGAGAACAGGTTGAGGTTTTGGAGATGCTCTATCTTCTGAATCTCTGCTTTCCTACTGTCTTCTTCTTCAGGCACGCAAGACTCCTTCCATGGCAAGCTGTATGTAGGGTTTCACCGTTGTCAATGGCTACCTCCCATCCTCTCAGTGAAAATGTTCAACGCGCTCTGTCACAGCACGGCTAATCATCTGTTGGGTCTCAATCGGGTTGGAATAGAATCCAGTGATTCTTTTGCGTCTGTCACTAACGCCCAGCCCTCAGGAGTTTGAAGCTCGTCACAGTCATTCAATCCTTGAATCCTACTCAGAATATAACAGACAAGGTTTAGACCTTCCGGATTCTCTTGAATGCCGCCATCAATTCTAGCTTATACCACGAAGATTCTGATTAAGGAATCCAAGAGATATTCACTCAATCTAAAGTAGAACGGAGGTGGTTGTTAGGCACACGTTCATAGTTGAGAATGATGATGAGTGTCACGGATCATCACATTCATCAGGTTTAAGAACAAGTGATATCTTAGAATGGAAGCAAGCGTGATTGAATGAAAAACAGTAGTAATTGCATTAATCCATCAAGACACAGCAGAGCTCCTCACCCCCAACCATGGGGTTTAGAGACTCATGCTGTAGAAGATACAATGACAAACGTGTAAAGTGTCATGAGGTACAGATACAATGTCAAAAGATCCTATTAATAGTGAACTAGTAACCTAGGGTATACAGAAATGAGTAAACGACGTAAAAATCCACTTCTGGGTCCACGTAGTGTGTGCTTGGGCTGAGCATTGAAGCTTTCATGTGTAGAGACTTTTTCTGGAGTTAAACGCCAGCTTTTATGCCAGTTTGGGCGTTTAACTCCAATTTTTATGCCAGTTCCAGCGTTAAACACTGGGAATTCTGAAGCTGATTTGCAACGCCGGTTTGGGCCATCAAATCTCGGGCAAAGTATGGACTATTATACATTGCTAGAAAGCCCAGGATGTCTAATTTCCAACGCCGTTGAGAGCGCGCCAATTGGGCTTCTGTAGCTCCAGAAAATCTACTTCGAGTGCAGGGAGGTCAGAATCCAACAGCATCTGCAGTCCTTTTCAGCCTCTGAATCAGATTTTTGCTCAGGACCCTCAATTTCAGCCAGAAAATACCTGAAATCATAGAAGAACATACAAACTCATAGTAAAGTCCAGAAAAGTGAATTTTAACTAAAAACTACTAAAAGTATACTAAAAACTAATTAAAATATACTAAAAACATACTAAAAACAATGCCAAAAAGCGTATAAATTATCCGCTCATCACAACACCAAACTTAAATTGTTGCTTGTCCCCAAGCAACTGAAAATCAAAGTAGGATAAAAATAAGAGAATATACTATAGACTCCAAAATATCAAGGAAACTTAGCTCCAATTAGATGAGCGGAACTAGTAGCTTTTTGCTTCCGAACAGTTTTGGCATCTCACTTTATTCTTTGAAGTTCAGAATGATTGGCATCTATAGGAACTCAGAACTCAGATAGTGTTATTGATTCTCCTAGTTAAGTATAATGATTCTTGAAAATAGCTAGTGTATGAGTCTTGGCTGTGGCCCAAAGCACTCTGTCTTCCAGTATTACCATCGGATACATACATGCCACAGACACATACTTGGGTGAACCTTTTCAGATTGTGACCCAGCTTTGCTAGAGTCCCCAATTAGAGGTGTCCAGGGTTCTTAAGCACACTCTTTTTGCCTTGGATCACAACTTTATTTCTTTCTTTTTCTTCTATTTCTTCTCTTTTTTTTCGTTTTTTTTTTTTTGAATCACTGCTTTTTCTTGCTTCAAGAATCAATTTGATTTTTCAGATCCTCAATAACAGTTCTCTTTTTCCTTATTCTTTCAAGAGCCAACAATTTTAACATTCTCAAAACAAAAAATTCAAAAGACATATGCACTGTTCAAGCATTCATTCAGAAAACAAAAAGTATTGTCACCACATCAAACTAATTCAACTAGTTTCAAAGATAAATTCGAAATCCTGTACTTCTTGTTCTTTTGTGATTAAAGCACTTTTCATTTAAGAGAGGTGATGGATTTCTAGGACATTCATAGCTTTAAGACATGAATCTTAAATTTTATTAATTATGAATTAAGAACAAGACTCAAAAATAGATATAAGATGAGACTAGTAAAAAAATAGAAAACAAAAATTTAAATAGGCTCCTAATGATAGAGGTTTTCACAGAGTTAGGACTCAACAACCTTGATTTTGAGAAGTGGATGCTCCCTCAAATTGAGGGGAGAATTTTTGGCGTTTCAATTCTTGACGTTCACGCCCCTACTTCTCTTGTTCCTTCAGCAATTTGCAGAGCATGCAGTTCTGATTCTGCTGTTCTTCCTTAAGTTGCTCCATAGTTTCTTGCAACTTGGTGATAGATGCTTCTAGGCTGGCCCAGTAGCCAATTTCAGGAAATTCAGGGAGGAACTCCTGCGCCCTCTTTTTGATAGAGTTGTCTTGCATTTGTCCTTCCATTGACTTCTTGGTGATTTGATGTTCAATGGGTATGAATTCATCTACTCCCATCTTTACCCTAGCCTCTTTACAGAGCAAGGAGATCAAGCTTGGGTAAGTCAGTTTGGCTTCAGTGGAATTCTTATTTGCAATTGTGTAGATCTCACAAGCAATCAGATGATGAACCTCCACTTCTTTTTCCAAGCATAATGCAATGAATCATCATTGCTCTCTTGATGGTGACCTCAGAACGGTTGCTAGTGGGCAAGATGGAACGCCCAATAAAGTCTAGCCAACCTCTTGCAATTGGTTTGAGGTCTCCCCTCTTGAGTTGGTTTGGGACACCCTTTGAATTGGTTATCCATTTAGTTCCAGGGAGGCATATGTCCTCTAGAACTTGATCCAACCCTTTATCTTCTCTCACCATTCTCCTATTAAAGGATTTAGGATCATCTTGCAGTTGAGGCAACTTGAAGATTTCTCTTATTTTGTCCAGATGGAAGTAGATAACTTTCCCTCTGACCATGGTTCTGTAAGTATGGAAAGCAGTTCCAGTCATTCTCTGCTTATCTGTCAGCCACAGATTTGAGTAGAATTCCTGAACCATATTTCTTCCAACCTTTATCTCAGGATTGGTTAGAACTTCCCATCCTCTGTTTCGAATTTGCTCTTGGATCCCCGGATATTCATCTTCTTTCAGATCGAATTTGACTTCCGGGATCACTGACCTCAGACCCATTATTTTATGATAATGGTCTTCATGTTCTTTGGTTAAGAACTTCTCTTGATTCCAAAGATTCTTTGGATTATTCTCTTTCTTTCCTCTTAAATTGGTTTGTTTTCCCTTAGGAGCCATGATCTTGATGAATCTTGGCTTAGTGATCACGAAAAAGCACACCAAACTTAGAGGTTTGCTTGTCCTCAAGCAAAAGAAAGGAAAGAGGAGAGAGAGCAGAAGAGCAAATTCGAATGGTGTGGGAAAATAGGGAGGCCGAACGTGTATTTATAAGGGGGGAAGAGATTTCGAAAAATTGGAAGGAGATTTGAGAAGATATGCAGAGAATTTGAGAGAAAGTTGAGTTTTGTTTTGAACAAGATTTGGGGAGGATTTGAGAGAGATTTGAAGAATGATTTTAATTTTTGAAGATTTGAAGGTGAATGATGAAAGTTTGAAATGTGTTTATGTAGAAAAGTATGGATCAAAAAAGGAAAGTTTGAAAAAAATTTGATCGGAAAGCAAAATCTCAGTCCCCCACCTTTCTGGCGTTAAACGCCCAGAATGGCATCCATTCTGGCGTTTAACGCCCATTTGCTAGCCATTGTGGGCGTTTAACTTCCAGCCAGGTGCCTCGGCTGGCGTTAAACGCCAGAATTCCCTTTGTCATTGGGCGTTTTGCTAAATGCCCAGGATGCTGCACACCTGGCGTTAAACGCCCAGAATGGTGCCCATTCTGACGTTTAACGCCCAAAATGGCACCTTTACTGGCGTTAAACGCCCAGAATGGTGCCCATTCTGGCGTTTAATGCCCAAAGTACCCCTTACTGGCATTTTTTTGCCAGTAAGTTCATTTTCTCTGCTTTTTGCACTGAATCCTTCTGTAACTCTGTGAATTCCTTCATTTTTGATACTTGCCCTTGTAGAAACAAAACATATAACCTGCTAATGACTGGGTTGCCTCCTAGCAAGCGCTTCTTTACTGTCTTTAGCTGGACCTTCACTGAGAATCACTCAAGTCTCAGTTTTGAGCATTCCTGCTCAAAATTGCCTTCAAGATAATGCTTGATCCTCTGTCCATTAACAATGAACTTTTTGTCGGACTCAGTATCCTGGAGCTCAACATATCCATATGGTGACACTCCTGTAATCACATACGGACCCCTCCACCGGGATTTAAGCTTTCCTGGGAACAATCTGAGCCTAGAGTTGAAGAGCAGAACTTTTTGTCTTGGTTCAAAGACTCTGGATGACAACTTCTTGTCATGCCACTTCTTTGCCTTTTCCTTATAAATTTTTGCATTTTCAAAGGCATTGAGTCTGAACTCCTCTAGCTCATTTAGCTGGAGCAATCTTTTTTCACCAGCTAACTGAGCATCCATGTTTAGGAACCTGGTTGCCCAGTAGGCTTTATGTTCCAGTTCCACGGGCAGATGACAGGCCTTCCCATACACCAGTTGGTATGGAGAGGTTCCTATAGGAGTCTTGAATGCTGTTCTGTATGCCCACAGAGCATCATCCAAACTCTTTGCCCAATCCTTTCTTCGGGCTATCACAGTCCGTTCTAGGATTCTTTTTAGCTCTCTGTTAGAGACTTCAGCTTGCCCATTTGTCTGTGGATGATACGGAGTTGCCACTTTATGGCTAATTCCATATCGGACCATAGCAGAGTATAGCTGTTTATTGCAGAAATGAGTGCCCCCGTCACTGATTAGTACTCTGGGAACACCAAACCTGCTGAAGATGTGTTTTTGGAGGAATTTCAGCATGGTCTTGGTATCATTAGTGGGTGTAGCAATTGCTTCTACCCACTTAGATACATAGTTCACTGCCACCAGAATGTAAGTGTTTGAATATGATGGCGGGAATGGACCCATGAAGTCAATCCCCCATACATCAAACAATTCAATCTCTAATATCCCTTGTTGAGGCATGGCATATCCATGGGGCACGTTACCAGCTCTTTGGCAACTGTCACAGTTACGCACAAACTCTCGGGCATCTCTATAGAGAGTAGGCCAGTAGAAGCCACATTGGAGGACTTTAGTGGCTGTTCGCTCACTTCCAAAATGTCCTCCATACTGTGATCCATGGCAGTGCCATGGGATCCTTTGTGCTTCTTCTCTGGGTACACATCTGCGGATCATTCCGTCTGCACATCTCTTAAAGAGATATGGCTCATCCCATAGGTAGTACTTGGCATCTGAAATTAATTTCGTTCTTTGCACTCTGCTGTACTCCTGGGGTATGAACCTCACAGCTTTATAATTTGCAATATCTGCAAACCATAGAGCTTCCTGAATGGCAAAGAGTTGCTCATCTGGGAAAGTCTCAGAGATCTCAGTAGAAGGAAGGGACGCCCCAGCTACTGGTTCTATTCGGGACAGATGATCAGCTACTTGGTTCTCTGTCCCTTTTTCTGTCTCTTATTTCTATATCAAACTCTTGCAGAAGCAACACCCATCTTATAAGCCTGGGTTTTGAATCTTGCTTTGTGAGTAAGTACTTAAGAGCAGCATGGTCAGTATACACAATCACCTTTGATCCCACTAGATAGGATCTAAACTTGTCAATGGCATAGACCACTGCAAGTAATTCTTTTTCTGTGGTTGTGTAATTCTTCTGTGCATCATTTAGAACATGACTGGCATAATAAATGACGTGCAGAAGCTTGTTATGCCTCTGTCCCAACACTGCACCAATGGCATGGTCACTGGCATCACACATTAGTTCAAATGGCAATGTCCAGTCTGGTGCAAAGATGACTGGTGCTGTGACCAGCTTGGCTTTCAGGGTCTCAAATGCCTGCAGACACTGTGTGTCAAACACAAATGGTGTGTCAGGAGCTAGCAGGTTGCTCAAAGGTTTTGCAATTTTCGAAAAATCCTTTATAAACCTTCTGTAGAATCCTGCATGCCCCAGAAAGCTTCTGATTGCCTTAACATTGGCAGGTGGTGGTAATTTTTCAATTACCTCTACCTTTGCCTTATCCACCTCTATTCCCCTGCTTGAAATTTTGTGCCCAAGGACAATTCCCTCAGTCACCATAAAGTGACATTTCTCCCAGTTTAAAACCAGGTTAGTCTCTTGGCACCTTTTCAGGACAAGTGCTAGGTGGTCAAGACAGGAGCTGAATGAGTCTCCATATACTAAGAAGTCATCCATGAAGACTTCCAGGAAATTCTCCACCATATCAGAGAAGATGGATAGCATGCATCTCTGAAAGGTTGCAGGAGCATTACACAGACCAAAAGGCATCCTTCTGTAGGCAAACACGCCAGAAGGGCAAGTAAATGCGTTTTCTCTTGGTCCTGAGGATCTACTGCAATTTGGTTGTAACCTAAATAGCCATCCAAAAAGCAGTAATAATCATGACCAGCTAGTCTTTCTAGCATTTGGTCTATGAATGGTAAAGGAAAATGATCCTTTCTGGTGGCTGTATTGAGCCTTCTGTAGTCAAAACACATACGCCACCCTGTGACTGTTCTTGTAGGAACCAGTTCATTTTTTTCATTATGAACCACTGTCATGCCTCCCTTTTTGGGGACAACTTGGACAGGGCTCACCCAGGGGCTATCAGAAATAGGATAAATAATCCCAGCCTCTAGTAATTTAGTGACCTCTTTCTGCACCACCTCCTTCATGGCTGGATTTAGCCTCCTTTGTGGTTGGACCACTGGTTTGGCATTGTCCTCCAACAGGATCTTGTGCATGCATCTAGCTGGGCTAATGCCCTTAAGATCACTTATGGACCACCCAAGAGCTGTCTTGTGTGTCCTTAGCACTTGAATCAGTGCTTCCTCTTCCTGTGGATTTAAAGCAGAGCTTATAATCACTGGAAAAGTGTCACCCTCTCCCAGAAATGCATACTTCAGGGATGGTGGTAGTGGTTTGAGTTCAGGTTTGGGAGGCTTATCCTCCTCCTGAGGAATTTTTGAAAATTCCTTTGTTTCCTCTGGTTCTTCTTGATCAGGCTGAGCATCCTCGAAGATGTCCTCAAGCTCTGATTCTAGATTTTCAGTCATATTGATCTCTTCCACCAAAGAGTCAATAATGTCAGTGCCCATGCAGTCATTTGGTGTGTCTGGATGCTGCATAGCTTTTACAGCATTCAACTTGAACTCATCCTCATTGACTCTCAGGGTTACTTCCCCTTTTTGTACATCAATGAGAGTTCGTCCAGTTGCTAGGAAAGGTCTTCCTAGAATGAGAGTTGCACTCTTGTGCTCCTCCATCTCCAGCACCACAAAGTCAGTTGGAAAGGCGAATGGCCCAACCTTGACAATCATGTCCTCTATTATGCCTGATGGATGTTTAATGGAGCCATCAGCAAGTTGGAGGCATATCCGGGTTGGTTTGACTTCTTCAGTCAACCCAAGCTTTCTGATAGTGGATGCAGGTATTAGATTGATGCTTGCTCCAAGATCACATAGGGCTGTCTTGGTGCAAGCACCTTCTAATGTGCATGGTATCATAAAGCTTCCTAGATCTTGAAGCTTTTCTGGTAAGCTTTTCAGAATGACTGCACTGCATTCTTCAGTGAGAAATACTTTTTCAGTTTCTCTCCAATCCTTCTTATGACTTAAGATCTCTTTCATGAACTTAGCATAAGAAGGTATTTTCTCAAGTGCCTCTGCAAACGGAATCTTTATTTCAAGAGTCCTTAGGTAGTCTGCAAAGCGGGCAAATTACTTATCCTATTCCGCTTGGCGGAGTTTTTGAGGATAAGGCATCTTGGCTTTATATTCTTCAACCTTAGTTGCTGCAGGTTTATTCCTTACAAAAGTGGTTGAAAACGCCTTTTTAGAGGGATTACTGTCAGCACTCTCAGGTGTCTGATCCTCCCTTGGCGTCTGAATGCCAGGATTGGGTGAAGATTGGGCGTTTAACGCCAACTTCTCTCCCTTCTCTGGTGTTTGAATGCCAGAACTGGGCAGGGAATGGCCGTTTAACGCCAGCTTTCCCCCCTTTTCTGGCGTTTGAACGCCAAAAGTGCTCCTCTCTGGGCTCTTACTGTCCTCAAAGGGATTTTGAACAGTGGTTCGGTTATCCTCTGTTAATTGTTCCTTATTTGGCTTTTTGCTACTTTGAGCAGTGTTATTCAATGTCTTCCCACTCCTCAGTTGAACTGCTTGACATTCTTCTATTATCTGTTTAGATATCTGCTGTTTTGCCTGATTCAATTGCAGTTCTATGTTCTTGTTAGCAATTTTAGTTTCTTGGAGCATCTCTTTAAATTCTGCTAATTGTTTTGTCATCAGGTGCAATTGTTGATTAAGCTCAATCATCTGTTCTTGAGGATTAGGATCAGTGGCTACTGCCATGACTTCCTCTTTTGTAGAGAACTCATTGCTAGAGTACAAATGTTGATTTCTAGCAACAGTGTCTATAAGCTCTTGAGCCTCTTCAATTGTCTTCCTCATGTGTATAGATCCACCAGCTGAGTGGTCTAAAGACATCTGAGCTTTTTCTGTAAGCCCATAGTAGAAGATGTCTAATTGTACCCACTCTGAAAACATTTCAGAGGGGCATTTTCTTAGCATACCTCTATACCTCTCCCAGGCATTATAAAGGGATTCATTATCCTCTTGTTTAAAGCCTTGGATGTCCAGCCTTAGCTGTGTCATCCTCTTTGGAGGGTAAAAGTGATTCAGGAATTTGTCTGATAACTGTTTCCATGTCTTTATGCTTGCTGTAGGTTGGTTATTCAACCACCTCTTAGCTTGATCTTTTACAGCAAATGGAAACAGTAATAGTCTGTAGACATCCTGATCCACCTCTTTATCACGTACTGTGTCAGCAATTTGTAAGAACTATACCAGAAACTCAGTAGGTTCTTCCTGTGGAAGACCGGAATACTGGCAATTTTGCTGCACTATGATAATGAGTTGAGGATTTAGCTCAAAGCTGCTTGCTTTGATGGGAGGTGTACAGATGCTACTCCTATATGCAGCTGTAATGGGGTTAGCATATGACCCCAGAGTCCTTCTGGACTGCTCAATTCCACTTGAGTCCATGATGGATAAAGGGAATATGATATGAATTCACAAGTAAAATATATATATTATTTTTTTTTTGAATTGACCGAAAAATCAAAATAAAACAAAAGGAAAATAAAATAAATTTTCGAAAACTAAAAGAAAACGAGATCAAAGCAAATTGAAAACTAAATCAATTAATTAGTTAAAAAGATTTTGGAAATAGTAATAGAAAAGATATGATTGAAAATTATTTTGAAAGAGATTTGATATTTTTTTTTTTTGAAGAGAGGAAAGAGAAAAACAACAAAATGACACCAAACTTAAAATTTTTAGAAAATCAAACACTAATTTTTTCGAAAATTTTAAGGGAAAAACACAAAGAGGACACCAAACTTAGAATTTTTAAGGATCAAAAAGGGACTAATGACATGCAATTTCGAAAATTAAAAGAAAAACAAAAGCATGCAATTGACACCAAACTTAAAATATGAAACTAGACTCGACTAAAAGACTCTAAACCAACAGAAATAAAACAGTCCTAATCTAAGCAACAAGATAAACCGTCAGTTGTCCAAACTCGAACAATCCCCGGAAACGGCGCCAAAAACTTGGTGCACGAAATTGCAATCACACTTTTGCAATTCCGCACAACTAACCAGCAAGTGCACTGGGTCGTCCAAGTAATACCTTACGTGAGTAAGGGTCGATCCCACGGAGATTGTCGGCTTGAAGCAAGCTATGGTTATCTTGTAACTCTTAGTCAGGATATCAATAATTATCAGGGTTGATTGTAAAAAGTAAAAGAACATGAAATAAGTACTTGTTTTGCAGTAATGGAGAACAGGTTGAGGTTTTGGAGATGCTCTATCTTCTGAATCTCTGCTTTCCTACTGTCTTCTTCTTCAGGCACGCAAGACTCCTTCCATGGCAAGCTGTATGTAGGGTTTCACCGTTGTCAATGGCTACCTCCCATCCTCTCAGTGAAAATGTTCAACGCGCTCTGTCACAGCACGGCTAATCATCTGTCAGTTCTCAATCGGGTTGGAATAGAATCCAGTGATTCTTTTGCGTCTGTCACTAACGCCCAGCCCTCAGGAGTTTGAAGCTCATCACAGTCATTCAATCCTTGAATCCTACTCAGAATACCACAGACAAGGTTTAGACCTTCCAGATTCTCTTGAATGCCGCCATCAATTCTAGCTTATACCACAAAGATTCTGATTAAGGAATCCAAGAGATATTCACTCAATCTAAAGTAGAACGGAGGTGGTTGTCAGGCACACGTTCATAGTTGAGAATGATGATGAGTGTCACGGATCATCACATTCATCAGGTTTAAGAACAAGTGATATCTTAGAATGGAAGCAAGCGTGATTGAATGAAAAACAGTAGTAATTGCATTAATCCATCAAGACACAGCAGAGCTCCTCACCCCCAACCATGGGGTTTAGAGACTCATGCTGTAGAAGATACAATGAGAAATGTGTAAAGTGTCATGAGGTACAGATACAATGTCAAAAGATCCTATTAATAGTGAACTAGTAACCTAGGGTATACAGAAATGAGTAAATGATGTAAAAATCCACTTCTGGGTCCACTTAGTGTGTGCTTGGGCTGAGCATTGAAGCTTTCATGTGTAGAGACTTTTTCTGGAGTTAAACGCCAGCTTTTATGCCAGTTTGGGCGTTTAACTCCAATTTTTATGCCAGTTCCAGCGTTAAACGCTGGGAATTCTGAAGCTGATTTGCAACGCCGGTTTGGGCCATCAAATCTCGGGCAAAGTATGGACTATTATACATTGCTGGAAAGCCCAAGATGTCTACTTTCCAACGCCGTTAAGAGCGCGCCAATTAGGCTTCTGTAGCTCCAGAAAATCTACTTCGAGTGCAGGGAGGTCAGAATCCAACAGCATCTGCAATCCTTTTCAGCCTCTGAATCAGATTTTTGCTCAGGACCCTCAATTTTAGCCAGAAAATACCTGAAATCACAGAAAAACACACAAACTCATAGTAAAGTCCAAAAAAGTGAATTTTAACTAAAAACTACTAAAAGTATACTAAAAACTAATTAAAATATACTAAAAACATACTAAAAACAATGCCAAAAAGCGTATAAATTATCCGCTCATCAGAGGCCAAGACTTGGCAGCAGATCTTCGCCCACTACCTCATGTCTACTACCCATTTTTCAGAGATCCCGGTTGCTATGCTGATCCTGATCAGCTGTGTGCTAGAGGGGATAGAGGTTTATTTCCCCCGATTGATTAAGCGGTTTATGTGGAGAGCCCATATCTGAGGTACCTTTCCTTTCCCGGTCATGATCACTCAGATGACTCAGCGAGCCGGTGTTCAGTGGCTTCAGGAGGACGTGTCACCACCTCCACCACTCCCTAAGAAGGAGCCAGTGACCATTCCATGGGGATCTTGGGTGCACGAGAAGCCCGCCTCCCGGTACCGATCTAGAGCTAGGGCCGCAGTTGAGGGAGTTGGACCGTCATCCTCAGCAGCCCCAGCAGGTGCATCCACTTCAATAGCCACAGCAGCAGCACTTCTTTTACCACCACCACCAGCACCTCAGCCGACTTACTTACTGGTTCAGCGTCTTTTCCGGTTCATGGAGCACAGCAAGCGCCAGCTCATACGTCGCCTGGATCGGATTGACCAGATGTTTGTGTCCCAAGGCCTTGAGCTGCCCCCTCTTCTAGAGTGTTCCGGATCAGATGAGGAGACCCATGAGGGGGAGCATGCCAATTTACACGATGAAGGTACTCATGAGGAGGAGCCGATTCACGTGGAGACAAACACCACAGACCCAGGCTACCCAGGAGACACCTCAGCCACAGCCCCAGCCAGAGCCAAAGCCGAATGATGTACCTCTCCCTGAGCCTGAGGATTAGCATCGGGGGACGATGCTTGATCTTAAGTGTGGGGAGGTTGCCGTTGGCACCGTCGGTAGATTGGTGAACATTTCAGCTATTTCCTAGTTATGCTATCGTGTTTCTATTTTGCACATTATTGTATATATTGCTTATGTTGGATACTTTAGATACTTTTGTGTTAGTTGTTGTGTAGTCTTTCATTTTGGATGTTAGATATTTCATACTTTTAGTTGGATCTTTCTTTATATAGTTATCTTTTTAGCTTGTGGTTGTGATTAGAAATTATTTTGGAATTGTCAAGACCTAGTTAACCCTTTTTTTTTCACATGAAAATTGTTTTGATTGAAAAAGAAAAGGGTAAACTAAGGAATTTTTAGAATTTCTCAATCACAACAATGCTTAGTCAAATATTGAGATTTTCCAAGGAATCTAACCATAGGGCACCACCCCAATTGATTGGAAAAATTTTGTGGAACTTTCTTGAATTATCTATATTTTGTGAAGTATGTTTTGAGCTAAGAACACAAGCTTGTGAGACTTGAGCCTATTGATGTGGTTACATTTTATAACCACCTATTTTCCCTTCTTGTGTGCAATTATTCTCTTTCTATGACTATGATCATTGGTTTGCTTGATTCTATATGTCCATTTACTCCTTGTATTCATGCATTTATATGATTGAGGCCATTAATTCATTAGCTCACTTACCTAAATAGCCTTACCTTTTATCAACCTTTGTCAGCCAATTTTGAGCCTACGCTTAACCCACTTGTTTCTCAATTTAGCACATTACAAGCCCTAAAGCGAAAAACAATAAATATCCTATTTGGATCTTTGATTAGCTTAGGCTAGTGAGAGTGCTTATTTTCGAGTTTAGTGAGGATTGGGAACATTGGTTGGGATTAAGGGGTGTGTTTGTATTTTTATATTTAGGAATTGGGTACATACTCGTGTATTGATTAAATGAAAAGACTTTATGCATTGATGTTCCTGTATATAGTTTGAAGAAAAAGAAAAATGGGAAAAACAAAAAAAATAAAAGCGAAAAAGAAAAGAAAAGAAAAAAAAGAAAAAAATATGTAGAAAAAGAAAGGAAAAGAAAAGTAATAAAAGGGGACAAAATGCCCCAAAGTAAAGTTCAAATAAAATCAATGCATATATGTGGTAATCAAAAGAAAATGCATGAGTATGTGAAAAAGTGAGGAATGGGTAGTTAGATTAGCACTTAATTGTATAGGTCATTATATAGGTTAGGTGGGAAAGTTTAAGCTAATAAAAAATTCAATTCCTAGTCCACTAGCCATATATGATCCTACCTTGACCCTAGCCCTATTACAACTGATGAAAGACCCCATGATGAATATATTCATGCATGGATTAAGTGTTGATTGTTAGAAGAAGATCAAATCTTGGAAAAACATGATTAGGAGAGAATTGAGTGAATTAACCCTTAAACACTTGAGTGAAAAGAGCTGATACACGTCCGGTGAGGGTTCCATAGCTCAATTACATGTGTTCACCCTTGTCACCTATATTCTTGCAAGTTTATAATTCTTTTGATAATCCAATGCAATTGTGGTTTGCACTTGGTTCATATTGCTCTAGCTCTTGTGATTACACATGTTTTCTTGGGAACTGATTTGTTTTGACCAAGAATTTTCATTCACTTTAGGTAGTGGCATTTAAATAGGTTCATATAGTTTAGTTGCATTTAATAAAGATCATACCCCTTGTTTGCTTCTTATTTTAGCATGAGGACATGCTAAGGTTTAAGTGTGGGAAGGTTGATAAACCCCATTTTTAGGGTTTATCTTGTGTTGAATTTAGAGTATTTTGCTAACCTTTTCTCATATTTAGCCAATGAATTAGCATGATTTTGTGATCTCTCCCTTATTTGTGCTTAATTGTAAAAACATGATTTATAGGCCTCTAATTTGATAATTTTAATTCTCTCTTGATTCCATAAGGTGCCTTGATGTGTTTGCTAGTAATCTCAGGATGAAATAGGCTTGGAATGGATCAAAGGAGCAAGGAAGGAAGCATGCAAGTGGAGAGGAGCATAAAAAGCCAAAGAATTGATCCCGACCAAGGACGCGCACGCGCACGAGGTGCTTGCGCGCACCTCGCGAAATCGGCCAGGCACGTGTACGCGTACCGTGCGGTTACGTGTCACAGTGCGCACGTGATTCTTTTAGTGCAACTCGTGCCTGGCAATTTTGGAGGGTTTCTGAACCCATTTGGAGCTGAAATTTTGGCGAGAAAAGACTAAAAGGACCAAGGATTGAAGGGAAAGGGATCATTGGATAATCACTCATACACATTAGGATTAGTTTGAGAGAGATAAGCTCTCACTTCTCTCTAGAATTAGAATTAGGATTAGGTTTAGGTTAATCTCTCCTCTTAGATCTAGGCTTAATTCATGCTTTGATTTACTTTCCCTTTATCAATTCTTGTTCCTCTCTTCTTCCTCTTTCTAGTTTTGTACTTTAATCCTTGTAACTCTTCACTTTGTTGTGGATCTATTTTTGTTCTTTTGTTTTCTTTTAATAATGCAATTTAAGGTAATTCATGATAATTGTGACTTCCTTGATTGTTTTCTGTTAATTCTTTGCATTCAATTGTTGTTAGAATTCATTCTTGTTGTGATTTACTATACTTTTCTTTTGTACCTTCCAAGTGTTTGATGAAATGCTTGGTTGGATTTTAGAGTAGAATTTTATGTTCTTGGCTTGGGAAGGTATCTTAGGATTTCTTGAGTTACTAATGTCCAAGTGATTGATAGTTGATAGCCATTGACTCTAGCCTTCATTAATTCAATTAGTGGAAAGCTAGGATTTATGGACTTGGATTGATATAGCTCACTTGACCTTCCTTTACTATTAATTAGAGGATGACTTAGTGGGATTCATCCTTGCATCTATCGTAATTGTGGCTAGTAATAAGGATAGAGATCCTTGACCACCAAACCTTGCCAAGACCGTTTGCTATTTACTTTTCATGCTTCTCATCCAAAACCCCAAAATATACAAGTCCATAACCAATAACAAGAACACTACCCTGCAAGTCCTTTGATAGACGACCCGAGGTTTAAATACTTCTGTTTATAGATTTTAGGGGTTTGTACTTGTCACAAACAAATTTTTGTATGAAAGGATTATTGTTGGTTTAGAGACTATACTATACAACGTGACTTCATTGGTGAAATTCTAAACCGTCAAAAATCCAATCATCAGGGTTCGATCGCTCAATTCTTTGTTCTTACGCCTTATATCATGTCCTCTTGCAAGTTGTTTGATTGTTTAATTTTGAAAATTTCAATTCAATTCTTTGGAATTTGATCTTAGTGAATGCACTCTTTGCATTAGCCCTAAAGCTTTCTTGTGATGGATTAGAATTTCATGGTTTGTTTCCACCAACTCTCATTGTAGCGCATGTAGGTGATTAGCTTAGGATAGTTGGATACATCTAAGTAGTTTATAGAATAAGTAATTTTTCTCTTTTATCTATCTCCTTTGAATGTGTTTAGCATGAGGACATGCTAGTGTTTAAGTGTGGGAGAATTGATGAATCCACAATTGATGATAATTTTTTGCTAGAATTGAATGGATTTCATCACATAAACTTGTACTTATTCCCTTGAATAGAATGATTTTGATCTTTCCTCCCAAAATGTGCTTGATTATGAAAACATGCTCTTTTATGCTTTATTTGATCTACTTTTATTCCATTTGCCTTCCATTTGATGCCTTGATGTTGTTTGTGAGTGATTTCAGGTGTATAAGGTAGGAATATGTTGGAGAAAATGGAAAGAGAGCATACAAAGTGGAGAAAACATGAAGAATCAAAGGAAAAGAGTTCTGAGACGTGTGCGTGCGCACAGCCCCCTGTGTGTCCGCACAAGAACCCCATCAAGAGCGCGTGGACCAATCAGAGCACGTCGTGCGTCTAGCCAAGCATCGCCTAGTGTGCATGCGCATAGCCTCTTGTGCGTGTGCACAGGAAGGAAAATTCGCAAAGTGTGCGAACGCACACGCCTGTGCATCCGCACAGGTGTTCGCACATGACTTCATTAAAAAGGCATGTGACTCACAATTTGAGGGTTTTGGAGGCCCATTTCTGAAGTCTCTTAACTCATATTGGATGAAGAATAAAGGGAATAGCATAGCATATCATTAGGGTAGTTTTAGGAGCAGTAGTAGAAAGTTTTAGTTTAGTTTTTCTCTAAGTTTTCTTCAACCTTTACTAGGGTTTTCATTAGGATTTTACATTCAAGTGCCATTTTCCATTTTTTATCTTGGATTTTTCTAAGTCTCATTGTAAGTATTCTCTTGTTATTACTCTTTCTAGTTACTTTGTTCTTACATTTTCTTCTAATGCAAGTTATAGTTCAATTTTACTTCTCTCTTGCAATTTAAATTTCTTGTTGATGAATTTGATGTTTGATGTTCATTTCATGATTGCTTATGTCATTCTTGTTGATTGAGATCAATTGTTGCTTTTAATTTCAAGTCTTTTCTCATTATCACCATGTTTAAGCTTCTTGCCCACCAAGTGTTTGACAAAATGTCAAACATGGTTTTAGGCTAAGTTTTTACCTCTTGACTTGGGTAAAGTGAGCAATTGGGTTCCTAGAGTTGGGATGTCCAACATTTAATGTCAATTCTTGGATTGTTAATTGCTCTTGTTCCCACTAACGCTAAGTTGTTGCTAAGCAATTAGCAAGCAATTTAGGATTTGTGGTTTAAGGACACTTATGCTCATTTAACTTATCTTCCGATGTGAGGGTTGATCAAGTGAGACTAATCCATTATAATTGTTATAGTTGTGGTTCCAACAAGGAAAGGATCCCTAGCTCACTCCAAGCCAAGACCCTTTTTTCATGCTTTTAATCTTTCATATTTTGTTATGTTAATCTCTTTCATACTTTACTTGTTTATATTACACACTCGGTTCTTTAATTGCTTCATTAGTTCAATCATTACAATTTTGCATGTTCTTTTATTGCTTTATATGTTCATCTCTTCATTGAAAACCCCTTGATCACTACAACCAAAATTCGCACACTCATTGCCATTGAGTGATTCCTAGGGAGAACGACCCGGGAGCTAAATATTCTCAGTTTATATTTGGTTTGAATTTTGATAACATTTGATTGACGGTCAATTTGTTGGGTTAGGACTATACTTACAATGCCGATTCCATTTTGATAATCAAATTCCTAACCTATGCAATTCGGCCATCGTCAACTGTTCTCTCAGAAGAATATAAATATTGGTTATTGGCAACCATGTCAATCAACTCAGTAGCCTCTTCTGGGGTCTTCTTCATGTGGGGTGATCAACCTGTAGAATTATCAAGAGACATTTTGGCCATCTCTGAGATGCCATTATAAAATATTTACAGCTACATCCACTCTGTGAACATATCCAGAGGGCATCTTCTGATCATTAACTTGTGCCTTTTCCAGGCTTTATAGAGGGATTCACCATCTCCCTGCCTGAAAGTTTGGACATTAGTCCTTAGCTTAGTCAGCCTCTGAGGAAAAAAAACTTGGTCAGAAATCTGTTAACCACCTTGTCCTAAGTGTCCAAGCTTTACTTAGGTTGAGTGTCAAGCCACTGCTTTGCTCTGTCGCTCACAGCAAATAGGAAGAGAAATAGCTTGTAAATATATGGATTCACCCCATTCGTCTTCACAGTATCACAGATCTGTAGGAAATCAGATATGAACAAGTTGGGATCGTCCTGCGGGAGACCATAAAACTGGCAATTTTGCTGTACTAGAGAAATCAACTGGGCTTCAGCTTAAAATCATTTGTAGCAACACGGGGCAAAACAATGCTATTCCCATCGAAATTTGGGCTAGGCGCAGTGTAAGAGCCAAGTATTCTCCTAGGTTGTGCTGCCATATTAAGAGAGGTTCCTTGTTCCTGTTCCTGTTTAGAAACCGATAGAAAACAAAAAAAGCTACGAATTCGAAAAATTAAGAACAAAAACAAATGAGACTAAAAATTGAAAACACCAAACTTTATTTTTGAAATTAAGGGAAATTTTTAACTAAAATAAAACTCAAATTTTCAAAATTAAGAAGGCAAAAAATACAAATAAAATAAAAGACTAAAATAGTTAATCTAACCAATCAGACAACTGGTAGTTGTCAATCACAGTCAATTCCTCGTAACGACAGAAAAAACTTGATGTAGATTTTGAATATCCACAGACTAACCGACAAGTGCCCCAGATTGAACCAAGTAATACCTCAGGTGAGTGAGGGTCGATCCCACGAGGATTGATAAGCAACAATGGTCGAATGACTCACGTAGTGTGAAATATATGAGGGAAAACAGTTAAGGTTTCAAAGTTGTTTATTCATTGGATTAAGTTTTCTTACCAACTATTTTCATCAAGCAAGATTCGTTTCACGGCAAACTATAATTGACTAAACCCTAATGTCTTAGTGATTTAGTCTCCTCTAACCCAATCAACTACCAATGTCTTGGTCCCTTAATTTAGATTAGAGGGTTAAGAGCAATTCTATTTTATGGCCACAAAAACCCTAATTACCCAAAACTAAGAGGATTATATGTCACGTGTCCCGATTAGTTCAAGTAATTCTCAATTTAGGAGGAATTTGCTTTCAAGCTATTGTTCGAGCGAGATAGCTCTGTTGAGAATCACAAGAACACCTACATAATAAGGTTTATACTATCGTTCTACCCAGATTCATAAGATGAAGAACGAAAGCAATCGTTGAAATTAAATCAATACATTAATTAAAATAGAAAAGCAATAGTCTTAATCCATAGAAATAAATAGAGCTTCTAACCTTAACCGAGGAGGTTTAATGGCTCATGACTTACAGAGAAAACAAGAGTTCTAAAGAGTGAAATGTGCGGAAGAGAGAAGATCACCCTCCGGGAGAAGTAAGCCCCAAGAGCTAAATCTTTTCCCTTTTATGTCTAACCTAATTTTGATTTGAAATTAAAATAAAATAATAAATCTTACACCTAAAAGATTTTGTTTGTAAATAAAAATTACAAAAATAAAAGATAAGATAATAACTTAAAGCTAAATCCATCTAAAGATGCTCCAAGAGTGTGATTGTAATCCGGATTGCTGACGCTAAATGTCAAGCTAGCGTTTAGCGCCTAAGGGAGCAACTTCAATTCTTCTCCTTTTTGCTCAAAACTCTACCAAATTGATTCGAATTTCACCTGAAATAATAAAAATACCAGAAAAATTCAAAGTAGCATCCCAATAGGATTTTAACACTAAAATATAATTAAACTTACTAAATTCCAACTAAATTTAACTAGAAAATAAGCAAAAAATGGGTATAAGATATTCACGTATTAACTCAACATAGGTTAATGGACTCAAGTTGTTGCTCTCAGCTAGGATAGTAGCTTTTGTTTCCTAGTCATTTGTAAGGCTTCTAAGGACTTTTCTCACCAGAGTTTGTTCACTGTGGGTCATGTCCAAAGCATGAAGGCTGTTTATGATGATTGAGAATCTCTCAAACATCTCATCAATGCTTTATCCATCCTTCATGATAAATATTTCATACTCTTTTTGCAGCATATCAATCCTTGTTTCTTTGACTTGTTTGGTGCCTTCGTGTGTGACTTGGAGTTTCTCCCAAATTTCTTTTTCCATTTTGTATCTAGAGACCATTTGGTACTCCTCAAAGTTGATAGCACAGTGCATCAAGTTAATGGCTTTTGCATTCAGCTCCACTTTCTTTTTGTCATCATCGTTCCATTCGGCTTCCTCCTTTGGAGTCACCACTCCATCAACACTTGTCTTTGTAGGGATTTTAGGACCATTTACCACTATCTTTCATATGTTGTAGTCAATTGATTGAATGAAGATCCGCATACTTTTTTTCAATAAGCATAGTTCTTCCCATTGAACAAGGGAGGCCTGTTCTTTGATTGACCCTCTATTAGGGTGTAGACCTGAGTAGTTGCAACCATGTTGTTCGCAATTGTACCTTTCCTCCAAGCTGTGAAGCTTAATTCTTGACACCTAGCTCTTGATACCAATTGAAGGTTCTTGACGGCCTAGAAAAGGAACGGGGGTTGAATCTAAGGTCTCTTTAAATTTTGATTAATAAATCCTTAAACTAAATCCCTTTTCTTAACTTTTATTTGGTCTACGTATACAATTATGCAGGAGACAATTTCATTTTGTCTCATAAATCGTGAAAAATAGAATTAGAGCAGAGAGAAAGAATATGTCACAGCCATGTATTCAGGTTCAGTTTCCAAGTGTAATGCAACCTACATCCCATTTCGACCACAACATTGGTGGAATTTCACTCTTATTCCAAGTATTACATACATCAATTTCCTAGGATTCAACATAATCCTATTTGGGACACACAAGCATTAACATAAACTTGATTTGGCTATGTAACTACCTAGGCTCAACACATAAAGTGCTTATCCAACTAAGCAAGGGATACCTTTTATGTACACTGTAACACCCTCGCTATCAGAATGTCATGTCTTTGGCTATGCCACCCTGGTAGCTCAGACAAAAACGACAACTCTTAACATGTTTAATACTAAGATAGGAGTCTGGCTAAGACTTAAAACCGTATAACCTTCCAAAAGACTTTTAGTTGAAAACATAAATACATACTCACAAACCATATACAACACATAACAAGAATATGTATATATATATATATATATATATATATATAATATTGAATTACAAACATTATATAACACAAATCCTATCTCTCTTACAAAAGTGTAAAGATAAAGGCGAAGAAAAACATAATATCTAAAATAATACAATACATCATATAAACAGAAACGAAATAAACTCTTCGTGACTTCTTCGCCTATATCCTGAAAAGGAAATACCTGTAGGAGATTGAGAATATCGTCCTCGCTGGTTCTCTCTCCTAATTTTTGAAAATATCTTCTCTCTTTCTCTCTCTCTTCTTTTTCAAAATTAGTTTTATTTTTGAATTTAATTAATAAATAAAATAAAAACAAAAATATTTTCTTTTTTTACTTTCTAATTTTCGAATTCTTCTTTCCACATAGCGGAATTCTTCTTCTCTCTTCTCTACCTTCATTCTTCTTTTCTTTCTTCTTCACATCTCACAGGGAGTCCTCTATTCTTGAACATAGAGCTCCCATTCTTCTTCTTTCTTGTTTTCTTTTTCTTGTTTATGATCAAAAACAGAGATAAAGAACCTTTCTTTAAACTTGATCCTGAACCTGAGAAAACTCTAAGGAGGCATTTACAATAAGCTAAAGTACAACACTCCGGAAGAAACCTCTCACAAAATTTTGAACAAGAAGCTGAAGACATGACAGACAATCCTAATAACGGAGGAGATGTAAGAAATGTTCTTGGTAACTACACCATACCAACCTCTGATTTCTAAGGAAGAAGTATCTCCATACCTTCCATTAGAGCTAACAAATTTGAGCTTAAGCCTCAGTTAGTCTCTTTTCTGGAACAGAACTGCAAGTTCCATGGACATCCACTGGAAGATCCACACCAATTCCTATCGAAATTCTTGCAAATCTGTGATACTGTTAAGACCAATGGAGTGGATCCTGAGCGTCTATAGACTTATGCTCTTTTCCTTTGGTATTAGAGACAGAGCTATAATATGGTTGGATTCTCAACATAAAGAAAGCTTAGACTCTTGGGAAAAGTTGGTCAATGCTGTCTTGGCCAAGTTCTTTCCTCCTCAAAAGATGAGAAAAATCAGAGTGAATGTTCAAACCTTCTGATGTGAATCCCTCTATGAAGTTTGGGAAAGATACAAGCAACTGATTAGGAGATGTCCTCCTGACATGCTCTCAGAATGGTCTATCCTAGGTATCTTCTATGATGGTCTGTTTGAGATCTCCAAAATATCATTGGACAACTCTGCAGGTGGATCACTTCACTTGAAGAAAATGCCTGCAGAAGCAAGAGAACTCATTGAGATGGTTGCAAACAACCAATTCATGTACACTTCTAAGAGAAACCTTGTGAACAATGGGGTACCTCAGAAGAAAGGAGTTCTTGAAGTAGACACCTACAATCCCCCATGGATGAACCATCCTAACCTTTTATCGAAGTATCAAAAGAAGCCTCAGCAAGGCTTCAATAATAATCAAGGTAGAAGAACCCATAATAGGTTCAACAACAGGCCACCATTCCCATCTTCTAAAGGGAATATGGAGACTCCTAAACAGAGCCTTTCTGATTTAGTAACTATAGTCTCCAACCTCTCTAAGACTACTGATGAATAGGAATTTATTGTTGACCTAGATTTTCACAAAATAGAATTCCATCGTTGAAAGTATAGTCTAGACCAACAATTAATTCCAACATCAAATGTTTTGAATCCAAATTATAATAACCGAGATCGAGAGTAATTCAACCTCGGGTCGTTCTCCCTAGGAGTCGCAATGAAATGTACATTTATTGGCTATGAGGGAAATGGGGATTGGGAATGCAAGAGAGTCAAGAAATGTAAATAGCAAGAAAGCAAATAAACGTGCAAGGAATTTAAATGGCAACTCTTGGCAAGAATTGGGGAGTTCAGGTTTCCTATCCTAGTTGTGGAGCACAAACATGGCAATTGTGTGGAATCAATCCAAACTAGTCAATCCTCCTTGAGAATTAGTCAAAAGAGTGTAATTGATCTCAATCTATAAGTCCTAGTCAACTCACTAATTAACTTAGTGAAAGACTAGCGTCAATGAAAACCAAATCAATTAACTATTCTCACACAATGGGGAATGAAAATCCACAACTCAATTCCACCAAAATATCCAATTTCTCAACCAAGAGTGTGAATACTAAACATGCAAGAAATTAAACATCAAGGCAATAAATGTCAAAGCAATTAATGCAAGGAAAAGAAACTTAGAATTCAAGAAACCTCTTGGCAAGTAATTGAGAGATAAGGTTACCTATCCTAGCCACTGACCAAAAACACATGATGATTATGAAGAGTTAATCCTACTTTGTCAACCTTACATCGAAGATAAGTTAAGTAGGCATAGTTGATTTCAATCCCTAAGTCCTATGTCAACACTAATGGGTCACATAGAGTCAAGGGAAACCAAATTAACTAACTACTCTAATATATCAAACAAGAATGGACATCAATGACTAAAGGGACACCAAAGTCAACAATTCCAAGCCAATAGTGTAGAAAAACTAAGTGAAAATTAAGCCAAGCATTTTATCAAACACCTAACATGCATAAAAGGGGAAAGCATATTAAATTGCAATAATAATAAAATCTATAACTACCAATTGCAATAAAATGATGATAACAACTCAAATAAGCATTAAAGAGAAATAAAATATCAAAATTGCATTAAACGAAATTAAAAGTGACAAGTGTTTATAAACTAAAAGTAGCATGAAAGTAAAATTAACAAAGGAAACTAAGAGATTAAAGGCAGTAAAGCATGAAAATGTAAATGAAACAACAAAAAAACAAGAATTAAAGAGAGAAATTAAAGAAAGAACAAAGATAAAAACTCTAATTCTAGAGAGAATGGAGAGCTTCTCTCTCTAGTAAATGACCTATAATATGACAAAACCTAAACCTAAGTGCTCCCCCTTCATTCTTCTTCAATTTGGCCTTAAATTGCTTCAAAAAATGAGTTGGATTGGGTTTTGGGGGCCCAGAATTTGCCCCCAACGATTTGCCATTAATGAGGTCACGTGCATGGACCTGTGCAGACACACAGATATGTGCGTCTGCATATATGCTAAATCCTGACTTGTGCATACGCACAAGTACCTGTGCGTACGCACACTTACACTTATATCCACTATAGCATATTACATATCATTTTGAAGCCCCGGATGTTAGCTTTTGAATGCCGCTGAAACTGCCACATTTGGAGCTCTGTAGCTCAAGTTATGACCAATTTAGTACTGAGAGGTCAGGGCTGGCAGCTTTCCAAATCCTTCATTTCTTGAATTCTTCCCTTTTGCATGCTTTTTCCTCACTTCTTCAACCCATACTTGCCTTGGAAACCTGAAAATCACTGAACAAATACATCAAGGAACCAAATGGGATTAAAGTGAATAAAATTGACCAAATTAAGCACAAAAGAGCATGTTTTCACTTTCAAGCACAATTTAGGAAGAAATCTCAAAAGCATGCTATTTAGGTGAATAAATGTGGGTCTATGTGATGGAATCCACTCAAATCAAATCAAAATATATTGTAAAATATGGACTCATCAATTCCCCCACACTTAAACCAAGCATGTTCTCATGCTAAACCAACTAAAGGAGATGAATGAATGGGTAATTATTAATGCAACTACTTTATGCATGCAACTACCTACATGCATATATATATATATATATATATATATATATATATATATATATATATATATATATATATATATATATATATATATATATATGCTTCCTATTGAGTTTGGTAAACACAAACAAAAGAATCTCAATTAATCCAAAGTAAAAACTTAGGACTAAGACAAAGCAAATATAGCAATGTAATTAATGTCCAAAGATTTGATTTGAAAATTTTAAATTCATTTCAACAACTTGCAAGAAGATACAAGATAAGGGATGAAAACATAGATTTGAGCAATTGAACCCCTCACCGGAAGTGTTTACACTCTAATCGCTCAGTGTGTAGGGCTTAATCACTCAATTCTCCTTTAATCATGTTTCTCAAAGATTTGCAAGTCATCTAACAATCAACTAGTATTTGATGCATGAATGTAAATATCATGAGGACTTTTGAGGGTTGTAATGGGGCTAGGGTAAGGGTAGGATTAATATGGTTAAGTGGACTAGTAGATTAGATCCTTGATTAGCTCACGTATCCCACCTAATCCTATATCATCCTATATGCATAACAAAGCAACCTAACTACCCATTTATCCTTTTCTCATATTCATTCATGCATGCTTCTTTTCAATTTAACCACATATGCATCTCTTATTTACATTCTTATTATTATTTCTTTTTTTTCTTTTTCTTTTTTTCTTTTTCTTTTTCTCTTTTTCTCTTTTTTTATCATACAAGAGAGATGCATATATTCCAAGTAATGAATGCATAAGTGTTTTCTCACTTTTTCAAATACTCTCAATGAGTACCCCAAAGCACTAACTACCAATGTTTTCTCACAAATTCCCGCACACTTGATTAACACACACACTCAAACACAAGCTAATCAAAGATACAATTCAAGGACATAATGGTTTTTCGCTTAGGGCAAAGGATGTGCTTAAAATTAGAACAAAGGGGAATTAAAGGCTCAAAAAGTGGTTTACAAGGGTAGATGTAAGGGTTGGCCATATGGGTTTGTGAGCTCAATTTCAAAGATGGCATCAATCATACTAAATGCAATTCAAAACATCAAATATAGGACATATAGACTAAAGCAAATCTAAGATCGCAATCATAAAAGGATTTTAACACACAAGAACAAAATTTGTGATTGAAAATATGCAACCACACAATCAAAGCTCAAATCTCACTTGGTATTTGTTCAAGCTCTTTTCTATGTTCCATAAAAAAGATACTTCAAGCAAGTTCAAAAACAAGTTTCAAATATAATCAATGGAATGCCCAAAAAGAGATTTCTTGAAAATTCTTTGTTGTTTTACCAAACTTATTCACTATACTAGGTGATAAACTACTATTTTATGCTTTATATTGTGTTTAATTGAGTGGTTTTTGTCAAATTCTTGCCCACTTATTCATATGATTTGCATGATTTTACAATTCCTTCCTAATTTAGTTCTATGGTTGAAAACTTGCTTCCTAGAGATCTTTTAATTACGTATTTTAATTCTCCTTTATACCATTCGATGCCATGATCCGTGTGTTAAGTGTTTCAGGCTTCATAGGGCAGGAATGGCTTAGAGAATGGAGAGGAAGCTTACAAAAAAGGAAGGAGCACAAGAAATAAAGGAGACAACCAGCAAACAGCGACGCGCATGCATGGCTGACGCGTGCGCGCAATTCGGACAAAATCAAAGCGACACATACGCGTGCCTGACGCGTACGCGTGGATTGAAGTTCGCGCAAACGATGCGAGCGCGTGCCTGACGCGCACGTGTGGAAAGGAAAATCGTCAAACGACGCGTACGCGTGACATGCGCGATCTGCAGAAATTACAGAATACGCTGAAGACGATTTTAGGCCGCGTTTTGACCCAGATTTTGGCCCAAAAACACAGATTAAAGTCAGGGAACATGCAGAGACTCATGAGAGGAGATCATACACACAATTTTAGGATTAGATGTAATTTTTAGAGAGAGGTTCTCTCCTCTCTCTTAGGATTTAGGATTAGGATTCCTCTTAAAGGAATTAGGATTTCATCTTCTCAATTTTCAGGTTCAATGTTCCTCTTACTTATTTTCTCAAATTGGTTTATGAACTCTTTATGTTTAGGATTGATTTTCTTAATTAATACACATTGAGGTATTTCAGACTCGTGATTGCTTTCTTTAATTTATGTCATTGATACTTTCGCTTTATCCAAATTATTTTCATTCGAGTAGATTTTCTTCCTTTTTGGCTTTGGTTGATTAATTGGTAACTTTTGAGTTGTCAAACTCATCGTGATTGATAATTGATATCTTTACTGATTGATTTAGATTCCTATAACTCTAGTCTTTCCTCAGGAGTTGACTAGGACTTTAGGTGTTAAATTGATTTGTCCACTTAACTTACCTTCATAGTTAGAGGTTGACTTAGTGGTAGCAAAAATATAATTCTCATCACCATTGATAAGGATAACTAGGATAGGACTTCCAGTTTTTCATACCTTGCCAAGAGTTTTATTAGTTATTAATTTATTAATTCCTGCAATTTATTTCTCTTGTTCAAACCTTTTTAAAACCCAAAAATACTGTTTTCCATAACCAATAATAAAACACACCTCCCTGCAATTCCTTGAGAAGACGACCCGAGGTTTGAATATTTTGGTTTATAAATTTTATTGGGTTTATTACTTGTGACAACCAAACGTTTGTACGAAAGGATTTTCTGTGGGTTTAGAAGCTATACTTACAACGCGATCATATTTAGGAGTTGACTAGGACTTTAGGTGTTAAATTGATTTGTCCACTTAACTTACCTTCATAGTTAGAGGTTGACTTAGTGGTAGAAAAAATACAATTCTCATCACCATTGGTAAGGATAACTAGGATAGGACTTCCAGTTTTCATACTTTGCCAAGAGTTTTTCTTAGCTATTGATTTATTAATTCCTGCAATCTATTTTTCTCATTCAACCTTTCAAAAACCCAAAAATACTATTTTCCATAACCAATAATAAATCATACTTCCCTGCAATTCCTTGAGAAGACGACCCGATGTTTGAATAAAGAGATATGTACAAACAATACCAAGCAATATTCACAAAAATATACTAAATAAATAGATATGTACAAACAATACCAAACAATAAAGAGATATGTACAAACAAAACCAAATAATAAAGAGATATGTACAAACAATACCAAACAAAGTATAATGCAATAAAATACTAACAAATATTCACAAAAATATACTATCAAAACTAGAAAAATAGTGCAAGTATTGAGAAAGAGAGAATTTACGCCCCGAAATTACAAATCCTCCCCCACACTTAAACTTTGCACGGTCCTCCATGCATGTACTCAATCCGGGGGTGACGAGATGTTCTAAAAGGCTCCACCTTCAGCTAGTGGGCACCGGGGCTCTGGGTTGCTGTAGAAAACAAATAAATAAGAATTGAGGAAAAATTAGATGTGTGATATGATAAAAGGCAATGTATGCATTCTTAAGTGTGCACGGTTTAGAACATAGCACATTGGTCGGATAAAATGGTAACCACAAAAGCAAAAGAAATAGCAAGTTCCTCAACTAAGTGGCCTAGGTTGCAAGTGAAGAAAAAGTAAAGCTTAAGGTACAAGCAACCCTAGGGTACCGCAACTAAAGTGAATTGAGCATATGAGGTATTGGATATTGAAATTGTGCAAGTGAAAGCTCAAAATTAATGGAAAATGGCACAATTAGCAATAACCAATTCAATGATGAAAAGAGACTACTTATTCATCGTTAGGAATAATAAAATAATCACATGTATAAGGTGCTTGTTACAAAAAGTGACAAGTCTTGATAAGAATCAAGTCAAGTCGACTTAAAAAAAATGCAAAGCATTAACAAGGAACAAATACATTGTTATGTGATTATATTCACTTATAAACCATGATGAATAAGTAATTCAACTCAATTCACTAAGGTAAAAGTGCACAATTCATGATTAAGATGCCAAACAAGGATATAGTCTAACACATATGGTATCTACAACACATGCGTTAAACTTGCAATTTATCTAGGCAATCAACAAAGACTTGATACATAGTGCACATATTCATTAAATCAAAATTCAAGCAAGAAGTAACTCAATAATCATCAAGCAAATACTTACAATTTATTTAATTAACAAAGAACTAAACAAAAACTAACATAATTATCAAAAATAAAACTGAAAAGCAAACAAAACAAAGTAGAAAATAAGGCAAAAGCAAGAGAAGAGAGGGGTGAAAGGAAGAAGAAGAGAAGAAATAGAGAGAAGAGAGTAAAAGAAGTATAGAGGTGAGAAAACAGGGGCGTGCGTACGCACAGGGATGTGTGCGTACACATACTAGGTGGGAAGGGGAAGGTGTGTGAGCACACCACATGCGAGCGCACACAGCATGTGAGCGCTCCGGTCAGAAGAGGAACTGAGGTGAGTGCGCACGCACGAGGCTGTGCGCGTGCATAGGAGGTAAAGGGATGGGGGGTTGAGGGACGCACAAATCTGTGCGAGCGCTCTGAACAGAGGGGGGATTATAAGGTGTGCCTACGCACAAGCATGTGCGCACGCACAGAAGACTTTTTTTTTACACATGAAGCATCATAATTGCCAGCTATCACGCCTTCTGTGTGTACGCACACAGGTCCGTGCGCACGTACAAAAGGCAAAAAGAAGGGGATGTGATAAACCCATATTTTATGACATATATTGTGCTTAATTTAAGTGATTTATTCAACCCTTCACCTACTTATTCATGGAAATTGCATAGTTTTGCTTTCCCTTCCTTATTATGTGATATATGTGAAATACATGTTTTCTATGCTTTAAAGTAATTATTTTAATTACCCTTTATTACCATTCGATGCCGTGATTTGTGTGCTGAGTAGTTGCAGAGCTTTTAAGGCAGGAATGACTTAAAGGATGGAAATGAAACATACTAAAATGGAAGGAAAGCATAAATTGGTGTTTTGGAGAAATTGGCAGTGATGCGTCCGTATGGACAACGCGAACGCGTGGTTCGCGCTAAAGAGATTCGACGTGAATGCATGGACGAGGCGAACGCGTGACTTGCAAAATACAATTGATGTGGACGCATGACTGACGCGACTGCGTGAAAGAGCAACACTCCAGATGACGCAACCGCGTGACCCACACGGATGCGTGACGTGCGTGATCTGCAGAATTTGCAGAATTCGTCCTCAGTGATTTTTGGGCCCTTTTAGCCCAGATCCAAGCCCAGAGAACACAGATTAAAGGTTATGAAGTGGAGGAATGCATCCATTCAGGGATGGCCAATTATTCACCTTACACAATTTAGATGTAGTTTTTAGTGAGAGAGGCTCTCTCATCTCTCTTAGGATTAGGATCAGGATTTTTATTAGGATTAGGAATATTTCTTCTTCATCTCAGGTTCGATGTCCTTTTTATTTATTTTCTCTTTTATTTGTATTTGATTTATTTTGCCCAATTGGCTTATGAACTTTTCCATGTTAGAATTGACATCTTCATTCAATATAATTTGAGGTATTCCAGATATTTATGATTTTTATTTATCTTTCTATATCCTTGGCTTTGGTTGATTAATTGGTAACTCTTGAGTTATCAAACTCATCGTGATTGATAATTATTACCTTTGCTGATTAATTTAGATCCCTATAACTCTAGTCTTTCCTTAAGGAGTTGACTAGGACTTTAGGTGTTAAATTAATTTGTCCACTTAACTGACCTTCATGGTTAGAGGTTGACTTAGTGGGAGCAAAAATATAATTCTCATCACCATTGATAAGGATAACTAGGATAAGATTTCCAGTTTTCACACCTTGCCAAGAGTTTTATTAGTTATTAATTTATTAATTCCTGCAGTCCATTTCTCTTGTTTTAAAACCTTTTCAAACCCAACACTGTTTTCCATAACCAATAATAAATCATACTTCCCTGCAATTCCTTGAAAAGACGACCCGAGGTTTGAATACATCGGTTTATAAATTTTATTGGGTTTGTTACTTGTGACAACCAAACGTTTGTAAGAAAGGACTTTTGTTGGTTTAGAAGCTATACTTACAACGGGAATTTATTCTGAATTCTAGACCACACAAAAGTTCTCTCTTCAATATGGCACCGTTGCCGGGAAATCGCAAACGTGTGCCTTACTATTGGTTATTGTAAATATTTTTCTTTTACTTGTTTATTTATTTTTTTTCCCTTTTTATTTCTGATAACTACTATGAATTCTCACCCCTATCGCTTTGAGTTTGGTTCTAATTTTGTTTGAAGGAATGGAAGCTGTAACAGGACTATGCATCACGGTTAGAGCAATCAAAGATGGATGGAGCCAAGAGGATCTGATCACCCCTTTCGGCAACAACACCCTCCTAGATATCATAGACAAAGACCATTCTATAATGCATACCAAGCTGATAGATATGGTGGACCACCTTGTAGCTACCAACAAGCCCCACCCTATGCTCAGAGACCATCCTTTCAACACAGAATCAACCCACCATATTCACAAGCTTCTTTTCACCATTCGCCACCATATGATCCTTATCCGCCCCAACACCAATCCAATTACTCCCAAGAACCACCACTATACTATACACCATGTCCATATCCATCAAGCCAAGAATCACAGGTTCGCTTCGAAGAATCAGTAGATCAATTTCATACAATCCTTCATCAACTGGAGCAAGCAATAAATCAATTATCTTCTAGACGTTCGGACACTCAAGGAACTCCTATGACTTCATGTGGAGAATCTAATGAAGAACGTAATGTGAAGAAGACACTAGAAGCTCCAGTAGACAGCATAGAACATAACTTCGTACTGGAACAAGTAGAGGATGCTGTCATTGTAGAAGAAGAATAGTTGTTTGAAGATTTAGGAGATACTGAACCTCCGTAGGAACCCAGAGTTGTGGAGAATTCCGTCGACGATATTACAATTAATGCTAAAGAGGATAGTGCACAACCCCCAAAGCAGGTATCTTATAAGGAATTGGACGGAATGACCCAAGACTCAAATTTTCTTGATGATGATAGTCACCACTCAAGTTCTCTTAGTAATGAACTGGCATCCACGAGTGAATTCTTTGAGACAGAAGAATCTTTCCCAAGTGAATACGAAGATGATGCAGAGGTCGATTTTTCTCAACCTCCCAATTATGACTCAAGTGATGAGGAAGACATCGAAGACTCTGATCAAGACATGGTTGAAGCTGAAGAAGTTTGCAAAGAAGTGGAGGAATTCACTCAAGACCACAAGGGAGTAGAACTTGCAAAACCATTGGAAACACCTATCCCAAGGCCATTACCACCCAATACAAACTTCAAGTGGGTAAAATCCTTGACTTTCATCTTTACTTTTCTACTTGAATATGGTTTACTTGAGACAGATGGCCAGCTCAGAGCTCTTTGCGGCTTTAAGAGCAAAAGGGAAATGACTCGCACTCAGAGCTGGTATGCAAGATTCAATGAGATTTCGCATTTCAATTTGAGGTGCAAAGATTGGTGTCAAGCTCAATTAAAAGGATCTCGGAAGTTGTTTGGTCACTGCAATGAGAATTCAGATTACTTATCGCCCGACTGGAAAAATGTAGATCAAGACAAGAACGGGTGTAAAAGTAGAGTTTGGGATCCTGGAATCTATTCTGACATTCAACACTCTGGGAGCCTCGAAGCTTGTGTGAACTCACCTAAGGGCTTTACATACCTTGTTTGGGACCCCGGGGGATGCTGGCATTCCAAACACTGGTGGAGATTTCTGGATGAATTCAAGCACAAGCCACTATAATAGAAAGCTCATCAAATGTCCAACTTAAGGACTTTAACTAAAAGTGCTAGGTGGGAGACAACCCACCATGGTATGATCGTTCCTTTTTCAGTTTAGTCTTTTTTTTGAATTTTGTTTGAACCTGGTATTTCTGCATAACATTTATTGCATTTTGCATTCTACATACTACACAAAAAAAAGAGAAAGCACATGACGCAACAGCGTCGCTGACGCGTCCGCGTCACATGTGCATCAGGAAGAAAAAGAAAAGTGAACAGAGAGTCACGCGAGAGCATGGCTGGAGGCGTGCCTTGGGCACAAATTGTTCCACGTGACCGCGTGCTCCACGCGATCACGTCATTTGCGAAAAAAGCCTCCCATACGTCCGTGTCACCCACGCGAATGCGTGATCTGGATATCGGCGTAAAGATCCAACACCCAGAAAGTTAGGCTGGAATCGTGCGGCTGGCGTGCGTTTAGCACAAAACAACCCACGCATACGCATCCCTGACGCGAACGCGTCACTTACACAACACCCATCCCACGCGAAGGCGTGAGCGACGCGATTGCGTCGCGCGGATTTTATGGCCCCCTATATCAAACAGAGAGTTGCGCTGAAACGACACTGGAATCATGTGTCTAGCACAAATACCAGCGACACATTCGCGTGCTTCACGCGTTAGCGTCACCTATCTTATACCCAACCCACGTGATTGCGTCGACCACGCATCTGCGTCAACCCCATTTCACCCTAGTCATGCGATCGCGCGCCCCACGCGTTTGCATGGGTTCGCGATCACTAACCCCAAGTCACGCAAACCCTATCCCTTCGCGCCCCCAAACCCCAACCCTCCTTCCTCTCCTCTGCAACTCTCCCTCTTCCCTCAACCACCCCCAGCCACCACCTACAGCCACCCCAGACCACCGCGACCGCCACCACACCACCCTCTTCCTCCTTCCCTCTCTTTCTTCTCTCTCTTCTCTTCTTTCCCTTCCCCTCCGCCACCACCAGACCACCGTGCCTCACCACCACTGCCTCCTCCGCCGGCCACCACCCTGAACCTCACCTCCCTCTCATCAAACCCCAACATTCTCGCCCTCCTCCGCTACTGCCACCTCACCGTGACCAACCTCTGATGGTCATTGCACCATCGCCGCACCGCCGTGCTCCTCCCGGTGCCGCCACTCCACCACTACCTTCCCTCTGCCCTATCCCTTGTTCATACACGCACCAGGTTCCACCACACTGCGATTATTCTTTGCGACTCTTTAGTTCATTTTCTAATTTTTGTTCCGAATAGGCTAGATAGAGATACGTGTTTGTAGTAGATTCTAGGTGGTTAGGTAGCTAGGATCTGGTTAGTGGATTTAGGCCTGATAATTGCACCGTTCTTGTTACTTATTTTATCTGTTCTGCAATTTTATTCTGGCTATGTTGTTACTACTGTTCATATGCTATTCTTTAATGTTTCATGCTACTATTAGACTGTTCTTCACTCTTCCTACTGTTTGTGACTATTTGCAGCAATTTTTGAATCTCATATGAACTGTCTTTCTTGCTGTTTGTTTTCCGGGAACATCCGATTTTAGCCAGAATGCTGCCCAATTTTCTGCAAATTGTTTCCTTTTTACATTCAAGTATTGGTTTTGGCAATTATCTATTTTGCACTACTCCACGAATACCAACCCAATCCTTGCATGCACGGGCCAGCATTCTTATTACTTTTGATTTCTTGGTTAATAAATTGGTTTATTGATGATTTGATTTTACTTTTCACTACGTCTATATCTATATGAATCATCATCAATACCTTGTTATCCATACCCTGTTATCCCTGCTTGAATATGAGTGAATTATTCTTTTACTTTGTGAATTTATTGTTACCTAGGAAACCATTCTCATCCCACTAACCTTAACCTTCTTTTCACTACCTCACTATTTAACTTTCTAACTTCCTCTTTCCATCCTAACCATTTTAACTTTCAAAACTTCTCCTTTATGTTTTTCTTTACTTACCTTAACTTTCTAATTCAAGGCATGATTACTGTTTTTTTCCTTATTAACATAAATTCCATTTATCATGTATTTTGGATTGTCATTTTTAATTTCAAACTTATTCCTTGAACACAATCCCGAATACACACATCTTTCACTCAATTCTTGCTTCTCTTGCTCTTTTGCCACTCTATGCTTATATTACTATTTTCCTATTTGCCTACTTGTTTTTCTGCTTTTCTTCTTTAATTATATCCTGAAAATTCTACTTTTTCATATGTCTGACTCTCAAAGCAGAGGAAAGGGCAAAGTTACCACTGGCAAAAGAAAAAGAGGCGAATCCTTTGGTTCCATCCTAGGCATCTTACATGATGATTCCTGGTGGGAGAAGAACTTTATCCCACAGGAAAAGGCTGATCAATTGGTACCTTCGGCTAGCCTAGTAAAATTTGTAAATAAGTACTGTGAACTGAAGTACCCAGTTTTTGCTACATCAAAGAACCTATACCTGGAAAGGACACTAAAAATTCTAGAAGAACTCAAGCAGTACACTTCAGATCAGATCAAACAGAGAGGCTGGTTCTTCATGGAGAGAAACTTAACTGAGGTTAACTCATCCTAGGTCAGAGAATTCTACTGTAACTACTTTCTATCATCCCTGGATGCAGTACAGCTCCGAGGCAAACAGGTTCTGGTTACTAAGGAAGCAATTGAAGAGATCCTCCATCTTCCACCTAAATCAGATCAGTCAGATGGTTACCAGAAAGCTGAGGAGGATATGAGATTCATGAGGTTTGATTGGGATGCAGTAAAAAAGGACATCACTCTTGATCCTACTGTTCCTTGGGTCATGGGAACAAGCACATTGGTACCAAAGGAAATTAGGCTTATATATCTGAATGATGAGGCTCGGCTATGGCAACAGATTCAGAGTAACTATGTGATGCGGAGCACTCATGAGACGGAGGTGCCAGCTGCTATGATTACCCTCATCTGGTGTGTGATGACAGGTAAGGACCTTTATCTACCTCACTTCATCCGGTATTACATGGCCAGGGCCCATGTTAGAGGCACCCTCTCCTTTCCTTACCTGATTACTCAGTGGGGTCACCGAGATGAGGTACCTTGGGAGGTTACTGATGAAAGGCCCCCCGTCGTAGAGTGCCGGAAGATCATCCCTCACAGTCAAAAGTTTCTGGCTTTCGGCTACCGCCCTCCATTCCTCACCAACACTACTGAGGCAGCCACTTCTTCAGCTGCTCCTTCTGCTTCCACTGGCCTAGCACCACCCACTGCACCCCCACCTGTTCCTGAGCCCGTCTACCGTCTGGTGCACCGACTCTTTGACCGCCTAGATCAGATGGAGCACCATCACCAGCAGTAGTTTGAGAGGTCTGAACGTCACAACAGGCGACATTTTGAGAGGTCTGAGCATCGCCACAAGCGACGCTATGAGCACCTCAAGTTGATGATCCGCTTTGGTGGTGACATCCCCTCCGAGCCCGACACGCCCTCCGATACATCTGAGGAGGAGGTGAGCGATCATGAGGAGGAAGCACCTACCCAGGCTGAGCAGGGAGGTCCCGAGCACACTGTTCCACACCATGAGGAGCACCACCAGCTACAAACCACAGATCCGGAGGTTCCTCTACGGACAGAGCCCCCACTTCAGCAGACCATTCTTCCGACCCTCACAGAGACTACAGACGCTCAGCCTACCATCGAGACACCAGCAGCCCATCCTTCCGGAGATGACGTTTCTTCACACCCAGTTTGAGTGAGCATCGAGGACGATGCTATTATTTAAGTGTGGGGAGGTCGCCATCTTTGGCATATATTTTTTTTGGTGAACCACTACAAACTCCTTTAATTTATTTTGCTTATTTTTCTGTATTTTTATCTTTATTTTTATTTTTATTTTTTCAGAATTTATACACTGCTCTTTTCATGTATTTTACTCTATTTTCTACATTTTGCAATTTAGTTCATATTTTAGCCATTTAGTTTAGTTACAATTCTAACTCATTAGTCATAGAATATGTGGATTAATTAGTATAGTTTACCCTTTTTAGCATATGATAGTTTGGTTTAAATTGAAAATAAAAAGGAAGTAAGCTAGAGACTTTAACAGAATCAAAACAATCCACACCCCTTGTATATATAGCATTACATGTTAGTTAGTTAACAACATTTCATCAAGGAGGAACACTAAAACTTTAAAGCCACCCAAATAAATTTTACATTGAGAATAATGGAAACTCTTAATTTCTACTTGCATGACATACATAACTGATATATGATTTATGAGCTTGAGAACACACAGCCTGTGAGTTTTGAGCTTAATTGTATGGTTACATTCAAACCATAAATTTCGTTCCTGTGTGCTTCTCCCTTCTTTTTATTCTGATGTTCTTTGCTTTGTTTTAATTTATATGTCCGATTATAGAATATAAATACATACTAAGAAAGTGATTGAGGCCATCATTTGAATTTTTCCTCACTTATCCCAAATTAGCCTACCTTTTATGCCATCCTTGTTAGCGCCCTCGAGCCTTTTAATCCCCTTCTGTTTTATAACCACATTACTAGCCTTAAGCAGAAAAACAAAATAAAAATCTCAAGTTGAATCCTTGGTTAGCTTAAGATAGATATTGTGTAAAATTTAAGTGTGGGGAATTTTATGGGAACATGAATGATAGAAACAAGTAGGAAATTTAATTTGAATAAATTATTTGAAAAAAAAAAGAATTTTGGGAAGCAAGCTCATGTAAAATCAAATTAATTAAATTACCATGTACATAATAACAAAAAAAAATTTTATTCAATAAGGGGATACAAAAATTCCCCAAACACAAATAAAAAGAATCAATGCACATAGGACAAAGTTAAATTTAACGCATGAGTTTGCAATACAAAGTGTGAAAACATGGCCAAATAGGTTAAGAAACTTTGATTTGTATAAAGTATGTATATGTTAGGTGAAATCTTAGACTAATTGATGCCAGGGCATTTTGGCCAGTTTCACTGACCTTTTCTTCACTGTTTTTAAGGTAGTTTCATGCATTTTCTTAGGAAATAAGCTAGTTTTGGGTAGAATTTCACTTACTTCTTTATTCAAGTATACAATGTGCACTTTACATGATTTCATGAGGATTTTGCATGAATTATATGATAAATTGGATGATGCATGATCCCATGATTAAGAGCAAGACTTTGATGCACTTTGTTTGTTTGATTTCAGGCAAAAAGAAGCAGAGAAGAGCCACGTTAGTGGCTACGTTAGTTACACTAACGTGGGCACTAACATGGAAGGAAGGAAAGTTGGAACGTTAGTGGCATTAACTTTGAAGAAAGGAAATGGAGCCAACGTTAGTGACACTTAACATTATCACTAACGTTGGACCAAGCTCATAAGTGGCCACGTTAGAGTCCACGTTAACTTAGTTAACGTGGCCTCTAACGTTAAAAGGGGGAAGGAAGCCAACGTTACTGACATTCAACATTGTCACTAACGTTGGCCTAAGTGCAAAATGCAACGTTAACTCCCACGTTAACTTGGTTAACGTGGGAGCTAACGTAAGAGGCAAGGGTGGTCGACAACTTTAGTGACACCCAACATTGTCACTAACGTTGAAAGCAACCACACAACCCCCAAGGAAGCCACGTTAACTTCCACGTTAACTTAGTTAACGTGGAAGCAAACGTGGATGAAAGAAGGTGATGGCCAACGTTACTGACACCCAACATTGTCACTAACATTGGAAGGAGCCACACAAGCCACAATGAGCCACGTTAACTCCCACGTTAACTTAGTTAACGTGGAAGTTAACGTGGGCAAAAGTCCCACCTGGCAGCTTGACCATGCCTTCTTCAAACATGCATAACTTGAGCCACAAAACTCCAAATGAGGTGATTCTAGTGGCATTGAAAAGTAGGACTCCAGAGCTTTCCAAGCATATATGGCACTACATGGTTGACACTAAAGTTGAGGGAGAAAACCTGCCCCGAAAGTGCAATGATGAACATGGTATCAACCTGTATTAAGGCCAACTGACCTCTTCACCTTCCAAGAAGTATAACTCGAGTTGTAGAGCTCCAAATGATGCGCTTCTAAAAACATTGGAAAGTAGACATTCAGGGCTTTCCAACAATATATAATAGTATGGGGTGGACACTAAGTTTGAGCTTCAAAAATGGGAAATCGCTAGCGTTATTGAGACTCAACATTTTCATTAACGTTGGCGACCATGCCAGCAACCATGTCCACTTCAAAGGAGCATAACTTGAGCTACAGAGGTCCAATTGAGGTGATTCTAGTTGCGTTAGAAAGCTGACATTCAGAGCTTCCCAACGATATATATTACTCTATAGTGGGCATGAAATTGGAGCACAAACAAGAGGCATCTTTTAAGCCCCAAAAACACCAACTGGGCAGCAAGTGCAACGTTAGCCACAATAACTTTAGCACTAACGCCACACTTGTAGCGTTAGTGTGGCTAACTTTAGCACTAACTTTAGCACCTGGACCTCAACTTGACTCACTTCTCTCTCATGTCCACTTCAAAGCTCAAGCAAGCAAGCCCACAATTGTCAACCAATCAAGGCCACAAGACGCATCTAGAATAGGAATTTTCATTTAAGTGTAATTTGCTTTTAATTTCATTTTGTAATTTAGGAAAGCCTATATAAAGGCCTTAGTTTTTACATTCAGGGCATTCTGAAATGGGGGATTGACGAGGGGTCTTCGGACTTCCCCCCCTTCACACACTATCTTTGTTTTCAATTTCTAGAGCTATGAACAACTAAACCCCTTTCATTGGGTTAGGGAGCTCTGTTGTAATTTGATGGATTAATACTAATTTTCTTGTTCTTCTTCTATCTTTCCTTTTGATTTTACTTGAAAGCTTTCGATCTTCATCCAATTGGATAGTTATCTTGGAAAAGAAGCTATTCAAACGTGGATCTCTTCGGATCCTTGAAAGAGGAATGAAGAGATTAGCTAGAAATGCTTTCTCATGCTAGACCAAATTGAGTGTGGATGGGTATGTGGCTATAACCCTCTAAACACTTGATTTGGGAAGTGCATGTGGTATAATCAGTGACCACACTTCATCTCTTCTCATGAGCAATTGACCAAGGAATTGGCTATTAATCAAGATTTGAGAGATTGAATTGCAAGAAATTGTGGTTCAATCACTTAAGATTGCCAAGGAGATCAATAAGTGCATTGATTGAGGAAGAGATGAAAATGAATTTGATCCGGAGAATGCAACATCTCCTAAGGCCAATGAACTCCCTATTTCTGATCTTACCCATTCTCTTTAATTCCTGCAGTTTACTTTTATGAGCAATTCCCCCATTACCATTTATAATTCTGCAATTTACTTTCAGTCATTTACTTTCACGCCATTTTAATTTCTGCAATTATCAACTGTATTCATGGATTCGCTCAACTAGAACACTCATCTAATTAAAGTTGCTTGATCAATCAATCCCTGTGGGATTCGACCTCACTCTATTGTGAGTTTTTACTTGACGACAAATTCGGTACACTTGCCGAATGGGAATTTGTTGAGAGACAAGTTTTTCCCCGATCAAGTTTATGGCGCCGTTGCCGGGGAATGATTATGCATCGACAATGATTAAATTAGAGGATCACTAGATTGAGTATTTTTATTTTGTTTGCTTTAATTTTCTGTTTAAGTAATTTACTTTCTGTCTTAGTTAATTTCTTTCCTTCACCCTGTTTCTTAGTTTTTCTGTGTTATTTACAATTCAGTTCACTAACCCACTAACTGTTTGTGATATTGCCTCATTGAAAATTTCCTCATCTGTGACAATGGAGATTCCAATTTCTTTTGGTGATTATTGTTTGAGACAGAGCTTTCTGCAGGAAAGAAAGGAGCATCCATCATCTTTTGGTGATTATTGTTTGAGACAGAGCTTTCTGCAGGAAAGAAAAGAGCATCCATCATATTTTAGGCAATCAAATTTCATGGGAAACTCTCCACCACCCCAGAATGATTCACTTTACTATGCTCATGGTGGGTGGGAGTATCAAGAACATGAAATGGGGTACTTTCCAGAGCCACAAAATGATCCATATTTTGGTGAAATTGATCACTACTCAAGTTGTGGCTGGGAAGATCATAATCAAAGAGATTTCACTCATTCATACCCCATTCATCAAAGCCATCACCTCTCAATTATACAATCTCACCTCCAAGTTCTACATGCCTAAATTCTTCATCACTTGATTATGCCTCAACACAAAGTCCATACAAGTCATCCCATCAATCACACAACTCATTCCACACCCCTCAGCACAACTTCACCACAACACATCCATGTCACCAAGATTATTCTCAACCTTCATACATAGAAATACATAGAAAACTCGTGGAAAGATACACACGACCCCAATCTTGGAAAGAAATCATCCTCAAGAAGATGAATGGGCCCTTAGAGCAGACAAGGGGGAATTTAGAACCATCAAACAGTGAGAATGAAGACCAATTTGTGGGTGAAGAAGTGGAAAAACAAGAACAAAAGGTCCCTGTGTCAAGTGAAATTGCAATAAAAGATGAGGAACATGCAAACTCACTCCCAAAGGACACAATGCAACATCATGTAGAAGAAAGGGAGGAAGTCAATCAAGGGAGTCCACACTACTCCAATAAAACAGAGAGTTGCATAGAGGGTGAGTTCATTGAACCACCAATTCAAGAAATTCTTGATGAAGATGTTGCTCCAACCCTCATACAACACCCAAGTACTGAAACTAAGGTGGTAAAGGCAATCAACATGAGCACTAAAAAGAGGATGGTGACCAAGAAAAGAAGGACAATAACCATGAAGAAGAAAAGGTCAACCAAAAGCCATCCCACCCCTACCCCATCAAGCAAGTTTACACAAGCTAACAACAGAAGAAGGCTTGCTGGAGAGAGGCACTCAAAACAAGGGGCATTAACTGGCTCGTCTTTCCTCTTGAGGTCATTCCTCTTAACAAACTGGAAGAAGAGGAAGAAAGTCATGAACAACATGTCAAGCTAATGACATTAAAAGAGCGCTTGTTGGGAGGCAATCCAACCGTAGGTAACATTTTCTTACTTTGCTTAGTTTGCTTTCAATAATTTGGCATATGATTGCATTCTAAGTTTGGTGTTGCTATGCAACAATTTGATTTTCAATCTTCACTGGGTACTTGCAACATTCTAAATTGATAGTGGCACACTAAGTTTGGTGTTGCCACTTAACTTTCAAGCAAGTACCATGCCAACACCACTTATTAATGCAATCAAAATGTCTCTGTTTGTATCTCTTGTGTCTTTATTGTATCCTTAACCTTGCTTGCTGAAACACATGCATACTCACACTTCATTCTAAGACATTCATGATCCATCATGGACCCCATCACCACTGTTTTAATTGTTGCTTGAGTATAAGCAATCATTCTATGTCTGGTGTGGGAAAGGGAAGAATAAGAGGAAAAGGGCAACAACAACGAAGATAAAATACAAGGTGGTAAAGTTCCTTTCTCCTCTTACTTATTTCTAGCACTTTAATTTGCATGATTGTCTTCTAAGTTCTTTGTATGTATGTGTGCTTGCTCCTTGTGAATAAGCATGTCAATTCTATCTTTTAAACATTTTATTGATTAAGGCTGTGTTTTCTAGTCTGAATGTCATTACTGCATCCTTACTTTGCTTACTTGTATGCTTGTCCCTTTTGAATCAAACGAAAAGAGAATGAGTGTTTTATAAAAGACCAGAGTAAGTTCCTGAGTTTGTGGTGTGGTCATAAGTTGGCTAAGTTGGTTCAACCACAAGGTGGGAGGACAACTATCTGTCATGAATACTATGCTGGAGACACACCCCATGAGACTAACTAAATAAGAAGATCCTAAGAAGAAAAAGGGAAAGAACAATAAAGGTTGAAAAACAAAAGAAAAAGAGTAAGCAATAAGGCTAGGCACCAATGGTTTTGAGCTTGAGGCATATGTCTGTGGTGCTCATGTGTGAGGGATCTACTTGGATGAATAAGCTCTTTGGGGTGCCTTATCACTTGGTAACTTGGGTTAACTAACTCGGGATTATCAGCTGAAAGACCACTATCAAGAGTAACCCTCACTACAGAGCATTTAGTAACCCAAAGAGGTGCTGGACACCAAGGTCTCAAGAAAAGAAAATAAATAAACTATATGCCTGTGGTGTGTATGTATGGGGGAGAGACTTGAGCAAGTAAGTCCTTAGGGGTGCTTCAACACCTAGCACCTTGAACCAACTGGTTCGGGAGTGTTGGCTGAAAGCTTATTTTAAAGAGTTGCCCCCTTACAGAACACCTAGCCCAAGAACACAAATAAACCCTGAATTGACAACAAAAGGATCAATTAATAAAAGTCTCATGGTATGCAGTCACAGTGAGTATTCTAGGACATGATAAAGGTCTGAAAGCCAGGAATGAACCTAAGTTGCTATGCATGAAACCACCATAAAACTAGAGACATGACTTCCACAAGAATTACTCATTACTCTTGGCATTCCATTCATCATTCTCTTGTTCCAATACTTGCTTAGGGACAAGCAAGCTTTAAGTTTGGTGTTGTGATGCCAGGGCATTTTGGCCAGTTTCACTGACCTTTTCTTCACTGTTTTTAAGGTAGTTTCATGCATTTTCTTAGGAAATAAGCTAGTTTTGGGTAGAATTTCACTTACTTCTTGATTCAAGTATACATTGTGCACTTTACATGATTTCATGAGGATTTTGCATGAATTATATGATAAATTGGATGATGCATGATCCCATGATTAAGAGCAAGACTTTGATGCACTCTGTTTGTTTGATTTCAGGCAAAAAGAAGCAGAGAAGAGCCACGTTAGTGGCTACGTTAGTTACACTAACGTGGGCACTAACATGGAAGGAAGGAAAGTTGGAACGTTAGTGGCATTAACGTTGAAGAAAGGAAATGGAGCCAACGTTAGTGACACTTAACATTATCACTAACGTTGGACCAAGCTCATAAGTGGCCACGTTAGAGTCCACGTTAACTTAGTTAACGTGGCCTCTAACGTTAAAAGGGGGAAGGAAGCCAACGTTACTGACATTCAACATTGTCACTAACGTTGGCCTAAGTGCAAAATGCAACGTTAACTCCCACGTTAACTTGGTTAACATGGGAGCTAACGTAAGAGGCAAGGGTGGTCGACAACGTTAGTGACACCCAACATTGTCACTAACGTTGAAAGCAACCACACAACCCCCAAGGAAGCCACGTTAACTTCCACGTTAACTTAAGGGTGGTTGACAACGTTAGTGACACCCTTTAGTGACACCCAACATTGTCACTAACGTTGAAAGCAACCACACAACCCCCAAGGAAGCCACGTTAACTTCCACGTTAACTTAGTTAACACGTTAACTTAGTTAACGTGGAAGCTAACGTGGATGAAAGAAGGTGATGGCCAACGTTAGTGACACTCAACATTGTCACTAACGTTGGAAGGAGCCACACAAGCCACAATGAGCCACATTAACTCCCACGTTAACTTAGTTAACGTGGAAGTTAACGTGGGCAAAAGTCCCACCTGGCAGCTTGACCATGCCTTCTTCAAACATGCATAACCTGAGCCATAAAACTCCAAATGAGGTGATTCTAGTGGCATTGGAAAGTAGGATTCCAGAGCTTTCCAAGAATATATGGCACTACAAGGGTGACACTAAAGTTGAGGGAGAAAACCTGCCCCGAAAGTGCAATGATGAACATGGTATCAACCTGTATTAAGGCCAACTGACCTTTTCACCTTCCAAGAAGTATAAATCGAGTTGTAGAGCTCCAAATGACGCGCTTCTAAAAGCATTGGAAAGTAGACATCCAGGGCTTTCCAACAATGTATAATAGTATGGGGTGGACACTAAGTTTGAGCTTCAAAAACGGGAAATTGCTAGCGTTATTGAGACTCAACATTTTCATTAACGTTGGCGACCATGCCAGCGACCATGTCCACTTCAAAGGAGCATAACTTGAGCTACAGAGGTCCAATTGAGGTGATTCTAGTTGTGTTAGAAAGCTGACATTCAGAGCTTTCCAACGATATATAATACTTTATAGTGGGCATGAAATTGAAGCACAAACAAGAGGCATCTTTTAAGCCCCAAAAACACCAACTGGGCAGCAAGTGCAACGTTAGCCACAATAACTTTAGCACTAACGCCACACTTGTAACGTTAGTGTGGCTAACTTTAGCACTAAATTTAGCACCTGGACCTTAACTTGACTCACTTCTCTCTCAAGTCCACTTCAAAGCTCAAGCAAGCAAGCCCACAATTGTCAACCAATCAAGGCCACAAGACGCATCTAGAATAGGAATTTTCATTTAAGTGTAATTTGCTTTTAATTTCATTTTGTAATTTAGGAAAGCCTATATAAAGGCCTTAGTTTTTACATTCAGGGCATTCTGAAATGGGGGATTGACGAGGGGTCTTCGGACTTCCCCCCCTTCACACACTATCTTTGTTTTCAATTTCTAGAGCTATGAACAACTAAACCCCTTTCATTGGGTTAGGGAGCTCTGTTGTAATTTGATGGATTAATACTAATTTTCTTGTTCTTCTTCTATCTTTCCTTTTGATTTTACTTGAAAGCTTTCGATCTTCATCCAATTTGATAGTTATCTTGGAAAAGAAGCTATTCAAACGTGGATCTCTTCGGATCCTTGAAAGAGGAATGAAGAGATTAGGTAGAAATGCTTTTTCATGCTGGACCAAATTGAGTGTGGATGGGTATGTGGCTATAACCCTCTAAACACTTGATTTGGGAAGTGCATGTGGTATAATCAGTGACCACACTTCATCTCTTCTCATGAGCAATTGACCAAGGAATTGGCTATTAATCAAGATTTGAGAGATTGAATTGCAAGAAATTGTGGTTCAATCACTTAAGATTGCCAAGGAGATCAATAAGTGCATTGATTGAGGAAGAGATGAAAATGAATTTGATCCGGAGAATGCAACATCTCCTAAGCCCAATGAACTCCCTATTTCTGATCTTACCCATTCTCTTTAATTCCTGCAGTTTACTTTTATGAGCAATTCCCCCATTCCCATTTACAATTCTACAATTTACTTTCAGTCATTTACTTTCACGCCATTTTAATTTCTGCAATTATCAACTGTATTCATGGATTCGCTCAACTAGAACACTCCTCTAATTAAAGTTGCTTGATCAATCAATCCCTGTGGGATTCGACCTCACTCTATTGTGAGTTTTTACTTGACGACAAATTCGGTACACTTGCCGAATGGGAATTTGTTGAGAGACAAGTTTTCCCCCGATCACTAATCAAGGATTCAGTTATTAGCTCACTTAGCCTTATACATATACCCTTACCTCTACATTGGCCCCTTTACAACCATGAAAAGACCTCATGATTTTTTTTGTATGTCTATATTCTATAATTGTTGATTGGTTAGATGAAGAACAAAGTTATAGAAAGTAAAGATAAAAAGAAGAATAGAGTGATTAACCCAATAAACACTGAGTGACTAGAGAGTAAACACAAAATCCAGTGAGGGTTCAATAGCTCATCACCATATATCCCTACCTCTATTGTTAATTGTCTTGCAAGTTTGAAAAATATTTTTTACCCATCTCAATTGTAAAAGTGCCTTAACATTATCTAAGGTTGGCTATGTATATATGATTCTTTGAGAATGTGAGTTAATTTAACTACATGTAAAGCTTTATATATAGGTGAATAATAACTAAATTTGCATGACTCATTTAGGTAGTTGCATCTAGGATAGATTGCATTGCATGAGATTCCACCACTTTACCTTACTCTTTGTCTTGGATTTAGCATGAGGACATGCTATTGTTTAAGTGTGGGGAGGTTGATTAACCCATATTTTGTGACATATATTGTGCTCAATTTAAGTGATTTATTCAACCTTTCACCTACTTATTCATGGAAATTGCATAGTATTGCTTTCCCTTCCTTATTATGTGATATATGTGAAATACATGTTTTTTATGCTTTAAAAGTAATTATTTTAATTACCCTTTATTACCATTCGATGCTGTGATTTGTGTGCTCAGTAGTTGCAGAGCTTCTAAGGCAGGAATGACTTAAAGGATGGAAAGGAAACATACTAAAATGGAAGGAAAGCATAAATTGGAGTTTTGGAGAAATTGGTAGTGACGCATCCGCATGGACGATGCGAACGCGTGGTTCGTGCTAAAGAGATTCGACGCGAACGCATGGACGAGGAGAACACGTGACTTACGAAATACAATTGACGCGGGCGCATGACTGATGCGACCGCGTGAAAGAGCAATACTCAAGATGACGCGACTGCGTGACCCACGCGGACGCGTGATGTGCGTGATCTGCAGAATTTGCAGAAGTCGTCCTCAGTGATTTCTGGGCCCTTTTGGCCCAGATCCAAGACAAGAGAACACAGATTGAAGGTTATGAAGTGGAGGAATGCATCCATTCAGGGATGGCCAATTATTCACCTTACACAATTTAGATGTAGTTTTTAGTGAGAGAGGCTCTCTCCTCTCTCTTAAGATTAGGATTAGGATTTTTATTAGGATTAGGAATATTTCTTCTTCATCTCAGGTTCGATGTCCTTTTTATTTATTTTTTCTTTTATTTTTATTTGATTTATGTTGTCCAATTGGCTTATGAACTTTTCCATGTTAGAATTGACATCTTCATTCAATATAATTTGAGGTATTCTAGATATTTATGATTTTTATTTAGCTTTCTATATCCTTGGCTTTGGTTGATTAATTGGTAACTCTTGAGTTATCAAACTCATCGTGACTGATAATTATTACCTTTGTTGATTAATTTAGATCCCTATAACTCTAGTCTTTCCTTAAGGAGTTGACTAGGACTTTAGGTGTTAAATTAATTTGTCCACTTAACTGACCTTCATGGTTAGAGGTTGACTTAGTGGGAGCAAAAATATAATTCTCATCACCATTGATAAGGATAACTAGGATAGGACTTCTAGTTTTCACACCTTGCCAAGAGTTTTACTAGTTATTAATTTATTAATTCCTGCAGTCCATTTCTCTTGTTCTAAAACCTTTTCAAACCCAACACTGTTTTTCATAACCAATAATAAATCATACTTCCCTGTAATTCCTTGAGAAGACAACTGATGAGTGGATAATTTATACGCTTTTTGGCATTGTTTTTAGGTAGTTTTTAGTAAGTTCAAGCTACTTTTAGGAATGCTTTCATTAGTTTTTATGTTAAATTCACAAAATTCTGGACTTTACTATGAGTTTGTGTGTTTTTCTGTGATTTCAGGTAATTTCTGGCTGAAATTGAGGGATTTGAGCAAAACTCTGAAAAGAGCTGACAAAAGAACTGCTGATGCTGTTGGAATCTGACCTCCCTGCACTCGAAATGAATTTTCTGGAGCTACAGAACTCCAAATGGCGCGCTCTCAACGGCGTTGGAAAGTAGACATCCAGAGCTTTCCAAAAATATATAATAGTCCATACTTTATTCGGAAATTGACGACGTAACTTGGCGTTGAACGCCAAGTACATGCTGCTGTCTGGAGTTAAACGCCAGAAAAACGTCATGATCCGGAGTTGAACGCCCAAAACACGTTATAACTCAGAGTTCAACTCCAAGAAAAGCCTCAGCTCGTGGATAGATCAAGCTCAACCCAAACATACACCAAGTGAGCCCCGGAAGTGAATTTATGCATCAAATACTTACTCATGTAAACCCTAGTAGCTAAGTCTAGTATAAATAGGATAAGTTACTATTGTCTTAGACATCTTTGGTCTCAGTTTTGTTTTATTCTTCATCTTAGGAGGCTATTGATCACATTCAGGGGGCTGGCCATTCGGCCATGCCTGTACCTTTTACTTATGTATTTTCAACAGTGGAGTTTCTGCACACCATAGATTAAGGGTGTGGAGCTCTACTGTACCTCAAGTTTCAATACAATTATTATTACTTTCTATTCAATTCTCTTCTATCCTTATTCCAAGATATACGTTATACTTAACTTTGATGAATGTGATGATCCGTGACACTCATCATCATTCTCACCTATGAACGCGCGTGATTGACAACCACTTCCGTTCTACTTTAGGCAGGGCGCATATCTCTTAGATTCCCCAACAGAATCTTCGTGGTATAAGCTAGATAGATGGCGGCATTCATGAGGATCCGGAAAGTCTAAACCTTGTCTATGGTATTCCGAGTAGGATTCTGGGATTGAATGACTGTGACGAGCTTCAAACTCCTGAAGGCTGGGCGTGATGACAAGCGCAAAAGAATCAAGGGATTCTATTCCAACCTGATTGAGAACCGACAGATGATTAACCGTGCTGTGACAGAGCATAGGAACGTTTTCACTGAGAGGATGGGATGTAGCCATTGACAACGGTGATGCCCTACATACAGCTTGCCATGGAAAGGAGTAGGAAGGATTGGATGACTGTAATAAGAAAGTAGATATTCAAGAGGAGCACAGCATCTCCATACACTTATCTGAAATTTCCACTATTAATTTACATAAGTATTTCTATCCCTTTTATTTTCTTTTTATTATTAATTTTCGAAACCCAAAACTATTTAATCTGTCTAACTGAGATTTACAAGGTAACCATAGCTTGCTTCATACCAACAATCTCTGTGGGATCGACCCTTACTCACGTAAGGTATTACTTGGACGACCCAGTACACTTGCTGGTTAAGTTGAACGGAGTTGTGAAAAGAAAGTGCTGAGTTAGTTCTTTTTGGCACATGCCAAAGAGCCATTATTGTTGATCACAATTTCGTCCACCAACGACCTAAGGTTTGAATACTTCGGTTTATAAATTTTATTGGGTTTGTTACTTGTGACAACCAAACATTTGTAAGAAATGACTTTTGTTGGTTTAGAAGCTATACTTACAACGAAAATTTATTCTGAATTCTAGACCACGGAAAAGCTCTCTCTTCAGGATGCGAACGCATAAATTGTGCGAATGCTCCCACCAGAAGGGGTGCAAACTCATGTGCGTGCACACAGATGGGTGCGCGCGCACAAAATACGAAAATGGGGTTGTGTGCGTACGCACAGGTGTGTGTGCATGCACATGCTTTATTTTTCTCAAAAAGTTTTAGTGCTCTAAAGCACCAAACTTGAAATCCAAAATAGCTTTTCAACCGCAAAACATATTTTTAATCAAAAACACATAATCTAAACTAAAATCTAGGCAAATTAAGCTTGAAATTAAACTAACCTAAGCTATATACAAAAGATAAAATGCAATAAATTGAAACTATGTACAAAGAGATGGTTAGAAAGGTGTTACCAAACACTTTTACTTAATATCTTTAAGTTAGACTTATGGAGAGCTTTAATCTTATGCTTGTATTCATCATGGAGCTTCCAACAATGCTAGAATATCCACAATTCTCAATTGATTGCACCAAGCTTGGATGGAGTGTCCAACAAGCTCTAAGCTCCCAACAAGAAAAAAAAAAGCAAACAAGAGAGGCATATTTACAATAGCAAGTAAGAAACAAGATATTCACATAGTAACATATTTACATAAGCCAAAAACAAGCAAGCACCATATGTACAATCAACCAAAAAGCAAGCATATTTACAATATTCACATTTTTACAATAGCTAAAAATATACACCATTGCAAATTCCCGGCAACGGTGCCAATTTGATAAATAGGAATTTATCGTCGATCTAGATTTTCACAAAATAGAATTTCATCGTTGAAAGTATAGTCTAGACCAACAATTAATTGCCACATCAAATGTTTTAAATCCAAATTATAATAACCGAGATTGACAGTAATTCAACATCGGGTCGTTCTCCCTAGGAGTTGCAATGAAATGTACATTTATTGGCTATGAGGGAAATGGGGATTGGGAATGCAAGAAAGGCAAGAAATGTAAATAGCAAGAAAGCAAATAAACGCGCAAGGAATGTAAATGGCAACTCTTGGCAAGAATTGGGGAGTTCAGGTTTCCTATCCTAGTTGTGGACCACAAACATGGCAATTGTGTGGAATCAATCCAAATTAGTCAATCCTCCTAGAAAAGTAGTCAAAAGAGTGTAATTGATCTCAATCCATAAGTCCTAGTCAACTTAATAATTAACTTAGTGAAAGACTAACTTCAATGGAAACCAAACCAATTAACTATTCTCACACAATGCGGAATGGACATCCACAACTCAATTCCACCCAAATATCCAATTTATCAACCAAGAGTGTGAAAACTAAACATGCAAGAAATTAAACATCAAGGCAATAAAAGTCAAAGCAATTAAAAGCAAGGAAAAAAACTTAAAATGCAAGAAACCTCTTGGCAAGTAATTGAGAGCTAAGGTTACCTATCCTAACCATTGACCACGAACACATGATGATTGTGAAGAGTAGCTAGTTAATCCTACTTAGTCAACCTTACATCGAAGATAAGTCAAGTAGGCATAGTTGATTTCAATCCCTAAGTCCTATGTCAACACTAATGGGTCACATAGAGTTAAGAGAAACCAAATTAACTAACTACTCTAATATATCAAACAAGAATGGACATTAATGACTTAAGGGACACCAAAGTCAACAATTCCAAGTCAAGAGTGTAGAAAAACTAAGTGAAAACTAAGCCAAGTATTTTATCAAACACCTAACATGCATAAAAGGGAAAAGCCTATTAAATTGCAATAATAATAAAATCTATAACTACCAATTGCAATAAAATGATAATAACAACTCAAATAAGCATTAAAGAGAAACAAAATATCAAAATTGCATTAAATGAAATTAAAAGTGACAAGTGTTCATAAACTAAAAGTAGCATGAAAGTAAAATTAACAAAGGAAACTAAGAGATTAAAGGCAATAAAACATGAAAATATAAATGAAACTACAATAAAACAAGAATTAAAGAGAGAAATTAAAGAAAGAACAAAGATAAAAACCCTAATTCTAGAGAGAAAGGGGAGCTTCTCTCTCTAAAAAGTTACCTACATGATAAATCCTAAACCTAAGTGCTCCCCCCTTCATTCTTCTTCAATTTGGCCTTAAATTACTTTAAAAAATGAGTTGGATTGGGTTTTAGGGGCCTAGAATTCACCCCCAGTGATTTGCCATTAATGAGGTCACGTGCATGGACCTGTGCGGACGCACAGATGTGTGCGTCTGCGCACATGCTAAATCATGACTTGTGCGTATGCACAAGTACCTGTGTGTATGCATACATAAACTTATGTCCACTTATGTCCCGGATGATAGCTTTCCAATGCCGCTGGAACCGTCTCATTTGGACCTCTGTAGCTCAAGTTATGACCAATTTAGTACTGAGAGGCCAGGGCTGGCAGCTTTCCAAATCCTTCATTTCTTGAATTCTTTCCTTTTGCATGCTCTTTTCCTCACTTCTTCAACCCATACTTGCCATGGAAACCTGAAAATCACTTAACAAATACATCAAAGAACCAAATGGGATTAAAGTGAATAAAATTGACTAAATTAAGCACAAAAGAGCTTGTTTTCACTTTCAAGCACAATTTAGGAAGAAATCTCAAAAGCATGCTATTTAGGTGAATAAATGTGGGTTTATGTAATGGAATCCACTCAAATTAAATCAAAATATATCGTAAAATATGGACTCATCAACCACTCATAGTTTTATAACTGAAACAAGGCCCTCCGTCATAAATTTGGAGGTACAAGTTGGTCAACTGAGCAAGAGAATCCCTGAGACTCCTTCTGATACTCTTCCTAGTAACACTAAAGTAAACCCAAGAGAAGAGTGCAAGGCCATCACCATTGAAGATGAGGTTAAACCTGGATAAAACTGGGATGGCATTGAACGCTAGTGAGAAAGACCTCACTGGGCGTTCAATGCCCAAACTGGCAGAGAATCTGGTATTGAACGCCAGGAAGGAGGTCCCTCTTAGGCGCTCAACGCCCAACTTGGCAAAGGAACTGGTGTTGAACGCTAGTGAAGGGATGCATGATGGGCGTTCAACGCCCAAAGAACCACCAGAGCTAGCATTAAACGCCAGTAATGGCTTACCTACTGAGTGTTCAGCACCCACTGAAGAAATTCCGATCCAGGAATTAAATGAAGCCAAGACTCATGTAGAGACCATAGAGGTTCCCCTGCATGCACTCCTACAGTGCATGCGTTCTGATGAATACTCATCCTCTGATGAAGATGAGGACACTAGGAAAGAGCAAGTTGCTCGATACCTTGGAGCTCTAATGAAGCTAAATGCCAAGAAATTTGGAAGAAAACCTTTGGAGAAAGAACCTCCAGTGCTTACCAAAGAACTCAATGCTTTGATACAATAGAAGCTGCCTCAGAAGTTTCTGGATCCCAGACACTTCCTAATTGCTTGCACCATAAGCACCCTAACCTTTGAGAAGGCTCTGTGTGACCCAGGGACAAGTATAAACCTCATGCCACTCTCTGTAATGGAGAAACGGAGAATCTTTGATATACAAGCTACAAACATCTCATTAGAGATGGCAGACAAATCAATGAAGAAAGCATATGGCTTAGTAGAGGATGTATTGGTAAAGGTTGAAGACCTTTAGATCCCTGCAAACTTCATAATTTTAGACACTAGGGAAGATGAGAATGAATCCATCATCCTTGGATTTTACAACTAGGGGAGGAACACATCTTGTTCAAGATGCCTCACCCTAACTCTCCCTCTGATAAAAGGGAGATAAATGTGCAACACTTAATGTTCTAACCATCTCTTTTAGTGCAGAACTTTACTAAGCCCCGAAAAATACCAATTCTAAGTTTGGTGTTGGGCAGCTATAACCAAGCACTGAGAGCAAAGGTACAAAGAAGAAAGTACCAAAACGCTGGAGGGACAAGAAACTTCCCACTAAAGGCCTCTCACCTGGCATGAGAGTTATCATCACCAAGAAGCCAGCCATACCACATACAGTGTGTCGTGCCCTGTCTCTAGAGCATGTGTAGCTTATTCATGAGAAGACAGGAAGAAAATTCACTGTAGGTGTAACGACCCAACTTTCAGAACGTCATGATCGTACCAAAAGTAAGGCGTTACCAACCTGCTTTCCTTTATTAACTATTTACTATTGAGCCTCTAGTTCGATATCGCAATTCAGTTTTAGTAAAAATACCAGAAAATTTTGTTTTTATTTATCAAGTCATATAGCAAGCATCACCAAGTAATAATAATCATATAATTATTAATAATAATATCTGTCATACAAAAGATTTCAAATAAAACTCACATACAAATCCTATTCCTCTTTATAAAATAAAAATGTTAAGCAATAAGAGCGAGGGAACTTCTATGAAAATAACTCAAGTCATAAACTTAACTCATAAATAAGATCTATAATTGCTTGCAGCTTCAAACGGAGTCTTCGAACCTGTGTCACTGAAAGGGTGGAAGATTTTGGGATGAGAACAAACCACACGTTCTCAGTAGGGAATAGGAATGCCGTAAAAGTAATGATTAACATGCAAATAATTAACATACTCAAGGAAACTATATTTTTATCAAACCTTTTTGAAAATACTATTCTTGGTTTTACTTTAACTAACTATTTACCTCTTTCCAAAAAAAATCTAAGCTCAAAACAAATTCCAAAATATAAAACTAGTCACATTAAGTCTTTCTTAACCACACGATTAATTTTCAATCACAACGTCAATCCTTACTCATCATCATACATTCACCAACTAATAGCACAAGCAAGAGTTTCAATTCAACACACAATCAAGTCACAGCAAGGCAGACAGCACCATCACAGAAAAGTACAATGAGCAAGCCCAATCAAATGCAAATGCACAAACAAAGATGATGCATGTCTAGCCCTAGTGTAGGTAATGAGCTCATCTGTCGGTTACTAACTCGCTCCCGACATTATCCAGCAACCTCTGTCTGGATAAGGCTTTCCAATTGGCTATACCCCTGTGTACAGGAAATAACCCCTCTGCCACCACAGGGTCCACTGCATACAGGAAATAACACATCTGCCACTGCAGGGATGTATGCCGACACACCTTCTGTATATAGGAAATAACCCCTCTGCCACTACAGAAATGGAACAGGTGGTCACGGTACTTCTGTAGCAGGAAATAACCCCTCTGCCTTACAGAATTAAAACATGGATCCGTACCGCAGGAAAGCGTTCTCAATGGTCGCACCACCATCTATCTGACTGCCCTCACGCAGCAGATCATCACATAAACATCTCAAGAGTTGCCATAATGCAACAAATTAATAAACACATCTCTTGGGTTGCCTCAAGTAACAAATGACCTTTTAACAGGTGCTCTGCTTTTTATTCTCTTTTATAATCATAAATACGCAAGCGGGACAAAACCCACGTCCTTGCCCACAATCCAGTATACCAAATAATCTTTTCTTAAAAGAATCATTGAAGTTATTATCATTAGATAAGCCTTAAATATTGATTTTGGTTAAGTCCTTGTTTTTATAAAAATTTGGACATAATCTCCTTTAAAAATAGGACTTAGCCACCCTTACAGGTCCCAACCAAACAATTTACCAAACTCTTTTCAACCTTTCCAATATCAATTCAATTCAGAAACAAGCAAATTCCAACATTGAATCAGCCATATAATGCTAAGGTTCATCTTTGATTTTATGAACTCATAACTATCACTCAAGCATTCTCAACACCCTATCTTCTTTTCTGTTTTTAATATAGCAAATGAACTCGGAATTGCGCAAACTTTATGTCCAGGCGTCCATCTTGAAATAAGCTTTCTAACAAACCAAAGATCGTAATTTTCTGGTTTCTCTAGCCTTAGGAATAAAGGAAAAATCGAGACTGCTCTGCAGTGCGTAAAACCAGAAAAACAGCAGCAGCATGTAATATTCAAAATTCAATATAAAATCCAAGTTAAATCCAATGACTTTGAAAATTAATACAGTTCAACTACACTCATCCAAGTGTCTTTTCCAATTGGTTTCAGGTCAATATCATTTTTGAAGAAGAAGTTATATAACTTAGAAGCTGACTAATTTTCTGCAGAATTCTGCTTTAAAAAATAATGAACTTATCTTCTTCCAAGTCCCATAATTTACTCATTAAAACATGGATAGCCCTGAAATTTAAGTCACATATGCTAAACATACTTAATTTTCACATCCAATTGGTTGCATCTCAATAGCATTCCAGATTTAAAAATTATAAAACCTCAAAGTTACTGACTTCGAAAACAAAGCCTGACTTTTACTGCATAAAACATCTTTCTTTGAAAATCCAAAACTTTAAAACCACAACTCTAACAATTCTAAATTTTTATGAAATTAAAGTATTAGGACCAAAGTTTCATTTAAAATTGGTTCCATTTCAAAATTCAAAATGCAGAATTTCCATTAAAGAAATCAAGTTGCTGCTGTGTTAAATGCTCAGCAGAAAAACCAGATTTGACATCCATGATTCAAAAATTCACCATAAGTCATAAACTTAGTGAAAAAGCCTCAAATTCAGCAGTTCAGTTCCCTATATTCCCAAGCTCAATCCGGACTTAGTCTCACACAATTCCGATAATCACAGAAATAGTTATAGCTTTCCAAGGTGTCCGGCTTCTTTTAAACATAATGCAGAAAATCAAGTTTTACACTTTAACTTTGAAAAATCATAACTAGTTCTATAATTAATTCAAACTTCTCAAAATTGAGTCTCAACAACAACTTTTATTATACTTTACTCAGCATTTACTCTATTACCCTTTCGATTATCGTTGAATAACTGATTCACTTCCAAAGTCACTTTTAATTTCAAAAATCAGATTTTCAGCAACTAGTTCAACATTTTAAGATTCAATCTTCCAATTATTCCTTAAGCCCAACTTCAATTAATCACTAACTAAACCCATTACAATAAACCAACTCAACAGCAATAGTTTCAATTTGACCCATCAAAATACCAAAATCACAATAATCTCTCATCAGACAATTTATAATTCAATCTCACAACATCAACAAATTCAACCAAAGTTCCAATCAAAAATCTCAATCATTTCCAATCATAATTTCAGCCACACAACTCAACTAATTCAGTATAATCACGTAGAGTCAGAACTTTTCAACAATTCCATCCATATCAGAGAAAACAATATCAATTACAACTTCAAACACTCACAACGAAGCCCAAAGACATTTACAGCCTTAACCTGAGTTCAATAATCCAAATTTCACAATCTCAAACTAAGCTTATTTCTATCAATTAGTCTCTCATAACAACAAAACCAATTACATTCGCAGCAGCAATCCAAACTAATTTCATCAATTATCTATTCAACAGCTGTTCAATAATTAACTGGGCATATTTCAGTTTAATAAATTACACTAAATTAATAATTATTCACAACAGCATCTAAGTTCAATCACAGCTCAGAATATTCACAACGACTAACTAATTTCAAAAGCATTTCAGGACATTCATGTTGATTAAGAAATTCTTAAATATTATTAACCATTTGCACTTATCCAATAACTTGGTAGGCATTCTAAATTAAAAACGTTAAATCCCCTACCTCAATTAGTCGAAACCGTCGAATTTAAACGCAACGATCCCTTTCTTTTTCCCAGTTTACAACAGCCAATGCGGCCGGAACAGCAGCAGCAGCCTCACTTCTTCTGGGGCAGCAACAACAATGACAATCGCGCCTATCCCAATCATCTCTATAGCGGTGACATCAGTGGTTCCGGATAAGGACGATAATACTAAACAGAGACATTAACATATACTATTGTAATCAAAACAAAATATGGTAGAGAAATAGATTCAGGAAACAGAGCATGAGCAAGAGTGTTACAGTTTCAGGAATGGAATTGGGAACAAAGGGGAAACTACTGTCGGGCAATAGCAGTGGCGCTTCCCTTCAGGCTTGATGGTGGTAGAAGCTGACTTCAGTGCTGGTGATGCTGGATAGAACGACGAAGGGAACGGAGGGCATGAATGGCGGCACTGGAACAACGACGGCGGAACCCTCGCAGTGGTGGCCGTGGACTGGTGGCGACAGCAGCGTGGAACACAGCTCCTCTCCTCGGTGGTGACCTTGACTCTCGCATTCGTTTTCTCTCCCTCTGCTGGCCCCTCGACGGTGACGGCTCCAAGGAAGACGACGAGAGAGGACGGCGGTGGCTCCTCGTGGTGGTCGCTCTCCCTTTGGCGACGTTAGCGGCGGAACGGGCTTGGTGGGAGGCAGAGCGACGACTGGGCAGTGACGATTGGCGTGGCTTCGACGGCGGGGCTCCTCGTGGCTCCACGAACGGCGACGACGGACCTGATGGTGACGAGAGGCGCGGCAGAGCGGACGGTGGTTAGGCACGGATCCCTCTTCTCCGATTTCCCTTCCCCTGGTTCACCCCTAACTCCTCACTCTCCCTCTCTGATGTTCTGTTTCTGAAGCATGTATTACGTTGGAGGGGATTTGGTGGCTGGGATAAGAAATTAGGGTTAGGGTTTCTGGGATTTGGGAAATTAGGGTTAGAAATTAGGGATTTTATAAAGTAATATGGATAGATATGAATAGATATTTTTATAAAATTGGAGGATAGGATAATTTTAAAATCAAATGTACTCTATTAAAAATATTTAGAAACATTATTTATCAACATATTGCTAAGTTTAATCAATTATTTCTAATTTACATTATAAAATGAACAAGTTAATTATATTTTGTAAAGTACAATTTAAATTCAAATATCAATTTTTTAGATTAAATCATACAAATCTCTATTATTTTTCTATCTCTGAAACTTTAATTTCAATTTATAAAGTAATTAATCATAATAAAAATTGTACATAAACATTAATTGACTTAAACTTAAAGTATTTATAAATATCAATCTAATCATTTCTAATAAAATAATTTCTAGGAGTTCAAATTAATAACATAATTCATTCAAAATAGGATTTATTTAAATTAAATTATACAATTATTTCTTATTTTTCATTTATCAAAATTATAATTTCAATTATACCAAATATCTAATAAAGATTATATAAGAATTCTAATTAATTTAAACTCCAAATTATGATGAAACTCCATTTAATTACCTTTAATAAAATAATTTTCTTAAAATAAATCACAAATAACTAATTATTTGATTTTCAAAAACTAGGGTTGTTACAGTAGGGGGTGAAATTCTGAGTCCATATTAATCTCAGTAAGGAGCTAACCGTCAAGCTAGTGATGTTAAAGAACCGTTTGTTGGGAGGCAACCCAATCTTATTAAGTGATTTCTATTTTTTTATCCTTATGTTTATTTTATTTAAGTTTTGTCTTTAGGTTCATGATCATGTCCAGCAGTCGGAACAAAGATAGAAAGGTTCAGCAATAAAAGTAAAACACTCTGGATGGAGTGTTCTGCTGGTGTTGAATGCCAGCCAGGGAGCACTGGCTGGGTGTTCACGCCCAAAATTGGCAGACTTGCTGGCGTTGAACACCAGCCAGGGGCATAGCCTGGGTGTTCAATGCCCTAAATGACAGCTGGTGGACGAAATTGTGATCACATCAATATAGTATTCTTTGTTGTTGTATGGAATCATTATTATGGCACCTATGTGTGTACACAACTCCGTTCAACTAACCAGCAAGTGTACTAGGTCGTCCAAGTAATAAACCTTACGTGAGTAAGGGTCGATCTCACAGAGATTGTTGGTATAAAGCAAGTTATGGTCACCTTGTAAATCTCAGTTAGGCAGATTAAATTGGTTTATGGTGAGTTCGAAAATTAATAATAAATAGAAAATAAAAAGGATAGAAATATTATGTAAAGCAATGGTGGGAATTTCAGATAAGTGTGTGAAGATGCTGTGCTCCTCTCGTATCTCTATTTTCTTATTACATTCATCCAATCCTTCCTACTCCTTTCCATGGCAAGCTGTATGTAGGGCATCACCGTTGTCAATGGCTACATCCCATCCTCTCAGTGAACACGTTCCTATGCTCTGTCACAGCACGGCTAATCATCTGTCGGTTCTCAATCAGGTTGGAATAGAATCCCTTGATTCTTTTGCGCTTGTCATCACGCCCAACCTTCAGGAGTTTGAAGCTCATCACAGTCATTCAATCCCAGAATCCTACTCGGAATACCACAGACAAGGTTTAGACTTTCCGGATCCTCATGAATGCCACCATCTATCTAACTTATACCACGAAGATTCTGTTGGGAAATCTAAGAGATATGCGCCCGGCCTAGAGTAGAACGGAAGTGGTTGTCAGTCACGCGCGTTCATAGGTGAGAATGATGATGAGTGTCACGGATCATCACATTCATCAAAGTTAAGTATAACGTATATCTTGGAATAAGGATAGAAGAGAATTGAATAGAAAGTAATAATAATTGTATTGAAACTTGAGGTACAGCAGAGCTCCACACCCTTAATCTATGGTGTGCAGAAACTCCACCGTTGAAAATACATAAGTAAAAGGTTCAGGCATGGCCGAATGGCCAGCCCTCTCCATGATCAAGAGACTGAATAGTCAAAAGATTAAACTGTCAAAAGATTAAACTGCCAAAAGATGTCTAATACAATAGTAACTTATCCTATTTATACTAGACTAGCTACTAGGGTCTACATGAGTAAGTAATTGATGTATAAATCCACTTCTGGGGTCCACTTGGTGTATGTTTGGGCTGAGCTTGATCTATCCACGAGCTGAGGCTTTTCTTGGAGTTGAACTCCAAGTTATAACGTGTTTTGGGCGTTCAACTCCGGATCATGATGTGTTTCTGGCGTTTAATTCCAGACAGCAGCATGTACTTGGCGTTCAACGCCAAGTTACGTCATCAATTTCCGAATAAAGTATGTACTATTATATATTGCTGGAAAGCTCTGGATGTCTACTTTCCAACGCCGTTGAGAGCGCGCCATGTGGAGTTTTGTAGCTCTAGAAAATCCATTTCGAGTGCAGGGAGGTCAGATTCCAACAGCATCAGCAGTCCTTTTGTCAGCCTTTTTCAGAGTTTTGCTCAAGTCCCTCAATTTCAGCCAGAAATTACCTGAAATCACAGAAAAATACACAAACTCATAGTAAAGTCCAGAAATGTGAATTTAACATAAAAACTAATGAAATCATCCCTAAAAGTAGCTTGAACTTACTAAAAACTACCTAAAAACAATGCCAAAAAGCGTATAAATTATCCGCTCATCAGCAGCATAGTTGGCATTGAATGCCAGCCAAGAGCATAGTGCTGGGTGTTCAATGCCCATGAATAGGGCAAGGATTCTGAATGCCCTAACATCTCAGGACCAGTAGGTCCCACAACATCTTTACCTACCCCACTTCTTCCCTTTTACTTTCACTCTTCCTCATACATTCTTCCCTATAAAACCTAACCCAATCAAATCCATATCACTTCCCCAAAACCATCATAACTGCCACCAACCCCTACCCATTTTAAAATCAAATTTCCCTCTCATTTACCCCACCCATGACCATAGCTTAACCTAGCTCACTCCTATAAATACCCTTCATTCTGAACCTTCATAGACACACCTTTCATACACATTAAAGCCCCCTTGGCCGAATTACTTTCTCCCTCCTTCTTCTTCTTCTATGAAGTAGTGGAAGAGAAGAAGGTGATTCCTGAGGTCCCTTTTAAGCTTAAAAAGAATGAGTACCCAGAAATCCAAAGAGAGATCCGGAGAAGAGGTTGGGAAGTCCTAACTAATCCCATCCAAGAGGTTGGGATCTTCATGGTACAAGAATTCTATGCTAATACATGGGTCACGAAAAACCATGACAGTGATATGAACCCAAATCCCAAGAATTGGAGCACCATGGTCCGAGGGAGAATCTTGGACTTTAGTCCAGAAAGTGTGAGGTTGGGGTTCAACTTGCTTTTGATGTAAGGAGATCCACATCCTTACACTAGAAGATTTAACTTTGATCAGAGATTAGATCAAGTGCTCTCAGACATCTGTGTTGAAGGAGCATAATACAAAAGGGATTCGCAAGGCAGGCCTACTCAACTAAGAAGCCTTGATCTCAAGCCCTTAGCTAGAGGATGGTTGGAATTCATCCAACGCTCTATTATTACTACTAGCAATCGATTAGAAGTGACCATTGATAGAGCCATCATGATCAATTGCATCATGATTGGGAGTGAGGTGGAAGTACATGAGGTGATACCTCAAGAATTGTACAAGATAGCTGAAAAGCCTTCCACCAAAACAAGGTTAGCTTTTCCTCACCTCATTTGTCACCTATGCAATTCAGCTGGAATTGTCATAGAGGGAGACATCTTCATTGAGGAGGACAAGCCCATCACTAAGAAAGGGATGGAGCAAACTAGAGACCATGCACATGAGCCTGTGCAACCGCCTCAGCAAGAAATCCCTGGGATACCTCAAGGGATGCAATTTCCTCTTCCAGGCTATTGGTACCAATTGAATAATTCTCATGGAGAATTGAACACTAATATGGAGCAATTAAGGTTAGAGCATCAAGAGCATTCCACCATCCTCAATGAAATTAAAGAAGATCAAAGGGCTTTGAGGGAAGAACAACAGAGACAAGGGCGTGACATTCAAGAGATCAAGCACTACATTGGATCCTCAGTGAGGAGTAGTAGCCGCCATCATTAAGGTGGATTCATTCTTTTAATCCCCTTTTCTTATGTTATTTTTCTATTTTCTATTATGTTGTATTGTCTGTTCTCTTGTTCTTATTGCATGATCATTTCTATCTATGTCTTAAAGTTATAAAATGTTCCATATATCTCTCACCTCACTTAAAAGAAAATTTTATTTTAAAAGAATTGAGATATACATGAATTTCGAGTTTATCTTAAGAATAGTTCAATTATCTTGATGTGGTGGCATTACTTTTGTTTTCTGAATGTATGAATAAACAGTGCATATTTGAAATTGAAATTAAGAAAGTTGGCTCTTGAAAAAATGATGATAAAAGTGAAATATTATCAGTAATCTAAAAAGTTAGCTTGATTATACATCTTTTAGACGGTTAATCCACGACTTTCTTGGGGACTTCTCAAGACACCAGTTCAGCCGAGGTAGTGGAGATTAGAGTCTTTGTGGTAGAGGCTAGAATCAAAGGCGCAACATTCTCTGATCTGGAATATTCGACCATGTCTGTGGCGTTTTGAGTAGGTTCACTAAGGGGAATGGACTGCAGGAGCTTCAGCCTCATCAGACTGGATCCGTGCTAACCCTGGGGTTCAGATCTAGAGGAGCATTGGCGACCTCTCAAGAAAGGCGCTGATCACTTTCAGCCTGCCATAGAAGAAATCATTCACAGTTGGTGAAGACAGTGAAACCGAATTGATCCAGAAGAACAAAGCTTCTCCAAGCCTTAACCATCTTCTTATCATTGCATTCACCATCAACGGAGTAACGTTATCCTTATTTTACTTTTATGCATTCTAAACAACCAACCAACTTTTCTATACGCCTGACTAAGATCTATAAGATAACCATAGCTTGCTTCAAATCACAATCTTTGTGGGATCGACCCTGACTCACTTAGGTATTACTTGGATGACCCAGTGCACTTGCTGGTTCTATTGTGCGAAGTTTAATTCCACGCACCATCTGTCCTATTGGATGTGATATCACATTGTCGGTTCAACTTCCAACCCGACACATTCCCATGGGCATGTTGCCTTCAGGTCATGAATATATAAATGGGAAACCAGCACACTACCCACAAATATAGTGCCGGGCACACTCTTGTGATTCGAAAGGATGAGAGCGGGATAATCTACCTCCGGCCTCACATAACCCATGGATATAGTGTCGCGCACATTTTTCTCGGATATAGTGCCGGGAACACTGTCCACAATCAATCAGGCTCAAAATCTCATTTGAAAAAAAAATCATTTTTACCCACGGATATAGTGCCGGGAACACTCTTGCAGCAGTAGATCGGCCACGCAGGGGATATAGTGCCTTACACACTCTTTAAATAACCAACAAGTCTCTCATTCATCTCTAAGTTCTAAACTCCTCATCAATTTCCAATTTCTCAAATCAATTTCCTTTAAAACCAATACTCATTTCTTTCGTAACATTTTCCAAAAATTCTAAATATTTCAAAATCTTATCAATTGTAATTATCTTCTAAAAGTCATCGAAAATTGTTCATTCTAAATCAGGATTTGGTGATAAAATTCCTCAGTAGAATCTCAAGGCTTTAGGGGAGAATAACCTATCTCATTTCCTTAAATTTATTGAAAATTGCTAAAACCTTAGCTTCTCGATTTGAATAATTAAAAATAGAATTTAAACCAAAACCAAGTTATTTAAACCGAAAGCCACATTTCAATCTCATTCTTAATTCTGAAGTGTTTCCAAGTGTTTGGAAATTGTTTTAGTTTTGCTAAGTCAGAATTTAAAGAAAACTTTAAATTTTTTGTAAAACATCATAAAATGAGATTTGTCAATCGAAATTCAAGTTCGTTTGAATCCACTAAAACTCCTCCAAATTGGAATCAAATTCGAAAACTTATGTATTTTTATCTTTAAATCAACTTTAAAACATAATTTTTTCTTATATAAATTACATTCAAAATATAATAATTTTCTTAATAAATATGTTCAAACATAATTCATTTCTCAATAATTCAGTTCAAAACATAATTCATTATTTTCTAAATAACTTTTCAAATAAAGTCTCGAATTTTATAGAAATTTGGACTTTGCCACCCTTTTCGAGTCCTAACCAAACCATCTCGCAACCCTATCTAATGGGTTCAAGACCAAATCAGTTCAAAATCATGTTGATTCTAATAAGTCATATATCAAGGAAACCGATTCAAAATAAAATCATTTTACATGAAGCAACTCATTTTTAAAACTTTAAAGAATTAATTCAGCAACCACCAGTTTAGCAAAATCAATCGATAATTAAATCAAACAACAATCATTTTCATCCAAAATAGCTAGATAATACATAAGACTTATACAATCACTAAAAGTAATAGAATTCTCACATCAATCCATTTATAACAATTCCAAAATATAAACATAAGTTCTTAGAAAAATATTCCTACCTCGACAAATCAAAACCTGTAAACCTTTTTCCTCGGCCTGAAAACAACAACAACCGTAATCTCAGTAGCATAAAAGCGACAAGTAACCACCAGAACTCGACCTACGTTACCAAACCTTAGATCCTTTAACCAAATACAACAGAGGTGGTGAGGTAACATCCTACTACTCAGAGCCTTATGCTTAAGTCATAAGACAGACGTGGTGAGGTATTACAACCTCTAAAAGTAAAATTATATATATTACAATAGTGAAAAAGAATTTTTTTAACAAGCAGCCTTTGAAAAAAAGGATAAAGAAAAATCGTTAAATTGAAAAGTGCAACACTCCCGAAAGCAATAACATAGCCGAAGCAAATAAACTAAGCTAACAAGGATATATATACAATAGAGAGCAAAAAAAAAATCCAGATAACGAAGCTCAAGACTCGGTTCGCGAAGATAACCAGCCCGAGCACATAAGTATACATACATATATATAAGAGAACCCAAAAAGAAACCCAAAATACAAAGTTACAGAACCTATTTCTCCAAAATAACCTTTAAGAGGAGTTAATGCAGTATATATATAAGCAGCAGAGATAATAAGTATCTATGTAAGTACATATAAACAAAATAAAGACCCGAGAGATAAGGATCTTCGTTAAATCAGAAGCCTCCAGTATGCCTCAGCAAGGAGCCTCACGTCCTGCACCTGAAAACCACAAAATCCGCATTGGTGAGAACCAGAGGTTCTCAGTACCCCAATTTTGTGGTTTATCTTGTGCTTAATTTGAGGGATTTTTTTTCAATATTTCTCGCACTTATTCACAAGAAATGCATGGTTTTGTGTTCACTTCCTAATATTGCTCCATGATGGAAAACATGCTTATTTTGCCTTAGAATTGCTATATTTTGATCCTCTTTATTGCCATTCGATGCAGTGACGTATTTTTTGAGTGATTTCAGAATTAATAGGGTAACAATGGCCTAGAAGAGAGAAAGAAAGCATGCACGAGAGGAAGGAACATGAAGATTTGGATTTTGGGAACTTTAGCATCGTTGCGCACGCGCACTTCACGCGCATACATGGATAAGGATAGCTGGAAGCGGCGTGCATGGATGGACGCATCCGCGCAGGCCAGAGAATTCCAACCGACGCGCACGTGCACTGGGCGCGTATGCATGGATCACAAAAGCAATTAGCGCGCACGCGCGGGAAGTTGCACGTGACCTCATTAAAGGAAATCTTTCCTGGCGATTTCTGAGGCTCATTATGCCCAATTTCAAGCTATTTCTGCATGGAAAAAGACCCAAGGATGCTAGGGAGAAGGGGGGATCAATCATTTTACACGAAGACACATTTTCTAGTTTTTGGTTCTTTGTTCTTCTAGAGAGAGAAACCTTTGTTCTTCTCTAGATCTAGCTTTAATTTGATCTTCCCTTGTTGAGTTCTGAATTGGATCTTGTTAATTATTAGTTTTGATTGTTTAATTTGAATCTCTTAGTATAATTTTGCTTAGATCTTGTGTTAGTTTTATGGATCCTTGTCAATTGTTACTTTATACCCATTGCATGAATGTTGTGAATCTTGATTTGTTGATGTTACATTGATGATTTCTATGATTAATTATGTTGTTTGAGTAATTGTATATTGATAATTGTTAGTGGGTATTTGTCAATTTCAATCCAATTGCAATTTGAACATGTCATTTGTTAATGCTTACAATGTGTTTGATGAATTGTTTACTTTGATTATGGAGTAGTTCTTTTCACTCTTGGCTTAGACCAAGGGAATTGGGTAAACTTGAGTCATTGGGTCTAATGGATTTGATGATTTGGGAACCCTTAGTGGTCAATTTGATAGCCATTGACACTAGCCTACTACTAGGTTAATTAATAGTGAGGTTAGACCTTATGGGTTGATGTTGACCAAACCATTTGACGTACTTCAAGTATAGAAGTAGACTTAGTGGGTTTGGCTCCTCATAATTGTCAAGATATGGTTATTAGACAAGGATAGTGACCTCTATTCCCATGTCTAACGAACAGTTACTTTTATCATTCTTATTTGGAAACCCAAAAATCTTGATTGCCTTGCCTTAGTTATAGTTATTGTTTAGTTGAGAGTAGAATTATATTGAATGTTGTCTTCTTAGTTTGGAATTGCTCACATCTTGCTTAGTTATTTGAATGAGTTCCTTGCACTTTAAGATTACTTGTTTGCTAAGATTCCTAGTTTAATTCCTTGCTCATGATTTACAACCTCGGATTTCTAACCAATGTTGAAGCATATGTTTGTCCATTTTTTGTGAGACAACCCGAGGTTTAAATACTTCGGTTATTTTATTGGGGTTGAACTTGTGACAACCAATTCCTTTTATAAATTTGATCCTTGAGGATTGTTGTTGGTAGAGCTATACTTGCAACGCAACTTCGTTTAGAAATCACTTCCAACATAGTCCATGAGCGCGTTTATCAAATTTTTGGCGCCGTTGCCGAGGAGTGGTTGCAACATATGCCTTGATATTGGTTATGTGAATATGTGAATATTGTAGATAGTTTGTTTGCTTTCAATACTTAGCTATAGTTTAGCTTCTTTTATTTTTGTGCTATGACTCTCAATTTTGATGACTCGGTCACAACCGAATTCTAGCTTAGCCAATTTTGATCCCGAGATTGAAAGAACTTTGTTACACACTCGGCAAGCTAGACGGCGGTTGGACTATACGGCTAGTACTTCGGCCTCTCTTGAAGAACATACCGAATCACTAGGTGGTACCGAGAGTGAATTGGAGTCCGCTACTTCCTATTCTTCTGTTGGCACTACTAATACATCTTTGCATCCTACAGGTGAACCATAAATGGCGGAGCCACACCGGATCACTTTGCATGAGCAAGGAGCTCCGGATATTATACTTCAACCATTGCAAGCAAGGTATCCTAACCTTGATCCAAACTTTGAATTGAAGAGTAGCTTGATAAATTCTACAACCTAAGTATCATGGGTTGCCGGGTCAAGACCCCATCCAACATCTAAAGGATTTTCAAGTTGCTTGTTCTACGGCTCAAAGGCATAGAGCCGATGAGGTGGCTATCATGGTTTTTGCCTTCCCTTTCTCTCTTAAAGGGCAAGCAAAGACATGGTTTTATTCGCTACCGGATGAGATTGTGACCAATTGATATTTCTTGAGAAGAGAGTTTCTAGATAAATTCTTCCCACCGGAGAAGACCGACTACATCCAGAAGGAGATTTCGGGTATAATGCAAAGAGACCAAGAGAGTTTGTACGAGTATTTGTCTCAGTTCAAGAGGTTATTGGAATCTTATCCACACCATGGAATGAACACTCACTTGCTCATTAGCTACTTCACCAGAGGTCTTTATGTGGAAGATAGAAGATTACTCACCGCTTCTAACAGTGGTTCCCTTTCGAAAAACAAGACGGAGGGAGAAGATTGGAATTTGATAAAGGATGTTGCCAAAGCTACATAACATACAAGGGTGAGAAGTAATCCTCTCAAGGGTATGGTAGAACCGTCCCCTTCCGAATCAAGCCTAACCAAAGCACTTGGGGATATGACCACCATCCTCATGCAAATACAAAAGGATCAAAAAGAATTCTACTCCATCCAAGCCATCCAAGCTCCACCTCCAGTCACTCAACTTGAAGGCCCTCCTAGGATTTGTGGTTTGTGCTCTAGTACTACACATCACACCGATCAATGCCATCAAATTCAAGAGGAACATGCCCTTGTAGTGGCCAATGTGAATTACAACAACCGTCCGCCCTATCCTTCTCAAGGCCAAAACAACTACTCTCATAGTAGTAATTAAGGGTGGAGGGATAATGCACAAGGGAGCAATCAAAACCAAAGATGGAACAACTCTTCTTCTCATCACAACAACAACCAATCTTCATCTCAATACCACCACAACAACAACAACTACCAAGCCAACCAAAATCACCACAACCAAAACCAAAATAACTACACCAAGTACCAAGCACCACACCATAGACAACAATCTAACCAAACCTCTCCATCTCCCACCAATCAAGTTGACGAGCTTAAAGCCACTGTGGATAAACGGGATGAGGGCATAAGGCTCAATTCGAGGCCATGAGTGCTCAATTAGCCAATCTTACCGACATGATTTCGAAGATGTCCATGTCCTCCTCCAACAACACCAACCAACCTTCAAACTCTTCTAGCTTTCCTTCCCAACCCCAACCAAACCCAAAGGGCAGTCTCAACACCATCACTCTACGGTCGGGGACTACACTGGAGGAAATACCTCCTAGGGTCTTGGAGGACATTCATGAGGAAGAAGTGGTTGTTGGAGCCCCACATGAAGAAGCAGAGGTAGACAAAAGGCATGAGGAAGAAGGAGTAAACCTCAAGGAACCCAAGAGGAAAGCTATAGTGGATGAGTCCATTCATATTCCATTCCCTTACATGGTAAAGAAAGCAAAGAAAACACCGGAATTTGATTTGAACATGCTTCAAGTGTTCAAGAAGGTTGAGGTAACCATACCACTTCTTGATGCTATTCAACAAATTCTAAAGTATGCAAAATTTTTGAAAGACTTGTGTACACACAAGGATAGGATAGGAGAATTGGAGACATTTTCCTTGGGTAGTTCAATTTCTTCCTTGATGGAACCTATTCCAAAGAAATGTGGTGACCCTAGGCCTTGTTTGGTGTCTTGTTGTATTGGTGGACGCACTTTTCATTATTGTATGTGTGACCTTGGAGCTTGTGTAAGCATCATGCCACTTTCTTTCTTTGTGCGGTTGAATTTAGCTCCATTAAAGAAGTCGGCGGCGAGGTTTGCCTTAGCCGATACAAGTGTGATCACGGTAACAGGAATAGCCAAAGATGTACTTGTGGCAATCGAGGATTTGGTTTTTCCGGTTGACTTTTACATCCTTGAAATGCCTCCAACAGAAAATAGAAGCTCATCCTCCGTTCTACCTGGTAGACCCTTCCTTAAGACCTCTAAATTCAAGTTAGATGCCTTCATCGGCACATATTCCTTTGAGGTTGGGAACAAGACTATCAAGTTCAATTTGGAAGAAGCCATGAAGCATCATCCCGAAGAGGATTCCATTCTCCGATGTGATGTAATCGATGAAGTGGTAGCAGAAGTGCGAGAAGAAGACCATAACAAGTCATGCTACCATATTGTTGAAGAGACGAATGATCAAGAGGGCAAACATGAGAAAGTTATTAAGAATGAACTCCGTGAGCTTGATGAAAAGGAACCTCAGCTTGGGGCAAAGAGTGAATTGAAGCCTCTTTCATCTCATCTGAAGTATGCTTTCTTAGAGGACAACCAAAAGTTTTCAGTCATTATTGATAGTGAGCTTTCTAGTGAAGAAGAAGAAAAGCTCCAAGATGTTCTCAGAAAGTACAAGAAGGCAATTGGTTGGAGCCTAGCCGATATTGTGGGAATTGACCCTCGCAAGTGCATGCATTGTATATTTCTCCAAGAGGGAGCTAGGCCGGTTAGGCAACCACAAAGGAGGCTCAACCCAACCATCCTCGATGTGGTAAAGAAGAAGGTCACTAGGCTACTTGATGCGGGTATCATATACCCGATTTCTGACAGTGAGTGGGTGAGCTCGGTCCAGGTTGTTCCCAAGAAATCAGGCATCACTGCGGTTAAAAAGGATGATGGTGAAGTGGTCACCAAGAGAGTACAAAATGCATGGTGAGTGTGCATCAATTATAGAAGGTTGAATGCCGCTACAAGGAAGGACCACTACCCTTTACCCTTTATCGATCAGATGTTGGACCGTTTTGCGGGTAAATCCCATTATTGTTTTCTTGATGGATTCACTGGTTACTTCCAGATTCATATTTCTCCTGAAGATCAGGAAAAGACCATATTCACTTGCCCTTTTGGCACCTTTGCCTACAAAAGGATGCCATTTGGACTATGTAATGCACCTGCTACTTTTCAGCGGTGCATGACTAGTGTCTTTTTCGATCTAATGGACAATTGTCTGGAAGTCTTTATGGATGACTTCAGTGTTTATGGAACTTCATTTGATTGTTGCTTAGAGAACTTGGCCAAGGTCTTAGCTAGATGTGTTGACACTAACCTTGTCTTGAATTTTGAGAAATGTCACTTTATGGTATGACAAGGTATAGTGTTAGGACATGTAGTATCTAGTGAAGGCATTTCTGTACACCCGACCAAGGTCGATGTTATTACTACTTTACCTCACCCCTCATCTGTGAGGGAGGTCTGCTAGTTTTTAGGTCATGCAGGATTCTAAAGGCACTTTATCAAAGATTTCAGCAAGATTGCTTTGGCATTGTCGCGCCTGATCCAAAAATATGTGGACTTTGAGTTTGACAGTGAATGTGTGAAAGCTTTTGAAGAGCTAAGGAGAGTTCTTACCACAGCACCAATTGTGCGAGGCCCCAACTGGACGTTGCCATTTGAGATAATGTGCGATGCATCAAACCAAGCTATAGGTGTCGCACTTGAACAGCGCGATGGTAAACTCCCTTATGTCATTCCATACTCTTCTAAAACACTTGATGCAGCACAATCCAACTATACCACTACTGAAAAGGAACTCCTAGTTTTTGTTCATGCTTTAGATAAATTCAGATCTTATTTGCTAGGATCAAAGATAGTGGTATACACGGATTATGCTGCTTTGAAATACTTATTGACGAAGAATGAGTCAAAACCTAGACTCATACATTGGATCTTGCTTTTACAAGAATTCGACATTGAGATTAGGGACCATAGTGGATTTCAAAACTTGGTTGCGGATCATTTAAGCCACCTTGAGAATTTAAAATTTGATCCATTTACGATCAATAACTCATTCCCATTGGATAGTTTGCATGCTGTGTCGGATAGCTTTCCTTGGTTCGCCCCAATGGTGAACTACTTGGTTGCGAAACTCTTCCCTCCCAACTTTTCTAAACACCAAAGGGATAGGTTGAGGAGTGATTCCAAATACTACATTTGGGATGTCACTTATGGAAGAGGGGAGTGGACCAAGTAATTCGAAGATGTGTCCCGGAGTTTGAAATCCAACCCATTCTTGAAGCTTGCCATTCGTTCGAATGTAGTGGCCACTTTGGCCCATAAAAAACCGCTAAAAAGGTGTTGGATTGTGGATTCTAGTGGCCAACCTTATTCAAGGATGCTAACTAGTTATGTGTGTCTTGCCATCAGTGTCAGAAGTCGAGAAACACATCCCAAGGGATGAAATGCCTCAACAACCTATGTTGTTCTGTGAGATATTTGATGTATGGGGCATTGACTTTTTGGGACCGTTTCCCAACTCCAGTGGGTATCTGTATATTCTGTTAGTGGTTGACTACGTGTCAAAGTGGGTGGAAGCAATACCTACCCGTCTTGACGACGCCAATACCGTCATTTCTTTTATTAGGAATAACATTGTATGCCGTTATGGGTCGCCATGAGCAATCGTGAGCGACCAAGGATCCCATTTTTGTAACAAGAAAGTAGAGGCACTGCTCAAGCGCTCTGAGGTAGTTCATAAGGTTGCCACTGCTTATGATCCACAAACCAACGGACAAGCGAAAGTGTCCAACCGGGAGACTAAGAGAATTCTGGATAAAGTGGTCAATCCGCAAAGGAAGGATTGGAGCCTCCGGTTAGGAGATGCACAATGGGCGTATAGAACGGTCTACAAGACCCCGTTAGGGATGAGTTCCTTTTGGATTGTCTATGGTAAGGCATGCCACCTTCCGGTGGAGATTTAGCACAAAGCCTATTTGGCAGTAAAGCGGTGCAACATGGATTTGACCCAAGCCGGAGTAGCCAAAAAATTGCAGCTAGAGGAGCTCGAGTGTTTGAGGAACGAGGCGTATGAGAATGCCCAGATTTACAAGGAAAAGACTAAAGCATTCCATGACCATCACATCCGGAAGAAGGACTTCCAAGAAGGTGATGAGGTTCTCCTCTACAATTTGAGGCTTCGTTTCATGCCTAGCAAGCTCCGCTCTAGATGGGAAGGACCTTTCAAGGTGAAGGAGATAAAGCCCTATGGAGTGGTGGAGTTGTTTGATCCTAAAAGTGAAGCAACTTTCAAGGTAAATAGACATAGAGTGAAGAAGTACCATGGCTACAAGCTCCCAAAAGAGCTAAAGGTGTTCCTATTGGTAGATGCACCTAGAGAAGGAGAAGCTTGAGCGACTGACCGTCCAACTTAAGGACGTTAAAGAAAAGTGCTTAGTGGGAGGCACCCCACCATGGTAAGATCCTCCAAGTGTATACCATCTTGCTTTTAGCTTTAAATTCTTGTGAATTTTGTGACTTCTTGATTTTGTTGATTGCATAGGAATTATAGTTTGTTGATCTTGTTGGATAACTAGAATATTTAGATAGATTTCATCATTTTGGTATGGAAGAATTGTTGAAGTGGAGAGAATGCTATGTTTTGAATGGTGCATGAATTTGTGAAGTGTTCTCTTGCCTACTAGCTTAAACATCTACCAAGAATGTGTTAGAATAGCTTCTTCTATGTTGTACATAAAAAAAAGAGCAAGGAAAAAGGGCATCCGTGCGTGAGTGCACTGTGCACGGGCGCACCGGTGGTGCATTTCTTACTCCGGGCCAAGAAACCGAGAGTTACGCCCACCTTGTGCCCACTTCATGTCAGGCACCCACACGCCAGCATGCATGCCACCTGCGCGCACCCCTTGCAAATTGACCATCGACGCGCAAGCACACTGTGCGCTCGCGCGCCGTGATACGTAAAAATGAGAATTTCACGTACAACCGGCAAGTATACCGGGTCGTATCAAGTAGTAAGACTCACTAAGAGTGAGGTCGATCCCACGAGGATTGGTAGATTAAGCAACTTTAGTTAAATGGTAGATTTAGTCAAGCAAACATAGTTTTGATTTCATGAGCATTTTGATTTTTAAACATAATTGCAAGAATTTAAATGGCAAAGAATGTAAAGAACTAGAATAAAGAAATGAAGTGCAAGTAAATGACGGAAACTTAAATTGCAAGAAACTTAAATAACATCAAAGGTAAATGGCAAGAAATTAAAGGGTGCAGAAATTTAAAGAGCATAAAAGTAAATGGCAAGAAGTAGATGAACAGAATGTAAATAACAAGAGTAGTAAATAGACAGAATGTAGAAAGGGATTGGGAATTGGGTAATCAAATAGCTAGAGCAAGAGAAATGAGAGTTAATGATAGAGAGGATCATTAGGGATTAGAGATGTTAGTTTTCATGAATTGATGTTAGTCAAATCCTTCTCAATCATGGGTATAGATCCATGGCAAATGGGTGATTGAATCCCAATCTCTTGGTGATTCAATCTCTCTCAACATAGCCAATTGCCACTCTCGTGATCTAATTGTTCATGAGAAGAGATGAAGATCAATTTTAATCCAGCCACACAATTTCCAAAATCTCAACCAAGGAGAGTTACATCTCACATACTAACCAAGGTATGTTGATTGAGGAAATCATGAGAGGATGAACTCTAAACTGAATTATGTGGCTCATTCATCAAATTCACCACATAATTCATATAGATTAACCCCTCTCTCGATGGTGGTTGAATCTTTGAAGAACAAGAGTTCCCTCTTTAGATCAACCACTAAAATTGAGAAAGAGAAGATGGGTTCACCAATTCATTCCAACCAACAGAGCTCCTCCCCCTAATGAAAGGGGTTTAGTGAATCATAGCTCCAATTTCAACAACAATTGCCATCAATCAAAGTTAAACTAAATTGCAAAGAAAGATGAAGAAGAAGAGGTAAATGCTTGAAGATTAAGAAAATGAAGAAGAGAAGTTCCAAGATGAACCAAGAGTAGCTCTCTGGGTCTCCTCTCGGAAGTACCAAAAGAGTTTTCCAATACCAGTGCTAAAAAGTGTAAAAATGACTAAGTGTAAAAAGTAGAGTAAAAGTGTAAAAGTGTAAAAGTCCACTAAAAGTACAAACTCAATCTCTATTTATACTAGTCCTAAAGATCTTCAAGTGGGTTAGCAAGATGGGCTTCCTCTTTGTTGAATTCTTGGCTCAATTGATGAAGTTTCTGGCCTTTGTGAGGAATAGGGGAAGTAGAGCAAGTTGGCACCAATTCTGGCCCATTGAGGGCGTTATTGGCACTAACTCCAGGCCAAATGCACGTTGGCAACGTGCAGGACAATTTCCTGGGCATGAAGTATGAGACTTGGGCGTTGCTAGCCCAAGTTGTTGCCAACAACTTGCTTTTCCTCTTCTTGGCCTTACTTTCATGCTAAATGTAGCCAAGAATTTGAGTGTCAACCTTCAGCTTCAATATGGACTATCATATATCATTGGAAAGCTCTTGATGTCTATTTTCTAATGCCACTGGAATCACCTCAATTGGACTTTCCTAGCTCAAGTTATGGTTCCTCAAAGAAGGTAAGGTCAAGCTGCCAAGTTGTTGCCAAGTTGTTGTGAATAACGCACCCTCAACCCCCAGTTGGCAACGTGCCCGTGCATCACTCTCCTAAGGCAAGGACTTGGGGCTGGCGTTGTTGCAAAACACGCCCCCCTTGTGGCACGTTGGCAACGTGCTCGACCCACACCCCAAGGCCAATCTCTAGCTTTCTTGAATTTCACTTCATGTTCTTGTTTTTAGGGCCTAAAGATGACTCTGGTTTGGCTCCAATCTTGTGCTCCACCATGGACTATTATATATGGTTGGAAAGCTCTGAATGTTAGCTTTCCAACGCAACTGGAAGTATTCAATTTGGATCTCTGTAGCTCAAGATATCTTCCATTGAAGTGGACATGTTCAGGCTGCCTTGTTTTGGTAAGTTGGCGTTGGCAACGCCCATCTAGCGTTGGCAACGTGAGTGGTGCGGCATTTGGGCGTTTGGAACTTGGTTGGCACGGCAGGTGGGCGTTTGGAACTTGGTTGGCACGGTAGGTGGGCGTTTGGAACTTGGTTGGCACCAAGACTTGGTGCCTAGCCAAGTATTCTTGTGTGGCGTTGGCAACGCCATTCTTGAGTTGGCAACGCCAGCTCCTTTTCTTCCAGGGCTCCATTTGTTGCTTGGTTGTGTGGCGTTGGCAACGCCCATCTTGAGTTGGCAACGCCAGCTCCTTCTCTTCCAGGGCCAAGCTTGATTGTTTGGCGTTGTTAGCCTGCGTTGTCCTAAAAAACGCCCCTCATCTCTAGGCTGGCAACGTGCTCGAGGCTCCAAATTAGCTCTCTAAGATTGCTTGGGTGGACGTTGGCAACGCCAGCTTCAAGTTGGCAACGCCAACTTTGCTTCCTCCAGGGCCAAGTTCCTTGCTTGTGTCTTGTGTGTGGCGTTGGCAATGTGGTTTTCAAGTTGGCAACGCCAACTTTGCTCCTTGGTTGCCTCCAGGGCCAAGCTTGCTTGCTTGTGGCTTGTGTGTGGCGTTGGCAACTTGGTTCTAGAGTTGGCAACGCCAACCTTGCTTCCAGGGCCAAGCTTGCTTGCTTGTGGCTTGTGTGTGGCGTTGGCAACTTGGTTCTAGAGTTGGCAACGCCAACCTTGCTTCCAGGGCCAAGTTCCTTGCTTGAGTGGAGTTGGCAACGTGGATCCCAAGTTGGCAACGCCAACTTCTTGCCCAGCTTGCATCATTCTTGCTTCCATGCTTCCTTGTTTCATCACCTATCATCAACAAGGGAAATAGCTTCAAAGTCTTACCAATTCAAGCAATAAATTTCATGAGATTCATTCATACTCATTCATATATGCATTCCTTAAATCATTTGCATGAATTTGGCTAGAATTAACATGTTCCTTGATATCATCATGCATGGAAACAAAACTCATAAAAGGACTTGTTTATTTAGAGAAAATGAGTGAATTTAAGCTAAAACTAACTAAACTAACTAACTAATAAAGCAAATATGCACTTGCATCACAACACCAAACTTAAAGTATTGCTTGTCCTCAAGCAAAATATAAAGGACTTTGTCACAAGAGTTTAAGATGTAAGACTTGAATGTTCTTCCAGAGAGTAATTTCTCATTGAGCATGTCATCCTCACTTGTGTGGTCATTAATTTATTGTAATTGAACACAACTATTCAACTTTTTCAATTAAAATGCTTGCTTCACTACTAAATTGGTTAACTTCACTAGACTTCTTTCATACCTTAGCACATGATCCTTGAACCAATTTTTTTTTTTTTTTTTTGCTTATTTCTTTTTCCCCTTTTTTTCTTTTTCAATTAAGCTCGAAATCTTGTCTTAAGGCGGCTCTTTAGCATAAGCTTTCAATCAACAATCCCAAACCAGTTGGTTCAAGTTGTTAAGTGTTGAGACACTCTTAAAGATTTACTCACTCAAGCCTCTTTCCTTAACACATTCAGTCACAGGCATATAACATTGAAATTTTTGTTTGGATAGTGGTGTCCAGCACCTCTTTGGGTTGCTAAATGTTCTGTTATAGAGCTACTCTTGATTGTGGGTTTTCAATCGATAATCCCGAGTTAGTTAACTCAAGTTACCGGGTGATGAAGCACCCCTCGGATTTACTAGCCCAAGTATATCTCTTAACATCAATCACCACAGACACATATCCAAATTTTGTCATTGATGCCTAGCCTTTCATTCTTTGTACTCTATTTTCTTTATTGTCAAGGTTATTTGTGCTTTTACTGTTAAAGTCTTTGTGATCCTTAACCAAACTAGTCTTGTATAGCAAGCATTCTTTTGAGTTCATTGAACCTTGATTCTTTCACAATAAATATACTAGCACTTTTCCTATGGGACAACATGATCCTTTTTAAGCTAGATTTCTCTCTGTTCTTGCTCAAACTACATCTTTTATTCCAATGACAAGTAAAAGTATTAAAGACAAGCAACCATTCCAAATCTGTGAGTGGTGATGCATGGAATGGGCAACATAAAAGACAATGCTTCAAAAAGAAAATGCATCCTAGAAGGTATACCATATTTCAGACATACATCTTCTTTATTTAATAAAACATAAGGAAAAACATAGGAACTTCACCACCTTTAGTCTTCATGTCCCTTTTCCTTTGCTTGATTCTCCTTGCTTTACTTTGCCTTTTGGGTCTTCTTTCTTTTTGTTTCTCCTTTCTCCTTGTTGTTGTGTTGTTGCATCTCCTTTTGGATCTTCTTTCTTTTTGCTCCTCCTTTCTCCTTGTTGTTGTGTCGTTGCATTCCCCTTTGGATCTTCTTTTTGCCAAATTCCTGAGCTTATCATTGTCTCCTGTAGCCTCTGTTGATTGAATCTCACCCTTGCTAGTTCTTGCTGTTCAAATATCTTCCGAGCCTCATTAAAACATTTGATTTGTGGGTTGATCAATGGGGGTGTGGAACAGAGGTAACTAAGCTTTTCTTGGGTGCATATGTCATAGTCAAGTCTGTCCTTGTGCCTGGCTTCCTTGAACATTCTGTTTTCATTGAAATCTCTGTAGAGTGTTTCATGTCTAGCATCCAACCTATGGAGAAGTTCTCTTTGCTGAGCTTGCTCTATCCTTAGTTGAGCTTGTTCTTGTATCACTTTCTCCATGGCTTTTTCATGTTCCATAGTTGAATTGTTGATGGCTTCCTGCATCTTGGCATATTGTTCTTGTTGTAGTTCCATCATGTGTGCTTGGTACTCATTTTGTTGGTTCATCCATTGAACTTGAACCCCTCTTTGTTGGTCCATCAATTGCCAAAGGTCCCTTTGTTGTTGTGCTTGTTCCTCTTGGCTTCTTTGAATTTGTGAATATTGCCCAGAAATTCCTTCCAAGGCGGCTTGGAGTTGGTTCATGTTCAAGGTGTGAGATTCATCCATTTCTTGAGGCTCCTCCTCTTGTCTTACTTCCTTCCTTTTCTTCCTTCTTGCTAAAGGTTGCCTTTCCAATTGGGTTGTGGTGATGAACTCCAACCTTTCTTTGGTGAGAGGCTTTCCAATGGAGACCAAATCAGTTTCTCCAAATTCTTCAAGAGGCACTCCAGCTTCTTCACATAGGCGCAGAATAGTACTAGGATATCCTAGCCAGCTGTCCTGTTTGACCTTTTGAGCTATTTCAATGATGTTCTTGGCTATAATGTCTCCAACATTGATTTCCCCTCCTTTCATTATGCAATGGATCATTATAGCTCTATTCACCGTTACCTCAGAGTTATTTGAAGTAGAGATCAATGACCTCCTCACTATGTCATGCCATCCTTTTGCTTGAGGTATGAGATCACCTCTCCGAAGTTTGAGTGGTCGGCCATGTGAATCCAATACCCAATCCGTGCCTACTCTGCATAAGTCACTCACCACATCCACATATCTTGGGTCATTTTCAACCCTTTCTTCATAGCTAGGTCGTTTGAACTGTTTGTGCTTGACCCTTAGCACCCTATTGATGGTGTCCGGGCTAAAATCAACATCCACACCTCTTACATAGCTCATGTATGGTTCTTCATCATCATATTCTCTTATCACATTAGTGAAGAACTCATGGATGAGAAGCATGCTCACTTCTTGAGGTTGGTCACAGAGAAGCTCCCATCCCCTTTTTCTGATTATTTTTTGTATCTCAGGATATTCATCTTTTTTAAGCTTGAATGGTAGCTCTGGAACAACATCTTTGCTTGACATCCAACTAAAGATCTGCTCATTGTGTTTGGATTTGAATCTTCTTTCATCAAATTCATCTTCTCTCCTCTCCCTTGATGATGAGGCCATTGAGATTCACTTGCAAGGTTGAATCTCCCCAACACCAAACTTAGTTGAATGCTTGTCCTCAAGCACAAGGAAAATGATTGTGAATGAGAGATATGAAGTAAGCACGGTGACTTAGAAAATGATGGTGAAGGAGATTGAGTGTTTCGGTTATGTGAGAGATGTGATGCTTCAAGAGGAGTTTTGTTGGGTAAAGATGAGGTTCAAGGTTAGAATTTGTGAAACATGGAGTAGGTTGGAGGTTGAGTATGAGTTCGGTTAGTGAAGTAAGATTATGGGGGTAGAAGAATGAGTGATGAAGAATGAGGTTTGATGAGTGTGGTTGAAGTATTTAAAGTGAAAGTTGGTGGGGAGGCATTTAAGGCTCGGTCATGGCATTTAAGGCATGTTGATTTGTTTTTCCATGCATAAAGTTCACAACTCATGTGACTTCCCTTCCTTGTGTATCCGTGACCTCCATCCAAGATTCCTCATCATTTCTTTCTTTCTTTCCTGCAACAAAATGCCAAAAGCTTAAGATTCTTAAAGTGACATTAATAGCTAAAAGCTTATGATGATATTCCTATGCAAAATTAACTAAGCTAAAATTAAAAATTTATGAATTGATTCCCTAATCTAATTTTTCTAGCATTAATAATGTAAGTAAAGACACCAAACTTAGTTTGTGACTAAGTGTTCTATGGAATTAATTTCAAAGGTAGCCACATCAAACTTAGTATTTTACCTACATTATATGCTATTTTCACGTTTTTTTTTTTATATATATAACTAAAGTAGATGACAATACTTTCATAGCCTAGCATTTTCGTGTATGTATGGACACCAAATTTAGTTTGTGGCTAAGTGTTGTAGAACACACATTTGCCATTACTTCAAGATTGGCCACACCAAACTTAGTGCCTTGCATACCCCATGTACTAGTCTACTTGATCATTATTGGTTACTAAAACATGAAAATAAAAGACTCCCTGTGCATGGGTTGCCTCCCATGAAGCGCTTTGTTTATTGTCCTTAGCTTGACATTGCAACTTCTTTGCTCATGTTAGGAGTTGCACACTCTCTTCCTTGCTCCAAGGGCCACCAAAATAGTGCTTCACCCTATGTCCATTGACTGTGAAAGTTTGTTTTGAGGCTTCATCAAGCAATTCAACATAGCCATGAGGTGATACTTTGGTGATGGTGTATGGACCAGTCCATCTAGACCTCAGCTTCCCAGGGAAGATCTTCAATCTTGAATTGAATAATAACACCTTTTGGCCTGGTTCAAATGTTCTTTGAGAGATCCTCTTATCATGCCATCTCTTTGCTCTCTCCTTGTATATTTTGGCATTGTCATATGCCTCCAATCTGAACTCCTCAAGCTCATTGAGTTGTAGCAACCTCTTCTCTCCTGCTGCTTGAGCATCTAGATTTAGAAGTTTGGTGGCCCAGAAGGCCTTATGTTCAAGCTCTACAGGGAGGTGGCATGCCTTTCCATACACCAATTGAAATGGAGATTTTCCTATGGGTGTCTTGAAGGCTGTCCTATATGCCCAAAGTGCATCATCCAGCTTCCTAACCCAATCCTTTCTTGTTGTTCCCACAGTTTTCTCCAAGATCCTTTTTAGCTCTCTGTTGGCAAGTTCAGCTTGTCCATTGGTTTGTGGGTGATATGGGGTAGCTACTTTGTGTGTAACACCATACTTGTGGAGTAAGGAATTGAGTTGCTTGTTGCAAAAGTGGCTTCCCCCATCACTTATAAGTCCCTTGGGCACTCCAAATCTAGTGAAGATGTTCTTCTTGAGGAATTGCAAGACCACGTTGGTGTCACATGTGGTGGTGGCTATTGCTTCTACCCATTTGGAGACATACTCTACTGCTACCAGGATGTATTTGAACGTGTAAGATGGAGGAAAAGGTCCCATGAAATCTATTCCCCACAAATCAAAGAGTTCCACTTCCAAAATGAACTTTTGAGGCATCTCATTTTTCTTTGACAAACCCCCTGTTCTTTGACATTCATTGCATTGGCTCACAAACTCCCTAGCATCCTTGAAGATTGAGGGCCAATAGAAACCACTTTGAAGGACCTTTGCAGCAGTTCTTTCAGCCCCAAAATGACCACCATAGCTAGAGTTGTGACAATGCCATAGTATGTCCTTCATCTCATCTTCTGGCACACATCTTCTTATCATTCCATCTGGGCATCTTTTGAATAAAAATGGTTCGTCCCAAAAGAAGAACCTAGCCTCATACAACAGCTTCTTAACTTGTTGTCTTGTGTACTCTTGTGGAATGATTCTTCCTACCTTGTAGTTGGCCATGTCTGCAAACCAAGGGACATGTTGAATGTGCAAGAGATGTTCATCTGGAAACTCTTCATTTATTGATGGAAAGTTGTCTTGGCATTCATCTTGTGGCACCCTTGATAAGTGATCAGCAACTTGATTTTCACTGCCCTTTCTATCTTTGATCTCAATGTCAAACTCTTGTAGGAGTAGCACCCATCTAATTAGCCTTGGTTTGGCGTCCTGTTTTGACATAAGATACTTGATGGCAGCATGGTCAGTATACACTAAGACTTTAGATCCAATCAAATATTGTCTAAACTTATCAAAGGCATACACCACGGCTAGTAATTCTTTCTCTGTTGTGGTGTAGTTTCTTTGAGTTTCATTCAATACCTTACTTGCATAGTAGATAACATGAAGCCTCTTTTCCTTCCTCTGCCCCAACACAGCACCAATTGCAAGGTTGCTTGCATCACACATGAGTTCAAAAGGTAGTCCCCAAGTTGGGGGTGTGATGATTGGTGCTGTGGTGAGCTTAGTCTTTAGAGTTTCAAAAGCATGTATGCATTCATCATCAAAGATAAAAGGATTGTCTACCACTAGCAAATTGCTTAGTGGCTTTGCTATTTTGGAAAAATCTTTGATGAATCTCCTATAAAATCCAGCATGCCCCAAGAAACTCCTCACGGCTTTCACACTAGTTGGCAAAGGGAGTTTTTCTATAATTTCTACTTTTGCCTTGTCAACCTCTATACCTTTTCTTGAAATTTTATGACCAAGAACAATGCCTTCGGGAACCATGAAATGGCATTTCTCCCAATTCAAAACTAAGTTTGTTTCTTGGCATCTTTTCAAGACTAAGGTAAGATGGTGCAAGCAAGTATTGAAGGAATCACCAAAAACAGAGAAATCATCCATAAAGACTTCAATAAATTTTTCTACCATGTCTGAGAAGATTGATAGCATGCATCTTTGAAAGGTAGCTGGGGCATTGCAAAGTCCAAATGGCATTCTCCTATATGCAAAAACTCCAAAGGGACAAGTGAAGGATGTCTTCTCTTGATCCATGGGGTCAACCACAATCTGGTTATACCCGGAATATCCATCAAGAAAACAGTAATAAGCATGGCCAGCCAACCTTTCAAGCATCTGGTCAATGAAAGGTAGAGGAAAGTGGTCTTTTCGTGTGGCATCATTCAGCCTTCTATAGTCTATGCACATCCTCCATCCTGTCACTGTTCATGTTGGAATAAGCTCTTTCTTCTCATTAACAATGACAGTCATGCCTCCTTTCTTAGGTACTACTTGCACTGGACTAACCCATGGGCTGTCAGATATAGGGTAGATGATCCCAGCCTTGCACAACTTCAGAACTTCCTTTTGAACAACCTCCTTCATTGTGGGATTCAATCTTCTTTGAGGTTGTACCACCGGTTTGGAATCCTCCTCTAAGAGTATCTTGTGCATGCATACAGCAGGGCTTATGCCTTTCAAGTCATCAATGGTCCACCCCAACGCCTCTTTGTGAGCTCTCAAAACCACAAGGAGCTTTTCTTCTTCCTCTTCATTCAATGTGGAGTTGATGATCACTGGGAAGCTATCTTTCTCACCAAGAAATGCATATTTAAGATGAGGGGGTAGTGGTTTCAACTCTTGTTGTGGTCCCTCTTCTTTGGTGGCTTCACTTGGTTCCTTTGATGCTTCCAACGTGTTTTCTTCTTGTCCCTTGATGTTATGGACTTCCTCTTGTTTCATTTGATGGTTTGTGTCAAGCACTTCTTCAACCAAAGAATCTACTACATCAACCCTCATGCAACTTTCTTTCTCAACAGGGTGTTGCATTGCTTTGAAGACATTTATGGTCATTTGCTCATCATGCACCCTGAAAATCATCTCTCCCTTTTCCACATCAATGATTGTTCTAGCTGTAGCCAAAAAGGGTCTACCAAGAATGACTGAGTTGTTTCCCTCTTCATCCATGTCTAGGACCACAAAATCAGCTGGGAATATGAAGTTTCCCACCTTCACCAAGAGATTCTCAACTACTCCATTTGGTACTTTGATGGATCTGTCAGCAAGTTGAAGTGACATCCTTGTGGGTTTGAGCTCTTCAATCATCATTTTCTTCATCATGGTAAGGGGCATTAAGTTAATGCTTGCTCCCAGGTCACAAAGTGATTTGTCAACAGCCATGCTCCCAATCGTGCAAGGTATGAGAAAGCTGCCAGGGTCTTTGAGTTTTGGAGGTAACCCTTGTTGAATGATGGCACTACACTCTTGATTGAGAATCACGGTTTCTTTTTCTTGCCAACTTCTCTTCTTGGTGATCAATTCCTTAAGAAACTTTGCATATAATGGCATTTGTTCTAGAGCCTCTGCCAATGGGATGTTGATTTCAAGTTTCTTGAAGATCTCTAAGAACCTTGGGAATTGTTGGTCTTTTGCTCCTTTGTGTATCCTAGTTGGGTATGGAAGCTTGGGTACATAAGCTTTCACTCCTTCATTTTTGTTTTCTTTTGTGAATTCATACCCTCCTTGCCATCACGGTTGCCTCCTTGACTTGTTAAATTGCCTTGTGGCTTGACAACCTCCTTGCTTTTGTTAGATGTTGAAGCCTTTTCTTCATCTTGCCTCTCCACTGTGTCTTGCTCTTTGGGTTTTGTTGCTTCTTTATTTGAACTTTCACCAACTACCTTGCCACTCCTCAACTGCAGAGCCTTACATTCTTCTCTTGGGTTGGGTATTGTGTCACTTGGAAGGACATTGGTTGGTCTCTCGGCTTGTTTGGCTAGCTGTCCCACTTGTCTCTCAATGTTCTTCATGATGACCTCATGTTCCTTATGTCCCTTAGCTAAGGCTTGAGTGGTTTGAGCAAGTGCTTGTAAGGTTGCTTCAAGACTTGAGATTCTAGTTTCATGATGGTCAATTGGGGGTATGATGGGGGGTGATTGTTGTTGGAAGTTGTTGGGTGGATTAGTGTGGTAATTCTGTGTGTTGGATGTTGGTGCAGGGAAGTTATTTTGGTGAGTTTGTGAGTTATTGTGAGGGTGTTGATATGTGTTTTGTGTTTTTCTATATTGGTTAGTATTGGTGGCATGGTGATTTTGGTTGCTTGTGTGACGGTTTTGGTTGCTATTCTTTTGCCAATGGTTCTCACCCCACTTTAGGTTGGGATGATTTTTCCAAGATGGATTGTATGTATCTCCATGAAATTCATCATGAGAATTTGAAGTGTTCTGCATGTATTGAACTTGTTCTTGTGGTTGTTCAACATTGGTCCCTTCACCTTGGTTCCATTCAAGCAATGGTTGAGTTGTTGCGTTCACTGCTGCAAGTTGCAAACCATCCATTCTCTTTGTTATCATCTCCATTTGTTGTTGGATTTGTTGGTGCATTAACTTGTTTTGTGCCAAGATAGCATCAACACCTTCAAGCTCCATTACACCTTTCTTTGGGGGTGGGTTATGCTGCCTCTCTGATGAGTAATAATATTGATTGTTTGCCACAATCTCAATGAGGTCTTGGGCCTCCTCGGCAGTCTTCATCATGTTGAGTGATCCTCCTGATGAGTAATCTAGTCCCTTCCTTGCTTCAAAGCTTAAGCCTTCATAGAAGTTTTGGAGCTTAACCCAATCACTAAACATGTCAGGGGGCATCTTCTCATTAGTGCTTTATACCTTTCCCAGGCTTCATACAATGACTCCCCTTCCATTTGCCTAAAAGTCTGGACCTCTGTCTTCAACTTGATGATCTTTTGAGGTGGGTAGAACTTTGCTAGAAACTTGCCCATCACTTCATTCCAATCATTGAGGCTTTCCTTGGGGAATGATTCTAGCCATTGAGTAGCTTTGTCCCTCAAAGAGAACGGAAATAGCAACAACTTGTAAACATCTGGATGCACTCCATTTGTCTTCACTGTGTTGCATATCCTCAGAAAAACAGAGAGATGTTGATTTGGGTCTTCAAGAGGTCCCCCTCCATAAGAGCAATTGTTCTGTACCAAAGTGATGAGCTGAGGTTTTAGCTCAAAGTTATTGGCCTGAACATTTGGTGTAGCAATACTGCTCCCACAATGTCTTGGATCAGGGATAGTAAATGATGATAACACCCTTCTAGCTTGTCCACCATTATTGTTGGCCCCTCCAGGAGGGTTTTGCATCTCATCATCCATGACTTGATCTTCTCCCTCTGATTCCTCTGACCCTTCTTCACCAACTATGAACTTTCCTCTTTCTGCTCTCCTTAACCTTCGGCGGGTTCTCTCGTCCTCAATATCACGTCTACTTGTTCCTGACATACACAAACAGAACCAAAATCACAAGTGCAACACGCTAGAATTAGAGTGAAATTGGGGTTAGTGAAACAAAGTATCAAACAGTTAGTGGGCTTAACAAAAACACAAAGAAAAATGCTTAATCTAAACCACCTTTCACTTAATCATTGTCAATCTTTCCAATCCCCGGCAACGGCGCCAAAAACTTGATACGTAAAAATGAGAATTTCACGTACAACCGGCAAGTATACCGGGTCGTATCAAGTAGTAAGACTCACTAAGAGTGAGGTCGATCCCACGAGGATTGGTAGATTAAGCAACTTTAGTTAAATGGTAGATTTAGTCAAGCAAACATAGTTTGATTTCATGAGCATTTTGATTTTTAAACATAATTGCAAGAATTTAAATGGCAAAGAATGTAAAGAACTAGAATAAAGAAATGAAGTGCAAGTAAATGACGGAAACTTAAATTGCAAGAAACTTAAATAACATCAAAGGTAAATGGCAAGAAATTAAAGGGTGCAGAAATTTAAAGAGCATAAAAGTAAATGGCAAGAAGTAGATGAACAGAATGTAAATAACAAGAGTAGTAAATAGACAGAATGTAGAAAGGGATTGGGAATTGGGTAATCAAATAGCTAGAGCAAGAGAAATGAGAGTTAATGATAGAGAGGATCATTAGGGATTAGAGATGTTAGTTTTCATGAATTGATGTTAGTCAAATCCTTCTCAATCATGGGTATAGATCCATGGCAAATGGGTGATTGAATCCCAATCTCTTGGTGATTCAATCTCTCTCAACATAGCCAATTGCCACTCTCGTGATCTAATTGTTCATGAGAAGAGATGAAGATCAATTTTAATCCAGCCACACAATTTCCAAAATCTCAACCAAGGAGAGTTACATCTCACATACTAACCAAGGTATGTTGATTGAGGAATCATGAGAGGATGAACTCTAAACTGAATTATGTGGCTCATTCATCAAATTCACCACATAATTCATATAGATTAACCCCTCTCTCGATGGTGGTTGAATCTTTGAAGAACAAGAGTTCCCTCTTTAGATCAACCACTAAAATTGAGAAAGAGAAGATGGGTTCACCAATTCATTCCAACCAACAGAGCTCCTCCCCTAATGAAAGGGGTTTAGTGAATCATAGCTCCAATTTCAACAACAATTGCCATCAATCAAAGTTAAACTAAATTGCAAAGAAAGATGAAGAAGAAGAGGTAAATGCTTGAAGATTAAGAAAATGAAGAAGAGAAGTTCCAAGATGAACCAAGAGTAGCTCTCTGGGTCTCCTCTCGGAAGTACCAAAAGAGTTTTCCAATACAAGTGCTAAAAGTGTAAAAATGACTAAGTGTAAAAAGTAGAGTAAAAGTGTAAAAGTCCCTAAAAGTACAAACTCAATCTCTATTTATACTAGTCCTAAAGATCTTCAAGTGGGTTAGCAAGATGGGCTTCCTCTTGTTGAATTCTTGGCTCAATTGATGAAGTTTCTGGCCTTTGTGAGGAATAGGGGAAGTAGAGCAAGTTGGCACCAATTCTGGCCCATTGAGGGCGTTATTGGCACTAACTCCAGGCAAATGCACGTTGGCAACGTGCAGGACAATTTCCTGGGCATGAAGTATGAGACTTGGGCGTTGCTAGCCCAAGTTGTTGCCAACAACTTGCTTTTCTCTTCTTGGCCTTACTTTCATGCTAAATGTAGCCCAGAATTTGAGTGTCAACCTTCAGCTTCAATATGGACTATCATATATCATTGGAAGCTCTTGATGTCTATTTTTAATGCCACTGGAATACCTCAATTGGACTTTCCTAGCTCAAGTTATGGTTCCTCAAAGAAGGTAAGGTCAAGCTGCCAAGTTGTTGCCAAGTTGTTGTGAATAACGCACCCTCAACCCCAATTGGCAACGTGCCCGTGCATCACTCTCCTAAGGCAAGGACTTGGGGCTGGCGTTGTTGCAAAACACACCCCCCTTGTGGCACGTTGGCAACGTGCTCGACCACACCCCAAGGCCAATCTCTAGCTTTCTTGAATTTCACTTCATGTTCTTGTTTTTAGGGCCTAAAGATGACTCTGGTTTGGCTTCAATCTTGTGCTCCACCATGGACTATTATATATGGTTGGAAAGCTCTGAATGTTAGCTTTCCAACGCAACTGGAAGTATTCAATTTGGATCTCTGTAGCTCAAGATATCTTCCATTGAAGTGGACATGTTCAGGCTGCCTTGTTTTGGTAAGTTGGCGTTGGCAACGCCATCTAGCGTGGCAACGTGAGTGGTGCGGCATTTGGGCGTTTGGACTTGGTTGGCACGGCAGGTGGGCGTTTGGAACTTGGTTGGCACCAAGACTTGGTGCCTAGCCAAGTATTCTTGTGTGGCGTTGGCACGCCATTCTTGAGTTGGCAACGCCAGCTCCTTCTCTTCCAGGGCCAAGCTTGATTGTTTGGCGTTGTTAGCCTGCGTTGTCTCAAAAACGCCCCTCATCTCTAGGCTGGCAACGATGCTCGAGGCTCCAAATTAGCTCTCTAAGATGCTTGGGTGGACGTTGGCAACGCCAGCTTCAAGTTGGCAACGCCAACTTTGCTTCCTCCAGGGCCAAGTTCCTTGCTTGTGTCTGTGTGTGGCGTTGGCAACGTGGTTTTCAAGTTGGCAACGCCAGCTTTGCTCCTTGGTTGCCTCCAGGGCCAAGCTTGCTTGCTGTGGCTTGTGTGTGGCGTGGCAACTTGTTCTAGAGTTGGCACGCAACCTTGCTTCCAGGCCAAGCTTGCTTGCTTGTGGCTTGTTGTGGCGTTGCACTTGGTTCTAGAGTTGGCACGCAACCTTGCTTCCAGGGCCAAGTTCCTTGCTTGAGTGGAGTTGCAACGTGGGATCCCAGTTGGCAACGCCAACTTCTTGCCCAGCTT